>NC_133811.1:3678835-4278835 GCF_043250625.1 Sebastes fasciatus | reverse complement strand
TTCAATGAGCTTTACATCAAAGTAAGATCTTTCTTTATTAAAAGTGTCAATAAAAAGTCGTAGAACGTCTCCAAAACAACATTTAGAACATCATCGGACACCAAGCTGCTAAAAGACTACAGCGCTGTAAAAGATAGTAATTAGAAGAAGAGTAGAAAAAGTAAATATAAAAGATAAAAATGGAAATAAATAAATTACAATTATATGTTATATTGTAGTAAAGCAAATGTTTATTGACCTGGTGTGTAGGCGGGCTGGTGCTTATATTGAAAAAAAAACAAAAAAACTTGAAATTAATAAAAAATATGGTGAATATAGAAAGTGAAATCTGCAATTGTAAAAGCTTGAAAAGTCAGATTTTAAATAGTACACATCTATTGGCTGAAATCAATAAATATTTGATGTTTTTTACAATGGGAATTAAAATAGAGAAAAACGGGTCTAAATGGGTCTCTAAGGGTTAATGACACACGGAAATGTGGGAGACACTAATTAAAAAATAAGTGTACAAAGAAAAATGGAATTTAATTGAAAATGTGATCCTTTTTCCAGACTGCTCCTTTAGAACTGCCATTAATAGTCCTTGTATAAAAGAAAAAATGACACCATAACAATTCTGTCATCATGTTTTGCTCCACTGGTAGTTGTTAATGTTCATTTTTAAAGTTCAAGTTAAATGTGATCAAACCTCCGTGGAGGATCGTCATTAGCGTGTTAGCCTTTAGCTCCGCTGCTGCTCTCTGACATGTGACCGCCCTTAGAGGGCAGATGGGCTCTAATCTGCAGATAAAGCGACACGATGACCGTGATTGAACAGCTAAATGAGTAATGAAGCCAGACCTGCTGATTCTGTGTTCATACTTTGCTGGAAATAAATCGACAATTCTCTCTCTCTTGTCTTGTAATTTATGTGCCGTTTTATTGATATGACTATCACAAATTGCCAATATTAACAAAGCATCCTGCATAGAATAATCAGCAGCCTGAGGAGATTGTTTCAAGTTCAAACCAAACTCGATTTAAATGCCCTTGAGCAAGACTCCCGCTTCCAGTGTCTGCAGCTGAGCTTGACCTCTGACCTTCCACTGACCTTCTGACTTTTGACAATCAACAGCTGCTTTGCAGTCGCGTCGTAAATCTCTGCCTCAACATCTGGCGCTGTCGAGAAGATCTCTCTTCTATATCTAAAAAAAGACACCGTTGCAAAAGAGGAACAGTGTAAGGTTGATTTGTTTCCAAATTTGATTTATTGTGACGCAGAAAAAAACAGCTGCTTTGAGGATTTGTTAACAAGCCAAACAGTCCGTAAAGAGCTTTTTTCTGTAGTAACCAATGTTAATCTTGATGTACTGGCTTCTACTGGATATTTATCAGCTTGTGTGCATACGGACACTGTGTTAAAGCATCTGTGATTCCCCACATAGTTAGAGGAATCAACAATGCCATAGGGGGCTTAATAACGTTTGGAGTGAGTTTAAGTCTTTGGAGCTGCAGTCTTTACCAGTTACTGTGGCCAGAAAGGGCAAAGACTGAGTGTGTGACATTTACATTAAGACACACTTTAGAAGAGCTGAACTACTGATAACTTGATCAAAAAAGTTCTAGAGCACAGGAGTGTACCTCTCCTAAACTACAATACAAAGTTTTCTTGGCCATTAGAGCTTAAGCTTGAGACACTTGGTTGTTGTTTGACTACAACGAAACAGCTCCAATATGGCTGCCAGAAACTGTGTGGTAAAACAAACTGAGTCCTCCTCTTTCTCTTTCTCCCTCCTGTAGGTGGTCGGGCGGTGCCTCAGGACCAGTCACCCACTTCTACTTGCCCCCCGGGACCCTCTGGACCTCCAGCGGCCGCCAACAGCAACAGCAGCGACGTTATGGTGAACTTCGACCCCGACCCGGCGGACCTGGCGCTGTCCAGCGTGCCGGGCCAGGAGGCGTTTGACCCGCGGCGGCACCGCTTCTCCGACGAGGAGCTGAAACCTCAGCCGATGATCAAAAAGGCCCGCAAGATGCTGGTCCCCAATGAGCAGAAGGTACTACATCTCCCACAATTCTTTGCTGTCCAATAGACCACTTTCTGACTAGTTTTTACTGTGGTCATTTTTCTTTCCAAAATGTAAGCATGCAAACAGCTTCTCTGTGGTTTTAGTGGTTTTATGGTCTGTTTAAGGCCATATGTGGATTTTATAAAGATCCTGACAGGCTAAAAATCATAGAAAATAAATAAATACATTTTTATTTTCAATGATGACTGAAAGACACATATTTTTGATGGCCAATGAGAAGATGAGAAGACCCTTATATCTATGAATGATCTAGGAAAACCAATCTCTTGTTTCAAACTAAGTTAGATCATCATGATTTTTTTCTCAAACCTGAAAAACCATCATTATTATCATGTCATTTTTATCTGTAGATTGAGTCCTTAGAATCTTATTTTCTTAAAATAAGAGGAATAATCTGCCAGTAAAGCAAGTTATTTCCAACAAAACAATGTACTTATATTGGGTATTTTATAAAATCAAGTTTAATTTTTAATGATTCTTGCACAGCAACATGCCCTATTCTGTCTTACTTTAAGATAAACATAATAATTTCCAGAAAACTCTTGAAATGAGTGGATTTCTATTAGAAACAGGTTGACATATTCGTACAGCACTGGCAGAAAGGACTCCGTTATAGACGGAAAAGATATTTTTTCTATAGTAAATGCAAAAATCACAAATAAATTAAAAAATAAAATAGGAAATTAAAATAATAATAATAATAATAACATTATTATTTTATACGCTTGATTTGTATGGCACTTTTCAAAACAAGTTTCCAAAGTGCTTCACAGACATAAAAACAGAAAATACACAGTGCATAATAATAAATCTCTTAAGAATAAATCAATGAATAAATAAAAATAGATGCGAACTCGGCATTTAAAATCTCCACCTACTTCAACACTTGCGTGTTTTCCAGAGAGACTTACTCACAGATGAAAACAGGTCACTTCAGTATACAGTTCAGACTGAACCCCCGGCAGCCACGTCTGAACTTCATCATGACGAAGGCCACGGCTCTTTGACAGCTCCAGTATCGATGTGGAAAAAAACTAAAAGGCGCATGATGCCCACTAGTTTTTATGCCTCCTGACAAGAGTCCTAAAATATTTTGTCCTCAGCTCATTGCACAATAAGAGGAGCTCTGATCAATGGCTCGTGCTTTCACAGTTCAGCAGCGAGCAGCTGCAGCTCCTCAGGCTTTTGTAATTTATGGAGAGATGAAGGCGCTCACCTCCTCGTAGAAGGTTTTATAAATCATTTGTGTGCAGGTTGTTCGGAAAAATTATCCCTGACCAAAGTTAGAAATGAAGCTGGGATTGCTCTGCAGCTGCTCATAAATTAGATTTTAGATTCAGCTCTTTGTTTAATACCAACCCTCCACTGAAGAGGAGGAAAATATGGCTACGATCAAAACATGAAAGATGCTCCAGGATCACAACGTGAAGGAGAGTTTTCATAAACTAATAAAAAAAAAAATAATCTCAAGGCTGATAATCTCTTTTAAAAATGTTGCAAAAGGATGATGATTTGACCGAGTTTGAATGGTGGAATGATTTTAACGTTGCCAGTTTGTAAACAGATCTTGTAAACGGCTCTCTGAGGAAACACTATGAACCGTTTGGGCCTGCAGTGATTCCACTGGCGTAAATCTTTCAGATAGAGATCTCCACTTTCTATTTGGACTCCTGTTGTGCTCTCCGAGTCCAAAAGTTTAACACAACAATCTCTGCGGTTTCCAATCGTCTTCTCATGGGACCCTCATTGGCCAAAAAAATGCCTTTCATGCCCCAAAAAACAACGTTGCAGACTTTTATGTGAGGCTGCCGGGCATTTATTCACTCAGCTGAGCAGCTCAGCAGGGCAGGACTGTACAGCTGCATTCAGAAAGAACTGCCTTTCATAGAGATTTATTAATACCGTTTTCACTTGTTGAAAAGATGCAAAGTATTTAATACTACTGAGTTTAGAAAGCATGTTGTGTAGGTCTTTTGTATACATGCTGACCATTTGATCACTCTGGTGCCTGTCTCTTAATGTCTCTGGGTTAAACGCAGTTAGCTGTTTAACTGTGTCGCACATGACTATTTTTCGTTCGTGACCAACGTAAGCAGCTGCAGTTACAGTCAACGGACCTTTTGCAAATATCTACAAAGCCACTATTGCTGGCAGTAATATCTAAATATAATCCTATATTAACACTGAAGTTTATCAAAACAAGCTATGCACTTTATATTTCAGCTGCTATTCTAATAAGGAAACTGCAGCTATAACGTGAGATTATTAGAAATAGCTAATTTGGCTACATTTCAAAATATTTGTTTTCAATACAAAATTAGCAATGGGGCTAACCATATATATCTTATCATTTCCATTTCGGAATAGAGAAGAGAAGATTTCCTAGGGTTAGGGTTAGGGGTTAGGTGGAATCTTATACTTACACTTAAATAGAAGCGTTATTGACGTTACAGAGCTGTCTGACAACATCCGTTATGAACGTTGTCGTGACTGCCGCATTGCATTGTGGGATATTTATGCCGGCGTAGTGTCCAGCGTTGCATACTGTAATACAGTATTTCACTGGAATTTGTATGTAATTCGTGTCTTATTGGTTTCATACTGAGGTTTCGCGTTTTAGCGTACTAAATAGCATTTTAGTGAATTTTGGGCGTAACCATACTGTACTTTGTGGCAAGAACTATGTCTGAGGTGTCTTGTGATTGTCATGGTTTTTGTGTTCGGTAGTTGCAACTATTCAATTGTTGCCTTTCCTCCTTCCCTTCTTCCTTTCCTGGCATCCTTTCTACAACAGGACGACAAGTACTGGTGCCGGCGTGTCAAGAACAACGAGGCGGCGAAGCGCTCGCGGGACGCCCGGCGGCTGAAGGAGAACCAGATCTCTGTGCGCGCCGCCTTCCTGGAGCGGGAGAACGGCGCCCTTCGCCAGGAGGTGGCCGACATGAGGAAAGAGCTGGGCCGCTGCAGGAACATCATCAACAAGTACGAGAGTCGACACGGAGACTTGTGAGGCGGCGGAAGGAGGAAGAAGACGAAGACGAAGGAGAAGAGGGGCGGGAGGGGAGGAGGAAACCAGAAAAGGGTACAAGGCAAACCCAACAACAGCAGCACTTTAGTTGAAGTGGCGAGGGAGAGGGCTGACGTAGATCTGCAGTAAGCGCTGTGCGACACCGGGCGCAAACACAAAAAAGTGTGCGCACGCTTGTGCTTCAGGATGTCACGACGGGAGAGCACAGCGACGCCATCTTTTCCAGTTTGACTCTCTTTGTACATGCTGCTTCGCTGAATCCACTCAACGTACTGTATCACCGTGTGTCACCTCGGCAGCTTCCGTCACCCTCGGTGCTGTGCTTACGCCCGGTGTCGCATGGCATTTTTGCAGGTAGTGCGTCCCGGCCGCTGCTCCGGCCAGTTCAAACAGGGTGTTGAATTCACATTATGCCAGTGAAATCTCACTTTTTAAGCTCAAGGCAGGGATACAAGCCAGGAGAGGTCAGATGTGTAATTTTTTTCTATAAATAGGACAAAAAAACATGTATATTTTTGAAGTGGGCAGGAAGGCAAGACTAGTCCAGCAAAGAGGAGGAAGGAGGAGAGGCGCAAGGTTTTCGTCCATAACGCAAAGAGATTTTGACATAGGATTATTGTATATTTTTCTATTAGCAGAGATAGCCAGGAGGAGGATTTTGGAGATAATCTTTTGTATATTTTATATATGGGGGCGGGGAGGGGGTGTTAGCTGGACAGTCACGGGGCCACACGGAACGCTTTTCCTCCCAGCTGTTTATCGCTAAAACAACAGATAATCTATTTTCGATTTCACTGAGCTGGTTAGTCGAAGGCGGAGGCATAACAGAGAATGTATCACGGTTGAATCAGGTATTTCACACGGTGCGACACGAGGCGCGGTATCTTAGTAACGATTGTTTTCGAGCGTGTCGGAGGGGCGTTAGCAGGAAGACGGTGAAACAAAAATTGTATAGTTTTAAGAAATTTTTGTGTTTGTTTGTTTTCTTTGTGGGCTCGTTCAAGCACTTGATTTGTTATCTTCTATTTGATTCCGTGTCTGATTTTTGAAATAATCGCAGGGCTTTTATTTTTTGAAGGCGACGGAGAAAAAAAGAGAGGAAAAAACAGGAAATAATTAGCCATCAGAACAGCTGGATGTGAGCAGATGTTTGAAAATAAATGAGGTGGAGAATTTCGCTGGCAGGTTTGCATTGAGTTTGGTGGCTCGCTCACACACACACTCACACAGACGGACAATTTGTTAACAATAACACAACACGGTTGCAGTCTTTCTCTCTCTGTTTACTCCTCGATTTGTCCAGGAAGTGCAAAAATGAAATACTAACTGGTTTAGGGTTGATTTGCCCAGATTGAACAGTGACTGAAACCTTCAGCATGCAGACACACGACAAACACACGGACACACACACGGTCCTCACCCAGGTTTTAACCCTTATCGTTGTTGTTGATGTTGTTATGGACTTCTATGGTGCTGATCTGATCTGATCCTTCACCTGACGCACACACACACACACACACACACACACACACACACACAGACGCAAACACTTCCACCATCTCAAACACAGTACTGAACTGCCTATACCCTTTCTTTGTCTTTTATTCCTTCTTTTTAGTTTTATTTTTTTCTTTCTTTTGTTAAATATTGTATCGATAAATCGTATATAGATTTACACACAAACACTTGTCTATACCTCTCCTTCAAACTTTACCCAATGAGAAACGAGAAATGCACCCTACTGCTACTGTACCATACAACTGTACTATTGAATATTAAACTATTCTCTCACTAGATATATATATATATATGTATATGATATATGCTTGAATTATGTGATTATAGTTGTAATATACATAATTGAATATATTACAGAAAATCCCATTGGAATCATTTTGTCAGTTTTTGCTCAGGTGTTTTTGTCTGAGATATTAAATACACATTAAAAAAAACACAAAAAGTCTTTGATTGGATTACCGAATTTTTTTTCTTTTTTTTGGGTGGGGGGAATTATATTTAATTTTTATTGTTGCAAAGTATTTGAGATCTGTCAGGTTTCATCGTTGTGATTTTGTTGTGCCCCAGTTTATTACTAACTAACTAGCAAAAGGGACAGAGAACTTTCTCCTCTGACCATTGGCTAAACCCCGCCCCCCTTAGTTACCGTTGCTATGCCCATCAAGCCTTCCCTTCTAGAACTTCATGTCACCATGGCAACAGTTGCAGAAGCCAATGGGATTGTTCCATTGGATTTTGGATTGTTATACTTGCACGTTTTGTTCAGCAAGATAATCCTCACAAATGAACACCACTTTATGATTTTTGAATTGATGCCAGAAGTAAAAAGAAGTAAAATAATAACGGTCGCTGGCAGATTTTATTAGGCCTAGCTGTGGCTAGCTAGCTAATTAAGCTAATGTTATCCAGGGACAACAGTCTGCGACTGACTTTTTAATGTTTTCAGTGTTATCTTAAACTCTGATGTTACTTCTTTAGTAAACCATGCCTGCTAATGTTTTTGCAAGGGCTGTCAATCGATTCAAATATTTAATCACAATTAATTACATGATTGTTTGTCCACAGTTAATCGTGATTAATCGCACATTTTTTATTTGTTCAAAATGTACTTTAAAGGTATAGATTTGTATCTAAGTATTTAATACTCTTATCAACATGGGAGTTGGTAAATATGCTGGCTTTATGCAAATGTATGTATATATTTATATTGGAAATCAATTAATACCAATCAATTGATTGAATACCAATGGATTCTTTTGGTTTTCTAGTTTCATATGATGCAAGTGTCTTCACTTTAGCTTTAAAACTGAGCCAGCTACAGCCTAAAATTCACAAGTTATGTTAATGCATTAAAGAAATTAGTGGCGTTAACGCGTTAACTTTGACAGCCCTACTTTTTGCTTTTGTGTTTTCGGTTTTATGGAAAAATTGAGCAAATGAAAATTGAAAAGTGACCCTCAAACTCTTAAAATGTTGAGTATCACTCTCACTACAACGCCATGAACACCTCTTCAGTACGCTGTGAAATCCAGAGCAAAGTTACGGTCGCTATGCTATGATTGGACGGTCGCTGTTTTGGGGGAGGGGTTTAGTGAACGGTTCATTTAAAGCTGTTGTGTCTTTATTTAGAGATTGCGACTACACCTTCCCATATTTAAAAAAGAAACTAAAGTTCTTGTTATACAGCCACAGTTGCTCACATTATAATTGCTGTTGTTGATATAAATTTCTTGTCAGTTGTTTCCTGCAACAGCTTGTTTTCTTCAGGAGAAGCTGTGATTTGATTCTCACCTAAATCCCCTTTTCGATTCACCGAGAACAACTTTCACTTGATTTCCCACGAGCCTGTTGGTGGATGGTGGCTGGTCGGCACCATCTTAACTAACTAACCGACTTAACTAAACCCCAGGTGTATTATGGGAGCTGTAGTTCTATCCTCTATATACATTTTTCCTTTCTTCGTGGTCTTTTCTTTTTGGGAATATGTTTAAAACTGATCCACAGACACAAACGTTTGAATTGAAATCCCTGGAAGAAAAGTCTCAGAGCTTCTTACACATCCGTCCGTCGATGGAAGAAGAAAGCCATTTGTTTTGTGTTTTTTTTTTTTTATATCTGGGATTTTTGGATTTCTTCGCAGATGTTTCAGAAACTTTTTGACAGTGCTATTTTTCTATGTAACTGTGTTGTTGAGCGTGTTAAAACTTTTTCCGGGCGACTCTTCTCGTGGTGGCAGTGACAGTTTTCTGCTGTACGATGAAACAGCATTGCGGGTAATAATGACAACAAAATAATGATGATAATAATGTACACAGCTTTGTTAGTTCTCCTTCAATTTTGTGGATTCTCAGCTAACTTCTCCATATTGTGACTGACTGTTATGAACTACAAGTCCCATGAGCGCAGCACTACACAGAGCTTCCTCACCAGTATTGTGTGCTGTCCACACAGGGATGACGGCATTATGTGGTCTGGCTTTTTTCCCTCTAAACACCAATAAAGGCTTATCCTTACTCACCGACAGAGCTTTTCTGGTGTCTTGCTGTGTGATGGTTTTGGTCTTTTCATGGAATTTGTTGATAATAAGCAAAATATAGAGCCTTGATTGGCATCTCAGCCTATCACAGACAGTCGACGTGGTCGCCGCCTGCTTGTCACTCCTTTGCTCCATCCAGGTTGCACACTGTTTCCAAAAACTGGAGTTTCTGGGTCCAGACAGCTGTGATTATGGTGCAGGGTGGTGAATCTAAAATCCTTCAGAAACCAGAAAACAGGTAAAAACACAAACTCTACATCAATGTTTTTCTACACCCTGAAATGTAAATAATGTTAACACTGGAGCCTTTACTGTTTGATCTTAGATAGATAGATAGATAGATAGATAGTACCTTTATTGATCCCGAGGGAAATTCAAGTTTCCAGCATCACAGTTCCATAGTGCAAAACATATTAGTAAAAAAAAAGGCACAAGTAGTACGCATATTAGTAAAAAGACACAAGTAAGTAATACAGAGTATAAAAAAATATAACATATAAAAATAACAGGAGATGAAGAAATTGTTAAAAATGAATATAGTGCAGGGTAACAACTGAGATACAGGACTATTAGAAATGTGAATATAGTGCAGAAAGTGATATAGTGCTGGATAATAAAATATAGGAGATATAGATATTAAAGGTCCCATATTGTAAAAAGTGAGATTTTCAGGTCTTTTACATCATAAAGCAGGTTTAAGTGCTTTATAAATACTGTTAAACTATCAAAACACTCAATATACAGAGAAATACACACAGCTCGTATTCAGAAATTGTGGATTTGAAACAAGCCGTTTAGATTTCCGTCCATTTGTGATGTCACAAATATGCAATATTTAGACCATTACTCGGTTTTAAACGTAAACATTCTAAATGTGTCCCAGTTTATTTCCTGTTGCAGTGTATGTAAATTACATCAGCTGACAGGAAGTAAACATGGACCCAAACTGTTGCCTAGCAACAAAATTCCTTTGCAATTCCGTTGAAATGCGCTAAAACTGAGTGTTTCAGACAGAGTAAATACAGGTATATTCAGGCAGACAGTATGAGGAAAATAAAGTGTTTTTTGAACATTACAGCATGTAAACATGTTCTAGTAGAAACACAAAATACAAGTATGAACCTGGAAATGTGCATGATATGGGACCTTTAAGAAATATCAAATATGGAATATAATGTGGGATAACAACTGAGGTAGACTAAAAAATGACTAAAGACTAAAATGCAGAATAAAGCCGTACATGGTTGGAGAATACAGTAAGACCAGTCTATAAAGGTGCAGAGTAGAGCTGTTGGTGGTGTGCAGAATTAAAAACGTAGCTCAGTCTATTAAAGTGCACTCTGTGTATTAAGTATCTGTCACAATTTATTCACATTATATATAGTTCCTCACTTTAATAATTTCCCTCTTCTCTCTGCATGTGTGAGATATTGTATAATAAATTAAATCTTTTACACAGAAAGTGCAGCAGCAGACCATTGGGAGGCACTCAGACCCTTCTGACAGCTTTTCTCTTGAGACATCAGATCACAAAGAGTGAGTGTGTGTGTGTGTGTGTGTGTGTGTGTGTGTGTGTGTGTGTGTTTGTATAACTCATGTCCATGTGCAGTTACATGTGTGTCGGCATGGATGCATGTCCTAATGTGTGTGTTTCCATGACTACTGCTATGAATTGTAGGCTCCCTGGACAGACAGAGAAGCCCCTCAACCTCAGTTACGTAACACACACCATCCCTGTGTGTGTGTGTGTGTGTATGTGGGAGTGGATCGTCTCACCACCTGTATCTGGTGGGTTGTTTCAGCTGTTCGGTGATGTTTGCGTCACCGGCTCCCCCTCGTCACGCCGCAGACCATCTGCCCAAGCTGGTGCTGATGGTCCGAGCCAAAGCGTGCTACGCAGGCCCGCTCTGAGCCACACTGTGCCGAGCGGCACCAGGTGGTGCCAGGCCATGTAACCCGGCTGCTGAAGTTTACAGTCAGACTGGGGGAGTCCCAGACAACAGGCTTTGAAATCAACATGCAGATACATTTTTCAGCTGATTTGTTTCAAGGTAAATTCACACAAATCGCCGGACAAGACATTATAAACATCTATAAACTGATTTTATGATGCCTTTTGTGTCATTGTGTTGCTTGAAGGTTCTCTATACAACATGCAGAGCATTATTATAACAGCAAAAAACTATTTGCTGTAAAGATATAGAGGAGAATGAGGTCACTGTCTGTGTGTTGTAATACGAGTTTCTCTGTGCTTTGTTTACATAGCCGGGCCAGCCACGTGTGCGTGTTTGTGCATGTGAGCGTGCTCCACTGGCTAGCTCACGGCCGCCGCTCTGCACTACACTCATATGATGGCTACAGCTTATAACGCCACCCCGACCCATGGCGTCATTGCGGAAGCGTAGCACACACCCTCCGGCTCCCCCTATAGGTAAACATTATTAAAGTGGCAGTAGGCAGTATGTTTTTGACATCATTGGGCAAAAAATCCATTTTAACTTTTCAGCATATTGTAATTCAAGTGTTCTGAGAGGAAACTAGACTTCTGCTCCTCCTCATGGCTCTGTTTTCAGGCTTTAGAAAATCTCTCCCGTGACGGGAGACTTTGACCAATCACAGGTCATTTCATTGAGAGAGCGTTCTTATTGGCTGTGCTCCGGTCATGTGACCGGAACTTGGCGTTCCTTCAACAGATTTCACAATGGCGGCGGCGTCACAAACTTTCTAATTTTACAGCTAAACCGTGCACTACAAGATGATTCTGAAAACATCTGAGGAGAGAAATAGACATTAATGTAACATAATATTAATTCATATTTGATCAGCGCTGCCTAGTTTGACCGTTTAGTCGGAGTTTGTGAGTGATTGACAGCCGGCTCTCATAGACAGCAGATGGACATCAGACCTCAGATAAGCTCTTCCTGCTTGTTTTCCTCCGGTCTGTGAAATCTTGCAGATGCCGTTAGGAGCACCGGAGGACACAGAGGCACATGATTTTTTTCAGGTTATCTGTTTCATGTACTACTATCTGGATATAGCAACTGTTTTATGAAAATAAAATCATATTTGCTCCAATCTTGCCTACTTCAGCTTTAACTCTGTCAGCACCGTTGCTGTCGCCATGTTGAGAGCCATTGAGAGGCAATAGATATGCTCTCAATTTTGCGTTTAGCACCTTTAAAGTTAGACCTTCATTTTCTTTGTTCAGACATCGTTCATATCACTGCTCATGTTAACTCTCACATCAATCAGAAATTCCATTGAATATTAAGGCTTTAATCACATCTTTATAGGCTAATTGAGAAGTAGCCATTACTGTGGTGGCATCTCAGTTGTAAACCCATGCAATAATGTTGCTGTGTATACCCCCCCCCACCCCCCCCCCACCCATCATGTCTGATACTTAAACTTACTTTAAAAAAGTGGAATGAGAAATTCACAGGATATTAAAAAGACAAAAAAAATGCATCTACGTGAGATATGGCACTATTTATACAAAAGTTTGCAAGCTTTTCAAGGAAAGGTGTAGAAAACTTCTTGTCTAAGACCATGAGAGAATTCCACCTTCAGATTTCATGTTTTGATTAAATAAATAAATAAATAATAATTTCCCCACAATTTAATATTCACACATGTACAAGTCTGCCGGAGGATGAATTCAGACTCTGTGTATGTGCACGAGACAGAAAGGAAAGAAGAAATCCACCAAAAGAGAAGTGCGTGTGAAGTAATGAGAGAAAAGTACAGAGTCAGTGTGAGTAAAGATTAGTATCACACTACAGATACTGTACATGTGGAGGATTCATGGTACCATGAAAGTTTGTCCACCAGGAGAATTGGGTGAAAGGTGAGTTAAATGTTCCACCTCGAGTCTCAATGGGAACCAGATGGCTGACCTCCACACACATGCGCTCACACACACATGCACTCACACACACATGCACTCACACACACATGCACTCAAACACACATGCACATACCTTTCTTCCAATTTGCCTAGTTAGTTCAATTTAAGATTGACCTTTCACTAACAGGCTGTAACTCCATTACATTCACTTCACAAGTTCATTAGAATCATCAAATCAATTTAGGGAAAACAAACAAGTTTTAATTACAAATTTGGACGCACAAAATCTAAATAAAAGTCACTAATAAACTCATTAAAGTCAGTTAATTATTGATTGTAGCTGAGACTCTGCAATCACACACTTCCCTCCTCCTGCCTAAAGAAAGATCTCATCCTCTTTTTACACTCTGCTGTCATCCCTTTAGCCTCATTGGTTGCCTTGAGAACCACACACGTGTATGTGTGTCCCTGGAGTTCTAAGAAATGTCCCCCATTTTCCATGCACTAGCACCATATAGGAAAGTCTCCTCATCAGTGTAGATGTGCATTGAAGTCATGCAGGGGCGAGCTGCAGCGCCTCCTGGTGGTCGGCTGTAAAGACAAAACACACAGTTCTGTATAATGATGAAATGAGATGACACTTCATCATCATAGTGGAGAAATTAAGAACATGACAGAGCTAACCATTATTAGGAAACTGCAGGAGATTAAAGGCCTAATCTGTATAAATTATAGATATTTTTCCACAACTGAGATATGGGACTATTAAAAATGTGAATATAGTGCAGAAAGTGATATAGTGCTGGATAATAAAATATAGGAGATATAGATATTAAAGTTCCCATATTGTAAAAAGTGAGATTTTCAGGTCTTTAACATTATAAAGCAGGTTTAAGTGCTATATAAATACTGTTAAACTATCAAAACGCTCAATATACGGAGAGATACACACAGCCCGTATTCAGAAATTGTGTGTTTTGAAACAAGCTGTTAGGATTTCTGTCCATTTGTGAACCTGACAGGTAGAGAGGTCATGTCTATAATGTTAAATCCAGTGGTACATGTCCACCAGGTCTGGTGAGGACCAGGGTTGCGTTCGAAAAGTCAAAACATTACGTCCTAACGTCGTTTCCTAACCACTTTTCCTTGACCTCGATGGAAAACGTCATGAGGTCAAGGAAAGGTGAGAAGGAGAATTCAGATGGATTTAGGAAAAGACAACCGTGGTGTTCAGAGAATCCGACTGCTCTTTCACTATAAGCTCCGTCATTATGATGCAACGGCGACGGATGTTAGTGACGCGGGTCCGCGGTGTGTGAAAGAGAGATACCACAGGTCTTCCTGCTGCTGGAACACTCTATCAACATATAATAAAGATCATCTGACCTAACAAGGACAACCAGTGAAAAATATCACTTCATTACCAAGGTTGGAACTGAAATAAACAAAGGAATATATGATAAATATTGAGTTAATTGTTGGAGTTATGGAGAAGGTGTAGGACCATATACTTCTTCCAACTTCTTTTGGGACATGTAATATTTATTTATGATTATTTGTTAATTTATTGTTTACTGTTCATTTTATTTGTTGTTCTTGTTTTATTTTTTACTTGTTACACGTTCCAAATAGTGGAAGTGAAACGAAATGGTTGTCACTGTCCACTCATATTAAACATGAATCCCAATTACTATATGAGCGTATGAAAATAATATGCAGGATAAGCATATCGTTTGTTATTATGAACGGCCGAATGGTGCGTCGCTTTAAATGCTGCGGCCGCAAGGAATTATGGGATGTCATTCTCTCCTTTCCTTTGGTAAAGGATGGTCCAGTGTATCCTCTGCTAAAGGAGATAATAAAGGAAGCATTGAAGCTCCTTTCCTTAACTTTTGGTGAATTCGAACAGCTCTTGTCATGGCTGCTACTGAGGTTCTTCCGGGTCATTTCACTCAGTTAGGAACCTTCCTAAGCAAAAAGGACTATTCGAACGCAACCATGGTCCAGTGTATCCTCTACTAAAGGAGATAATAAAGGATGCATTGCAGCTCCTTTCCTTAGCATTTAGAGAATTCGAATAGCTCTTATCATGGCTGTATCTGAAGTACTTCCGGGTCATTTCACTCCGTTCGGTACCGCAGCCCAGGCTGCTCCACTCAACCGGCCGTTCAGGGATGCTCCTGATTGGTTCCTGGTTTTCTGCTCACTGTCTCAAACAGGAAACAACATGGCGGCCTGCTCGTAAACTTTCTGTTATTCCGTCTAAACAATCCACCTAAATCTACTTCTGGAAACATTTTAATCCAGAAATAGACTATGCCACTGTTAAATGTAGTTTAATTTAGAACTATCGCCTAATTTCACAGCTCGGTCCAAGTCTCGTGAGCCGGACGCATCACGCTGGACGGGCTCATTTGCATAAAGGACTGTTCCCTCTTTTTCATTTTGAGGATCAGCCAATGAGGAAACTCCAACACTGTGCCGACCAATCGTGTGACGTCATCACTCAGTCAGTGACTGAACTGACTTTCTTACCACTGGAACCTGTTGTTACTGGTGTTGGATCTGTCTCCTCTAAAAAGAACAATAATAACTGTGATATACTGTACGTGCTTTATTTCAAAAAGAAACAGTCTGGTTCCAAATGCTGTTTCCTACTAAAATAAGCTCACATCAGACCTGGACTGCAAGAAAATCTGGTGCCTACCTTCTAAATATCTGATTTTTAAATAAGGTTAAGGAAGTGACTTCATTGCTTTAATCCCTCAAAGGCATTCCTACAAAGATATAAAAAGGATATTGTTGTGGACTGCTCATTTTGTCAACTTGTTCCAAAAGATTTATGTCACCTATTTCGGTCTTGTCCCCACTTTTATATTTTTTGACAACACATTTGCACTTTGATTTCCCAATAGGCCTACAGTATATTGATTCTGAATTTTCCCTATCCTATGAAAATTTATTGTTTGGCTTCTTTTCCTACCCTTCTACCAAAGCAAATCAATATTATATTATTATATTATATATATTATTATTATCAAACAATACACGGCTTCAATCGTATATTCTAAAAATAGAAAGTCTATCAAAACCATAAATCTTTTTACCCTGTATAAAATTATTATTAATTGCTGTATGTTTTCTGTCAGTGCTCTGATGCCCTGGCATCATCTGTGTTTGTATTTGTTCTATTTTCACTTTGCTATTTGTCAATGAAAGGTTTATTAAAAATAAAAAAAGAAGAAGAAATAGACCTTTGTGTTCGTAGTGTTGGCCTGTGGTCCAGCCAAAAAAAGATGGATATTAAAAGATAAATCCAACCAACTTTTATTTTTCTTAGTAAACAAGCATATTACAAATTATAAAACTAGAAATACAAAATAATTCTAATCTTCAGCTGGCTTCTTTTATCAACAATGCCACGCCGTTATCATATCAATATATTACAACCAAAAGTGTGCAGAAATGCCAGCAATTTGAACAGAACTGTTGTCAATCCATGTGTGTTTTAATACAAAACAGGAGAAAATAAGCAGGTTTGCCGACAAACTGCAACAAAACCTAAAGGAAGTAGCTCAGTTCTTATAGTCTAGTTCCTCTGTTATCTGGCTCATGGTGCTTTAATCCAGCTCTTCAATGTCTCGCTCCGTGTGTTTGAACCGAGGAGGCTGTGGGAGCTGCCTGGACATCAGCTCCTCCTGGAAGGACTGTGGGAACGGGGGTGGTTGAAGGGTGAAGAAGACCCGTCTGCAATCCTGACGTGTTGAAACAAATGCATGCATTTTTATTAGGTCATAATAGCAGTTTATTTTCACTCTACAGCAAAGAGGAACAGCCGCTTACAGCAGGAGGTCCAGGCTCAGGTGGAGGTGGGTGATGATGCGCAGCACCCGGCTGGAAGTGGGGGAACATCAGGGGTCCACGGAGGACGTCGTTGTAAAGCCCAACAGGCACGGGCGGGAACCACGGCACGTTGAGCAGGAGGTTCGGATACGGCACGTAACCGCTGGGGTGATGAGCTGACATCCTAAATGGGAAGTGAATAACGGGCAGAGGTGGAGCCTGGACAAATTCACCAGAGTGAGGGGCGTCTGAAAGGAAAGGTAAGACATTATGAGATACATTTTCCTTTCATTTTAGACTGGTGTTTCAGGGTGAGGGAGGAGGTTTCTCCATATCCAACAACATACCAAAATTCAGTCTAAACTGGCAAGAATATAAACATGATAACATTACTAGGGCTGCAACCAATGACTTTAATCTATTAATTGATTGTTTTGTATATGAAATGAAAAAAAGTGAAAGAAAATACCATCAAAATGTCTCAGAGCTCATGGTGACATCTTCAAATTGTTTGTTTTGTCGATCATATAGTCCAAAACCCATCTAAACTATCATACTCTATGTGGTGGAAGAAGTATTTACATCCTTTACTTAAAGGTCCCATATTGTAAAAAGTGACATTTTCATGGCTTATAAAGCAGGTTTAAGTTCTATATAAATACTGTGAAAGTATCGAAACGCTGAATCCACAGAGAAATACACACAGCCCGTATTCAGAAATTGTGCGTTTGAAACAAGCCGTCAGGATTTCTGTCCATTTGTGATGTCACAAATCTACAATATTTAGACTATTTCAAAGTTTTAAACGTAAACATTCTAAATGGGTCCCAGTTTATTTCCTGTTGCTGTGTATGTGAATGACAACAGCTAACAGGAAGTAAACATGCACCCAATCTGTTGCCTAGCAACGCAATTCTGTTGCAATTCCATTGAAATGTACTAAAACGGAGCGTTTCAGACAGAGGGTAAATACAGGTATATTCAAGCAGACGGCATGAGGAAAATAAAGTGTTTTTTAAACATTAAAGTATGTAAACATGTTCTAGTAGAAACCTAAAATACAAGTATGAACCTGAAAATGAGCACGATATGGGACCTTTAAGTAAAAGTAGCAATAACACACAGGGGAAAATACTCCACCACAAGTAAAAGTGTGCAAGTATTATCAGCAAAAAGTACTTGTAAAGTAGACTACATGTAGGTATGAAAAGTGAAAGTAGTCATTATGCAGTAAAATGTTCCCTGTCAGTGTTTTACTATTATTTCTGATGTTTCTGTATTAATATTCCTGCTGCATTCATGTGCATGTTGGATTTTACTGCTGTTGATGTTTATGGTTGTGCTGTTTTTAACTCTTTATATACTGTTGGGTAGTCTAATCTACAGTAATGCATCATATTCTATAAGATCATCATATGTTTGTAGCGTCGCTGTCCTATGAGAACCACGTATCTCTAAAAAGTCATAAAAACAGCCTGTTTCCAGCTTTGTGACGATGCATTTTCAGCTGATCCAAAGAGGCTTTGTAAATTGTCTATTTAAAAATCACCAAATTGAGATACATGGTTTTCACTGGACAGGAAGGGTATGAAAAAATGAAATCTGAAAAGTAACCTGTGACTAATGCTGTCAGACAAATGTAGTGGAGAGTAGACATATATATGTTTTATAATGGAAATACTCACGTACAAGTACTGTACTTTGTAATTAGTTACATTCGACCACTGTATAATATGAGCAAGAAAAGCAGCAGCACATCCTCACATGTCAGAAGTGGTAACCACAGAATGTTTGGCTTCTTTTGTTTGAAAAATGACTGAAACTATTTGATTTATCATAGCTGCTGATTCATTTTTGGTTTGATAATCTAATCGATTATTTGTCTTGAATTGTTTCAGCTCTAAACATCCAGTATTATTTTAATTAGATTACATATATTTTTTAAACATAATTTACTATTCTATTATCTTAATGATGATAATAATTAATTGAATCTGTTTTCCATTTGCATGACCTGTGCTATGTAAATATGAATTAGTATTACTATGAAGTCTCAAGAATAATAGTATCTCCATGTGATTTATAGGTCATTATTTTTATTAAATACAAATGGAGTCAGGGAGTCCAAAGTCTAATCATTTTAAGTCCTTTCAGAGTAAAAATAAAACGTACAGTATTTCCGTTAAAATATTGAAAGTGAGCTGCAGGTGTTGATGGCATGATGTGGCTCAGAGGGTAGAGCAGGTCGTCCACCAATAGGAAGGTCGTGGTTCGATCCCTGGCTGCTCCGGGTCACATGTCGATGTGACTTGAGTAAGATACTTGACCCCAAATTCGGTGTGTGAATGAGTATTTAGATTAGATCCTGATGGGCAAAGTTGTCACCTTGCATGGTTTATAGATCAGTTCATACATCAGTGTGTGAATGGGTGAATGTGACATGTAGTGTAAAGCGCTTTGAGTTGTCGGAAGACTAGAAAGCTATAATATAATATATAAACTATATAAATACAAGTCCATTTACCATTAATGAACACTTGGCCGTTAGTGTTTTCTTTTAAATAAATTTCAATAAAACCCATCTTGTGCTATATAATGAAAGAACATGGTCTCTATAAAGTTTATAAATTACAAAACTGTTTATTTAGCGTTAGATAGAAAATCCCAAATTGTAAGGTTATAGTTTTAGTATGACTTTTTTAATGGCATATTATAACCTACTATGATGACATACTATACTATGACTTTTTATGACTATATACTATATATTGTGGCATTTTTATGACATTCTATACTGTGACTTTTCCATGACATAATATACTCTGACTTTTTGACGGTATTTTTTTGACATTTTAATGGCATACAATACCGACTTCTTATTTTTCTTTACTGACACACTATACTATGACTTTTTTTATGACATTTATGGCAACCAATATTGACTTTTTTAAATTTAAATTTTTAAATGACTTTTTACTATGTATGACGTTTTTTTTATGACATTTTTGTGGCATACTGTACTATCACTTTTATGAGATAATATACTAGGACTGTTTTATGATATTTTTTATGACATACTATACTATGACATACATACTGTGACATTTTTATGGCATACTATATTATGACTTTTTCATGACATCTTTTGACAATTTGATGGCATATTAGAGGCTACTATGACTTTTCCATTTTTTTTTATGACATACTATATTATGACTTTTTATGGCCCAGTAGCACTCACTCATTCCCTGCCAGGCTCTCCATCTGATCCATGGACTGCTGATTCTCTGGATGTAACTTGTGAACTTCTCTTAATAACTTTTGTCAGCCAGTTTTGTCTTCACTTGTTTGTGATGCTCTAAAAGTGGATCATAATTCATTGTTTTGTTGTTATTTTAGAAAGTTGATCTATATCATAACAGCTCTGCTTATTGTAACCCAAGATCTATATTTATCTGTATAAACGTTCTCAGTGTAACGTTATAGCTAATGTGGAGTTGTTTCAATCTACACTTTAAACACATTATAAATAACGTTAACTGATCAAATAACTTACTGTAACGTGTAACGTTAGCTGGTCCTTCCTCTCTGGAAGTGAAGGGCAGCATCTTCCCGCTGTCCAGGCCGGCCTCAGTGTCTCCTCCCGCCGCAGGTCTCCTCCGCAGGTCGTGAGGGCTCCAGGTGGTGGTAGTGGCGGGTCGCTCCAGGGCCGCATCACGACGAGCGTCTCCATCCGCGGCCAACAACACGCTACATGTACCCTCAGCCGGGGGTTTGTCCCCGCTGTCCCCGGTGTGGACAGTCGTTCTCTGCTCTTTATTTCTGTCTTTCTTCAGACTCCTCTGGAGGCTCGTGGTCCTCGTCCGCTCTGAGATCAGAAAGCACTTCCAGCAGTCACAGTGGAGGAAGGGACAGTACCTGATGTGGCCCTTCAGCGGGACGAGGATGCCGTGATGGCTGCACCGGGTGCATTTGGGCTGCTGGCGGGGCCGCTCGGCCACCAAGGACGGTTCTTTGGACAAGGACATTGTTTGATAACTAAATGATCAGGTTTGAATCAGGTTTGAACCGCCTGATGACTTTTTAACACAGAAGCCCCCTCCTCTCACACCTGTTGGGACTTGTCACTACTACTATTACTACTCATTATGACCCAGGGGGAACTTTGTATAAAATGTATCATTTTCATGCGTCCATGCGTGGGAACATGACTTTAATGGCCCAGATACCCACAGAGACCAATCAGAGACCAATGAGTGACCAATAAGAGACCAATAGGAGACCACTCAGAGCCGATTGGTCTGACCCCAGGCTTTGCCAAGACACCTGGCCTTCACTAATACATCCATGGGCCCACACCATCTGCTAACAGCAGAGAGATGCTGCTGTGGGATGGGAGGATAGGCTGTATAAAATTGATATCAAATATAATAGGATGCACTACCAACAGGGTCAAGAACCATGGATGTATTTAGAGAACCAGAACTAAGTTTTCAGCTAGCTGCCGAAAAGTGAGACATCAGCTGGGAGAATGGGGACACTGTGGGAGTATGTGTGCACCAAGCATTTTGGCATATTGTATATATATATATATTGTATTATAACTTTTCGTGGCATTTATTGATGACGTTTTTATGACATGCTATGCTATGCCTTTTTTATGACACAATACTGACTTTTTAAGTAATTTATTATGAAATACTATATTATGACTGTTTATGACATTTTATAACATGCTATATTATAACTTTTTTTATGACATTTTTATGACTATTATTACTATAGCCTACTGTCACTTTTTAAGGCATTTTTTTATGACATACTGTTGTATGACTTTTTTCATATTTTTTTTATGGCGTATATACCATGACATTTTATGCTATTATAACCTACTATCCTACGACTTTTTTTGATGGTATTCTTGGGACAGTACATGAAACCTGCCTTGGCGGAGGTCTGCGCTCTCCGAGTGCGCTTCGACATACAATGCTATGACTTTTTTTTCGATATACTATACTATGACTTTTTTATTTTTGCGACATACTATACTATGACTTTTTTCGACATACTATTCTATGACTCTTTAAAAAAAATTCGACATACTATAATATTACTTTTTTAATTTTTTCGACAAACAATACTATGACTTTTTTATTTTTGCAACATACTATACAATGACTTTAATTTTTTCAGATTACTGACTTTTTTTCGCCATACTATACTAGGACTTTTCTTATTTCTTCAAAATACTATACTATCACTTTTTTTCGACATACTATATTTGACTTTTTTCAGTTTTTTCGACAAACTATACCATGACTTTTTTTTTTCTTTTCTTCATACTATACCATGACCTTTTCGATAAAAACTATACTATGGCTGTTTTCGAAACCGCATACTGCATACTACTGAGGAGCGCAGTATGCAGTATACAGTACATACTGTATACTGCGTTCCTCAGTAGTATGCAGTATGTGACAGTTAAAGTGATGTATTTAGCAGTATGCTAGACGAGGCTTAAGCCTTCAAACCAGCTCTTAAAGCACAGGACAAAAAAACTAACTTGTACCACTATTACAATATTATCAAAAAATACAACTTTGATTTTGTTGTTTATGTTGTGCTTGTTTACTTTATAAGATACTGCAGGTTTAAACTATTTATTCTGACAGCTCATAAAGAAGTCCGACAAACAGGATCATCAACGAGGAGAGACGGGAAATATAAAACATTCATCCACAACATTTACTTTACTCAAACTGCTTTTTCAGTTACAGCAAAAGGACTGATCTCCCTCCAGATATTAGAGAAATGTTAAAAAAGTGTCATGTTGTCTCATCAGGAACCTCTCTGCCCCGTCAGAAGCTGCTCTTTCCCTCTCCTCTTCCTCTCCTCTCCTCTTCCCTCTCCTCTTCCTCTCCTCTCATCTTCCCTCTCCTCTTCCTCTCCTCTCATCTTCCCTCGCCACTCTGCTGCTCTACAGCCGCTCTGTGAGCGTCACTGGCCGGCTCTCCAGCGAGCTACGCCCGCGGGTGATTGTGGAGCTTTTTAACTCGAAAAAAGGCAAATAAACACAGGTTCCTGTTAATTTATAATGGACATCTGTGTTGTGATATTTAAACAAACTATCCGTCAACAAGGAAATCAAAGCCTCTCGTCTACAGACCGGTCTCTAGAGAGCTCCAGCAGCTCATAGCGGTCTCTGAGCGTGACTACCCGGCTTGCTGGCAGCGACCCGGGCAGGCGCTCGCTGGCTGTCACGGTATTCTGTGGAGCTTCTAAACTCCGACAACGGTGGAACAAATGTTCGATTCGCCATCTAACTTCGTAAAACTGCCGATATTAATAATCTACACAGTAGATTTCTCGCCTCAAAAACGTTCAGAAGTGAATTTAGTGTTGAAATGGCTACAGAAAACGTAAAAAAAGAGCAGCTTCCGGCTGCTGTTTTTATACCCGTAGCCTGTGCTGTTCCGGCGCTTTGCATTGTGGGATACAGTAGGCGAGATAGACTGGTCCGATGCATACTGGAGAATTTTTCCAAATCAGTACGTCATCCGGGTATTTCTGGCATACTGGAGATTTTGCTTTTGTTCGCATACTGCATACTACATACTACATTTTGGCCAAATCAGTACGTACTACTAGTATAGTATGCGGTTTCGAAAACAGCCTGACTTTTTTTTCTGTTTTTCGACATACTATGACTATTTTTTTTTTTTTTTTAATTTTCACGACATACAATGCTATGACTTTTTTTCCAACATACTATACTATAACTTTCTTTTTTTTAATACTATACACAGTGGTTGGTTGGAGTTGAACTGTACAGCCACTAGATGTCAGTCTTCTATGGCCTTCCAAAACCATACTTCCCCCCCATTACCTGTAACATAACATCACTAAATTGGATACATTCATATTGGATTTTTGTGTGCTGTAATTTGTGGTGTAAAGTTATAGCTGTGCTAGGTAATTAAACATAGAAAATGTGTCTATAGTAATCCATGTTGATTCAAATCTGCTGCTATCTGATACAAATCATTTTGGCTTTAAATTTGATGAAAAATGGTCTTTAAAGACTATACCATGACATTTCAGATTTAAAGCCAACATTATTGTCAAAATTTAAAAATGAATAAACTTGAGAAAAAATTAATTTCCATGTTTATTTACATAGCGTAAGGTGTTAAAATAAAATTCCTTGTCACCATTTTATTATAAATACACCCTTTTCAACAAGGCTTGACAACCCTCATTAAAATACATCCTTCAAACCTTTTGAAACATAATAAAACAAATGCTTTAATGGATACAACTATTTCGTTTTTGCACCTTTTTAAATGTTAGTAAATCATGCAAAGCAGAAATATAGAATATGAAAATAAAATGATATAGATCATATGTGTTGCTTTACAAAGGAGAATTCAAATCAAAACAAGTATATGTGTGGAAAATACAAATACTGGGTCTGGTGGCAAAGCTTAAAGATCTTCTCAAAGAAATGTTAATTCATGGCTTTTAGCAACAGTACATATATTACATTACTTGTGTAGGGGGACAAATTCAAATGTAAAATCTTAGCTATTAAATATTCAAACCATACATTTTTAGCCCGGTGTGACTACCAGATCTATGACACTGAAATGAACTGTTAGACTGTGACATACTGTAGTTGGACTGTAAAAAGGCTTACCTGATAACACAGTAATTATACCATTATGGGTAGCATTGCTCTCTCAGTCATGCATCAGCCAGTTTACAGCGTAACCACTGCACCATGTTATACTGTAATACTCAACATCCCATTTAAGTGTTTGAGTATTTTGCAGGCACTTACAAAGCATGGTTTAGGCCTTTAAATGAGTTCAAGGTTAAATGCAAGTTTCAAAATGGTCCACAGTTAAAAGAATCTGATGAAACGTCGTATGAGCAAGTGTGTTTCTGTAGTGTTTGCATAAAGTTCTTGATTACAGTGAAGGCCACAGACCACATTAATGCCACGGGTCTCTGGAAGACATCTGCGCAAAGAGCTGGAGACGAACTGTGGAGAGAATATCTGAAACAGAAAAAAAATCCACATTGAACAACATTAGACTTTAGAAATTCAGAACCTAAATGACACAAACATAACCATGAAATTGCACTAAATTGAAGCATGATTAAATGCAAGTGTTCTCATAACGTACCTCTTTAAAGTGTTCAGAAAGGCAGGGACTTGTACAGTATGTGTTGGTCTTGAGGTTGGTTGTTTAAAGTCCAGAAGTGTCAGTTTGGTGCTGATGGTCATAATAGGCTACATAATCCTTCCATTTATGGGAGCTTGCTCTTTGAGGTTCACTTTACAAGGTTAGCATGTTGCTGTAACTCCAGGTTATAGGACAGACAACTGGGAATGGAGTAGATATTGGGAGAGTATATGCGGCAGTGTAGCCCAGGAGAAAAAAGATCTTGAAGCTTGGCATTCTTAAAGCAGACACTCTTAGTGTTTATTCCTCTTCAGGAGAGACTCCTTATTCTGCTCTGCAAAGTGGCATTTATCGTTCTTTAGCTAACTTTTCTTTTTTTTTCCAATATTCAGAAATATACACATATACAGAAAGTTTTGTTTGGTTCAATCAGGCTAATGGTAATGAACAGTTTCGGTTATAGTGTAACACGCACAATATTGCAACTAGAATCTTGTTTGTAGAACAGCAAGTTCTTATGATCTTAAACTTTAAAAAACAAAAAAATATCATGTACACTTGAAACTTTTGGGATAGATATTGGAAATAATAAACAGCTTTAGCGTATGCTGCAGTACGCTAATCAGAAAGTCTGATAAGATAGCAGAAACGTAACTAAAAGTAAATGTGACGCATACGATAATCAAAATTATTTAACTTGTATAAAATTAAATATTAAAAGTCCTGTAACGACCACATGCAGAGCAGAATAAAGGCAGTCCTTATTCCACTGAGAAGTAGGCATCTGGTGAGCACTGTGGCTTTATAGTGTATCCTTCCCTTAGAAAATCTCATCAGTATCGGCGGCCATAGCTTGGTGAACTGTAGGAAGTGGAAGAGAAGGTTGTTGTGAAACTTGATCCCGTGGCATCAATGCTGCCTCTTCTGGAGCCGGACCTGGAACCAGATCTTGAGCCGGAACGTGACCCAGAAGCGGAGCCTGAGCCGCTGACACTGTAGGGGCTGTAGAGGCCTTTGCTTGATTGGGATGATGCTTCAAGTAGTCGCAGACCAGTCCCCTCCTCTATCATGCTTCTTTCCATCGCATCCTTGTAAGAGATCTTAAGCTTGGTTTTAGGGCATGTGAGGTATTTTGAGTATGCGCTAACATCTCGTAACTTCTGCGCAGTGCGTGCATCTAAGGTGCCCTTCTTCACAGCCTCGTCTATGGAGACTCTGCTAGTAGCATCTGGTTCAATTAATCCGCCAGTGAGATACTGGACCTCAAGGAACCGCTGCCCGGCCTCATAGTACAGCCAGCCTTTCTTTAGAGCTTGGGCCGCTGACATTTTGGTTTTGGTTCTGGGATCCTCAAATCCATTGCAAGCCTTCTGGGCTAGACTGATGCGGTCCACCATGATTTTATCCACGAGCCCTTTGTTCATGGCATCTGCAACAGCGAATTTCTCTCCAGTATTTGGGTCGAGAATACCTCCTGTGCAGGCCTGAGCTTCCAGCAACCTTTGACCTGTTATATTGTCCACAAGGTTTCTGTGTATGGCCTCTGTGATGGACACCTTCTCCAGTGTTTCTGTGTCCAAGATTCCAGCCACGGGGCAAGTTTCCTCAGTTGGGTCGTTCCATGTGGTTGCTGGTGTTTTTATAGAAGGTATTGGGCTCATGGTGTAAGAGGAAGAGGAGCCAAAGGAGGATGAGCGTGATCTGCTGCCGCTCATGTTTCCAGACAGCATGTCTGCAAACTCTGTGATGGACAGAGTTCCTGCACGGTACTGATCCAGAGCCGACTTGTCAATCAGGCCCTTTGAGATTGCATCATCGATGTCGTACTGCCGACCAGACCTTCTGTCAATGATCATGGATTTCACAACTCCATCAGAGGAAGTGATGGTGATTTCCTCCCATTCGCACTCCTGCTCTGCGAGCTCCTGATAGGTCTGGTGGTCAATGAGCCCCTTCTGGTACGCCTCATACACGGACATCTCTTTGCCTGTCTCTGGATCGACGATGACGACCCTACGTTTGCGAACGGAGGACTTGGATGACGTCTTCCTCTCGCGCTTCTTCTCTTTGAGCAGCAGAAGAGCGAGGCCCGTTTCTGGGTCTATCATACATCTCTCCATCAGCTGCAGGTAGGTGAGGTTTTCCTCAGTGTTGGGGTCAAAGAAGCCCTTTGTGTCATCAGATGGGTCAGTGAGGATTTCATTCATTTCCTCATCAAAGAGGCCACGTTCATATGCTCCTTCAACAGGCAAGCGATGGCTCTCCTGTGGGTCAATGATTCCACCAGTAGCAATTTGAGCCTCTAGCAGACGAATGCCGTGGTCTTTCAGGATGAGGCCCTTTTTCATAGCCTGGAACAGTGAGATAACCTTGCCAGAATAAGGGTCCTTGTAGCCTGTGACTGCCCGTTCAGCTGAGTGGAGTTTATCTTTAAACTCTGGGCCAACAACGCCCATCTGAACAGCTTCGGTGACGTTTAGTTTCAAGTTCTTAATAGGATCAATTACATACCCTGTGGCAGCTTGAGCCTCAAGGAGCTCAAAGGCAGTCCCTGGTCTGATCATGTTCTTCTTCATTGCTTGGTAAATAGACAGTCGGTCTTTGCTAGACTCCACATACACACCAGCAATACAGCTGGTACCCTCCAGGTATTTCTTCACGTCTCTGCTGACCTCCTCCACTGAAATGCTACCCTCAGTGAGTTCGTCGTATGTCTTTTGGCTGATAATCTGTGAACGGAGCAGCTGGTCCACGGTGATTTGCTTCCTGAGACCCTTGAAGAGAAGTCTTCTATCTGCCAGCGAAAGTAGCCGCAAACCACTTTCTTTATCAACTCTGCATCTTTTCAGTAGCTGGGCGTACGACTGTTTTTCATCCGTCGTTGGATCAGTGTAACCTCGCACATCCTCAGTAGGTTCAGATATTCTGTCAAGCGTCTCCTTGTTGATGTATCCGCGCTGCATGGTAACATCTGTTGGGAGGCGGAAGTAGTACTCTGGATCAATTAATCCACCGGTGGCATTCTGGGCCTCCAAAAGCCTCAAGGCATAATCCTCAGGAACAAGGTCTTTTTTCATTGCTTGGAAGAGAGAGATCACTTTCCCGCTGTAGGGATCCTTGTACCCTGTAACTGCTCTTTCAGCAGAGAGAAGCTTGTCATGAAGTTCAGGGCCCACGAGTCCCTTGCGCACAGCTTCATCAACTGTTAGAAGTTCATCTTTTACTGGATCGATCATGAAACCTGTCGCCGCTTGGGCCTCGAGGAGATTCAGAGCAACTTCAGGCTTAATCTTTCCGGTCTTCATAGCCTGGTAAATGCTGATCTTTGGAGGGTTGTCTGACATGATTCCAGCAATGCAACCAGTACCAAAGAGGTACTGTTTGACTGACGGCATTTCCATTACCTCACGAATCGTCATCTTTTCTTGTTTCAAAAGGTTGTATGTGTGCAAGTCGATAATTCGTGCACTGTATAGCTCCTCAATAGTGATCCTTCTTCTGATAACATCACATGACATGCTCTGCTCTGACTTGAGAGTCTCCCTTTGTTCAACGATTTCAATGATGATGATTAGCATTCTTTCCTTTGTGATTTGCCCCGAGCGATACTGCTCCATGAGGCGCAGCCTCTCCTCCTCTGGAAGCATATTTGAGTTCATGATTTCCCAAATGGTCATAGTCTTTCCTGCGAAACTCTTATGAGGAATCTCAATCTGAGTGCTTGCTAGATCTGTTTGGGCTTGCTCCTCTGTGTACTGATAAGATTTCTCAACTGGAGCAGGAGCTTCAACCTTTGACAGAGGCAGGTAACACAGGCCAGAGTTGGCATCTCTCACACATTTCTCCACCAACTCTTTGTAAGTGACACTTTCATTGGTGTTGGGATTGGTGAAGCCTTTAACGTCGCCTGAGGGTTCATTGAAGGACTTGGACATTTGTTTACTGCAAAAGCCGCGCTGAATGGCCACGTCATTGGGAACACGATGGCTGCTGACTGGATCAATGATCCCTCCTGTAGTAAACTGAGCCTCCAGGAGAGGAATCGCATGCTCCCTCAGGACGAGCTCTTTCTTCATGGCTTGGAATAGAGAAATCTTATTGCCTGTATACGGATCTTTGTATCCAGTCACTGCTTTTTCAGCAGAGAGAAGTTTCTCATGAAGTTCTGGACCAACAACTCCAACCTTCACAGCGTCATCCACGGAGTATTTCAGATTTTTGACCGGATCAATTATGAAACCAGTTCCAGCTTGGGCCTCGAGTAGGGCTAGCCCAGTGTTTTGCTGCAAAACATTCTTCTTCATTGCTTGGTATATGCTTAACTTCTCATTTGAATCTTCCATAGTGATGCCATCAATGCTGTCTGTGCCCTGCAAGTACTTCCGTACCTTATCAGTTTCACTAACTTCTTTCGGCGTCTTTTTGCCCTGTTGGATTTGGTCAAATGTAGCCTTATCGATGATGTTGGAATCAAGCAAAGAGCTGGCAGTGACTGGTGCTCTGAGGCCTTCAAAACAGGCCTCTTCCTTTGTTTTTTCCTCTCTTTCCTCAACCATCGTTATCACGATCGTTATCAGCTTTTCAATTGTCACCTGCCCCATTCTGTACTGGCGAATCAGCTCAATTCTTTGCACCTCAGTGATGTATTCAGAGTGTATGATCTCCCAAATTGTGACTTTTCTGCCTTTGAAAGGGCCATACTCCAGCTCCATAGTTGAATGGTTCAAAGCCTCTTTTGTCTTAGCTTCTGTAATCTGTTTGTCTTCTTTTGGCTTTGCAGCCTTCTTTGAAAGAGAAAGCAATGGGAGTCCAGTTTCTTTGTCCGTGACACATTTGTTCATGAGCTGAGCATAGGTCGAATCCTCTTGTGTGTTCGGATCATAAAACACCTTTGTGTCAGCAGTGTTTTTGTTCAAGGTCTTGCTGATTTCCTCATCAAAATATCCACGCTTGCAGGCAACTTCATGTGGGATGCGATAGCTGTTAACAGGGTCAATAATTCCACCTGTTGAGAGTTGTGCCTCAAGCAGGCGGATGCCATGGTCTTTCTTGATAAGGCCTTTGTTCATAGCTTCAAAGAGAGACACCTTCTTTCCTGTATATGGGTCTCTGTAGCCACTGACAGCTCTCTCTGCTGACAGAAGTCGCTCATGGAGTTCTGGGCCCACAAGACCCGACTTAACAGCTTCATCAACGGGGACCCTCTCATTTTTGATGGGATCGATAACAAACCCAGTCGCTGCTTGAGCTTCAAGAAGGTTCATAGCAGTTTCTGGCGACAGCAATTCTTTCTTCATAGCTTGGTAGAAAGGCATTTTCTCCTTGGTTGGTTCATCCAACAATCCAGCAATGCTCGGCGTTCCTTGCAGTGCCTTCTTCACAGGCTCCATCTCAGAGATCTCTTTCACCGTTACCTTTCCGTTACTCAATTTGTTGAACAAGTCTTTGTTTATAATCTTAGACTCTAACAGTTCACTGGCAGACACCGGAGCCCTCAAACCACTAAACACATTTTCCTTATCCTTCTCCTTGTCTTCCACAACAGTGATGACAATCTTGATAATCTTCTCTACTGTGATCTTGCCAGTCTTGTACTGGCGAATCAGTTCTCTTCTTTGCACCTCGGTGAAATATTCTGAATTGATGACTTCCCAAATGGTGACAGTTTTGCCTTTGAACCTTCCAAAAGGCACGATGACGTTTGATGTGCTGAACACTTCTTTAGTCTCCATATCCGTGTATGTTCTCTCACTCTGAGCAGCTTTCTCTGTTACTGGTAATACCAGCAGTCCTGTTTCTGGATCTTTGGTGCATTTCTCCAGCAACTGTTTGTAGGTGAGTTGCTCCTGAGTGCTGGGCTCAATGAATAACTTGCAATCATCGCTGGGATCAGTGAGTTTCTTGTTCATGTCTGCATCAAACTGCCCTTGCTTGTAGGCGGTCTGAAGTGGCACTCTATGGCTATTGATGGGGTCAACGATGCCACCAGTTGCAAGCTGCACATCTAGGAATTTGGTGGCCTGCTCCTTTTCAATAAGTCCCTTCTTCATGGCCTCAAAGAGAGAGATTTTGTCTCCAGTGTAGGGATCCTTGAAGCCAGTGGCTGCTCGCTCTGCGGAGAGCATCCTGTCATGGAGCTCAGGGCCGATTAACTCCTCTTTAACAGCCTCATCTACAGAGAGGAGTTTATTTTTCACTGGATCAACGATGTAACCAGAAGCTGCTTGAGCTTCAAGGAGCATTGTGGCAGTGTTAGGAGTGATCTTGTTCTCTGTCATAGCCTGATAGACACTCATTGTCTTTTTGGATGGAGTCAACACACCTCCGACACAGCTCTGACCCTGAAGACATGCTTTAACTTTATCTGTCTTCCCGAGGTCTTGCAGCGAGACTTTGCCCTTTTTCAATTTGTCTAATTCCTTTTTGGTCAGGACACCGATGCTGTGAAGCCTTTCAGCAGGAACTTTCTCTCTGATTCCATCAAATGCAAACGGTGACATTGCTTCTTTCTTCGCTCCGTCCACTTCCACAGAGCCATTGAAAACTTTCTTTGTTGTTCCCACCTTCGTCATGGTGACTACCTGCTCTTCAGGAACCTCATCAGTCTGGACATTAATGTCCTTCGTATTGGAGGCGGCCTGTTTGGAGGCGACCTCAAGACTCTGAAGTTTCTCTCTGAGCTTTTTGTTTTCCTCTCCCAGGAGCTTTTCTTGTTCAAGCCTTTTCTTTTCAAGCACTTCCATTTCTTTCTGCTTGTTTTTCATGTCTGCTTCAGCCCCCTTTTGCTTCTTTACAGCTTCATCCAAAACGGCCTGAAGTTTCTTCTTCTCCTCTTCCATTAGCTTCTGCTGACGTTCTTGTTCATCTTTGAGAGCTTTGGCCTTGTTCACTTCACCCTCAAACTGTTTCTCAAGCTTCTTCTTCTCATCTTCAACAGCCTTTTCTCTTTTCAACAACAGTTCCTTCTCTGTGAGGAAGGTCTGCTGAAGAATGGCCTTCTGTTGCTCAATTTGTTCTTGCTGTGCATTTGCCATCTATTTGGAAAAAAAGAAGAACAAAATCAGTGAAATGTCAGTCATTGCATGTAAGCTATTAATATTCAGAGTAATAGTTAAACAATTTTTTAAATATTCTTTCTTGCCGAGAGTTGGATGAGAAAACTGACACCCCTCTGTATGCTGTGAAATCTGTCAAATGTTCATTTTTGCATCAAGTTTTTATTGTTTTCTCCAATGTTTTTAATTCTCTGTATGTGTAGTTTATAATGTAGCAAAACTGTTTCACTACTCTATTGCCTGTATGTATTATTCACTCCTGAGAATTTTTGAGGTGAAAAATCAATGGTGTAGATTTTGAATATTGGCAGTTGTACGAAAACATTTTCGGAGTTGAGAAGCTCCACAAACTGGTGCGGCAGCAAGCTCGAGCCTGTAAGCTGGCCAGCTAGCTAGCCAACGTAGGTGCATCTACGAGACCGGTCTCCAGCCAGCTCAGCTCCCAGTGGGAGAAACTGTTGTTTTTTCTCGTGAATACTTCCCACAGAACACAATTATTACGTGGCAAAAAAAGCATCACTTTTTTCCGGAACATGGCAGGTCTTTTGGAGCTTTTGCACCATGAATAAAGGCATCAACCAATTATATTGTTCGAAACAGGTTGAGTTGCGCCTTTATTTATGAAACATTGTTTGTTTAATCTGTACAAAAACTGAAGTGAACTTGACAGAGCTAGCCAATTTCAGTCTTTATGCTAAGCTAACGTCTCCTCACAGTAGTTTCATATTCAGCTTACAGACACGAAGGCGATATCAATGTTTTTAATTTAACTCTCGGCAAGAAAGTAGTATTTCCTAATAAGTCGTTCAATGTCTTCCTAGTGACCATTTGGACTGCAGTATTATGTTTTGAATGACATTCATATAAATTGCTGGATGTTACTTGAAGTCTCTGCAATTTACATGAAATGTTACATGTCCTTCTACAAATACTGTAGTTAGTGTGTTTAACAGGACTATGTTAATTGGAGGGGTTGTGTAAATTGACTATTGGCGTTAATTATGTCAAAATACCTCTTTAGAGTTTTTCTGAAGATCGTCCGCCTGTTTTTTCAGTTTCTCCCTCTCTTTTTCGAGGTTAGCGATGGCTTCCTTCAGGTCACCAGCCTCTCTGGTGCTCTGCAGCCTCTGTGTCTCCAACTTCTGCACAACAGTTACTGTGGTTTGTTTTTCTGTCTCTTCAAGACGCACTTTGGCTTCATCTGCTTGTTGCTTGAATTTCTTAGCCTCCTTTTCAGCTTTGGACTGAGCGTCACTGAGCTCTTTCACCCTTAATTTCAGTTTCTCTGCTTCAGCTGAAACTTCAAGCTGCCTCTTTCGCTCAGCCTCTAATGATTTTTGGAATCCCTCTGTCTCCTTATCAAGGCGCTGCTGGATCTGCTGTTTGTCCTCCAGTAATTTTTTAGCCTTTTCCTGTGCCTGGTTCTTCTGTTTCTGGAGCTCCTCTGCCTCAGCTTTTAATTTTGTAGCCTCCTGGATGGCCTGCATTTTCTCCTTTAGCATTTTCTCTGCAAGAGCCCTCTGCTCAGTCAAGTCCGACTCGGCGATCTGTCTCTGTCTGGCTGCCTCCTCAGCTTCCACACTAAGTCTGGCAGCATCCTCCGCCAGGCTCTTCATTTTCCCTGCTTCTTCCGCGAGTAATTTCTGTGTGTTATCTTTGTCTTTCTTCATGAGGCGCTTGTTTTCTCCCTCAATCTTAAGCTTGAGTTTCAGGAGCTCATCCATCTGGATCTTGACTTTGGACAGTTCATCCTCCACCTGCGCCTTTTGCTTGACGGCATCATTCACTTCACCTTTAACTCGCTGAAGCTCCTCATCCAACACAGCTTTCTGCTTATCAGTTTCATCCAGCCGCAGTTTGACCATCGTAAGCTCCTTCTCAACCTGAGACTTCTGCTTCAGTGCTTGCTCTGCTTCTTTTTTGTGCTTGGCCATCTCTGCATCAGCCTGCTTTTTCTGCTTTAGAGCCGCCGCTTCAGCCGCCGCTCGCTTGGAGGCCTCCTCCTCTGCCTCCTTCCGCAGCTTCTCTGCATCTTTTTGAGCTTTGGCCTGTTTCGCAGCTTCATCCTCTGCAGATTTTTTCTGCTTTTCAGCCTCCGCGGCTTTTTGTCGGAGCAGGGCAGCCTCTTTCTCCGCTTTCTCTTTGGCTTTCTCGGCCGCTTGTGCAAGTTTCTTAGCGTTTTCAAACTCAGCTTTCAGCTTTTCCTGAGCAAGGCCGTCCTCTTTGTTCTTGCTGAGAACGTCTTGGGCTTTCTGCTCTGCCGAACTGCATTTCTGTGCTGCCTCTTTGGCCAGAACCACCTGCTTCTCTGCATCTTTCTCGGCCTTGTCTTTCTGTTTGTTTGCCTCGGCAGCTTTCTTCTTGAGGCGTTCAACTTCCTCCTGAGCAGCTTTGCATTGTCGAGCTGCCTCTTCTTCCGCTGCAGTAATCCTCTTCACCTTCTCCTCTGATTCTTTCCTTTTCTTCTCTTCCTCTGCAGCGAGCTTTTTCAGTTTCTCAGCCTCTGCCTCGGCTTTGAGTTTGCTCTTCTGCGTCTCCTCTGCAATAACCTTCAACTTCTTTAACTCCACCTCCAAATCCGACTTGCCTTTTGATGCTTTCTCAAAGTTGATCTTAATGATGTGAATTTCTTCTTCAACCACCTTCTTTTGCCTCAGAGTTTCTTCAACGATTGTTTTTTGTCTCACTAACTCAGAATCAGATGAGCTCTTCAGGTGTGTGATCTTCTCTTGGATGTCTTGTTTATGCTGAGCGGCCTGATCCTCCAGCAGCTTCCTCTGATAAGCCTCGTCCTCGGCTTTTCTTTTCAGTCGTTCGTTTTCTGCTTCTTTAGCTTTCAGAGCGATCTCAGCTTCCGTCTTCAGACGAGTTGCCTCGTTGATGGCGGCCAGTTTTTCTTTGAGTATTTTCTCAGCCTCAGCTCTCTGCCGAGCTGCTTCTTCCTCCGCGGTCTGCCTCTGCTTCTTCGCCTCTTCAGCGACTGATCTCAGTCTAGTTGCTTCGTCGGCGAGTTGTTTCATTTTCAATGCTTCAGACTCGAGAAGCTGCTTGCTCTTTTCGGTGTTGGACTGCGTCTTTTTCTCAGCTTGTTTCTTCATCTGCAGAAGAGCGTCCATTTCACTTCTGACTTTGGCCAGCTCGTCCTCCAGTTGTTTCCTCTGCTTCTCTGCGGCATTCACCTCATTCTTTAGACGCTGGAGCTCGTTATCCAGCAGGCCCCTTTGTTGTTCAGCATGGTCAAAGTCAGCCTTCAGCCGTATGCATTCCTGCTCTGCAGACAGCTTTTGCTGGGCTACCTGTTCTGCAAAGTTCTTCTGTTTTTCTAACTCTTTCTCTGCATTCTCCTTCTGTTTAAGAGCAACGTCTTCAGCTTTAGCCCTTTTCTTGGCATCACGCTCTGCCTCAACTTTCTGCCTCTCTGCTTCCTCTTGAGTCAGACTCTTCTTTTGGGCCTCCTCTTCAGCTTGCAGCCTCAGGCGGAGCGCCTCGTTGGCCTTCTGTCTCCACATTTCAAGCTCTATCTCCGCTTGCTCCCTGGCTTTGTTAGCTTCCTCTTGTTGCTTCCTGAGTTTTTCAGCTTCCTCCTGCAACTGAAGAACAGTGCCCTGCTCCCTCTTCAGGGATGCCTCCAGTTTGGTTGCCTTCTCGTTGAATGACTGGGAATGGCTTTGCAGCTGTGTGGTGGCACTCTTTTGTGCCACCTCCTCTACCACCTTGATCTGCCTCAGTTTCTCCTCCTCCGCCTGTTTCATGCGCCTCTCTGCCTCCTCGGCTTGCATTTTGAATTTCTGCAGGTCATCCAGTGCTTTCTGCTTCTGCTTGGCGGCCTCTTTTTCTGCCTCGGATTTACGTTTCAGCTCATCTTCTGCATTTTTCTTTTTCTGAGTCTCTTCAGTCACCTGCTTGCGGAGCCTTTCTGCGTCCTCCTGTGCGGCTTTCCTGAGCTTCTCGGCCTCGGCGGCCGTGTCTCTGAGCTGCTGCAGCTCAACCTCAGCCGTGCGTTTCTGTGTTATTGTCGTCTCTAACTGGACTCTAATTATGTGGATCTCCTCCTCGATTCTGGTCCGACTGACTAGCGCCTCTTCCAGCTGGTGACTCTTGGACTTGATCTCCTGCTCGGACAGATTCTTGAGATGATGCAGCTCATGTTGTATGTTCTGCTTCTGTTTCTCAGCGTCCACCGCAACATCTTGCCTTTTGCTGGCTTCTTCTTTCATCTGCAGCTTCAGCTGCTGGGCTTCTTGTTCTGCTTTGGCCACAGATTTAGCATGAGCCTCAGCCAACTGTTTCTGTTTATCTAACTCAGCCTGTATCTCTGCCATCCTTCTCCTCTCCTCTTCTTTCAGTTTCTCAGAAGCTTTCTGTATTAGTAGAAGCAAAGAGGGAGCAAAGGGAAATGTTAGGTGTTAGACTACAAAGTAAAACTTCAATATGAAAGTAGTTCTAAACCATGTAGGTACATGAAAATGTAAATACATGACAATATGTTATAGTTAATTATCTACAACAGTTCTGTTAACTAGAGGGAAAATACTGTATTGGGAAATGCTTGTCATGTTCATTTAATGTGTGGCACACAGAATGACACCTTACTTCACAACACCACAGCACGAAACTACACTTTACTTTCATGCAGTTGAAGTATTTCATTTGATCGATGTTTTAAATAATCTGTATTAAAGCCTGATCGGTACTGTATATTATAGGCTTGTTACAAATATAAAAAATAACATGTATGTAGTAGTGATGATAGCAAACTCAGTGTAAGTATTGTCACGTTGTGATGAGTGTGATGTTGCTGCTATAAAAGGTAACACTTGATAATATCCATCATTTCCAAATGGTTTATAGATGCTTTACAGTGTAATTATAAACAGTTTAACAAGGTATTATAATCAAAAAACAATTATTAACCATTAACAAAGTGTTACAAACATCTGTCTATGTAATGTTTATAGATGTTTTACAAACTTAAAGGTTTACAAATAATATCTTAATCATTAACAAATATCTATATATATATAAAATGTTATGTGTGCAACAATAAACTGTTAAAATAACATCAATTATATAATTACTAATAATTAGTAAACATGAATTAATCATTTCATAGTCTGCAGTAAAATAACTATTAACTAAGTTTAATTAACAATAATTTTACCATTTAGAAGAAGAAGGCATATGTTATGCTGATGATGGTTATTATAAAGTGTTACCCGATAAAATACTTAATATTTTGGTTTCTAAAGGAACGTTTCTGCTTAATTGAATCACCATTCAATATTTAAATGTTAGAGTTGTTCTCTCCTCAATCTTTACATTCTTAAAATATAAACAGCTTTTTGTAAAATGTTTAAAGTCATTAATTCTTGTGCATCACTAGGGACATGTTGGCTTTTTATTTTTTTAATAATTTTGACTGTGTTAATGCATATGTCATAAATCTTGGCAAGGGTGTGAGTTTTTATTTTATTTTGGAAGTTCATCTTCAGCTCCTATAATAAGTTTATAATAAACTGTAACCCATTACAACCACAATGTTTGATCCCACAGCCACTACAGCATAAAATCATGCATTCTGTTATTTCAAGTTTTCAATCTAGAGCCCTGGCTTTAAAATAGTAGTTTATATTATGTTCCACCAGATTGAGACATTTTCTCATGTTTACCCTATGGGACAAAACCATGCTATTCTCCTGGTTTCCACTAGGGGCATCGCTGCTGTATTATGGAGCACTGCAGTGTTTGCTGCAATGCATCCAAATCAATGTTGTTGCTAATCATTGATGTATCCCAGACTATGGAAAAAAAAATGCCCCTAGCATTTAAAATATATATAATTTTTTCAAAAAAACAACAACAGTGGCATTATGTAAACAAACATTTGGCATTGGCTTTTGAAGGGTTAAAATTCTGAAAATGAATAAATATTTGGTAGTTATGATTTAACTCTGTGAAAGTGCAAAATAATACATGTTTAATTTTATGACAGTTTTTTGACATAGGACATCAGAGCAATTATTTTAAAGGGATGCACAAGGGTTAAGAAGAAATAATCAGGGAATAAATAATTAGCAGCATGCAAAAAGTATGAAGCACAGTGGGAAAGATACCAAACACAGGAAGTCAGAATTCAATTAGAATAGCATAGTGATGCAGCAAACACAGCATGATCGGATGTAACGCAGAACACAAAGTCAGCTTGGATTGAAATGGAAGTGACAGGACGTAAATCCAAGATCGAGGCACACTTAACTCTGACCACAGATAGGCGAACATCAAGAGATGAGTTATATTCTTTAGTAAAACGGGCGATTGCATTGTGTAATTGTACAGGTGATTTGACACCTAAAAGAGGAAGGTCCAACACTTTAGAAACCTGTCATTATTGAGCTCTAATTAAGCTCTGGTTTAGGACGGTTACATTTCTGGTACATTTGCATCAGCCTTCTATATTTATTTGCTAGTGCAAATCAGAAAGAAAAAAAAAAGTATTAGAGCTGAAACAAGTAGTCAATTAGACAGAAAAATAACTTGCGACTATTTTGACAATCGAGAGCAGAAATCGGGTAAAATATTTAAGATTTTCTGAAATGAGAGGATCTGCTGCTTTTCTTTGTCATATATCTTTGGGTTTTTGGCTTTTGTTCGAACAAAACAAGACATTTAAAGAAAGCTCTGCAAAGTTGTGATGGGGATTTTTCAAAACTATATTTCATTTCATTCAGACTAAAAGATTAACTAAAAAAAATGAAATAGTTGCAACCCTAAACACTGCTGATACAAATCCCAATAAGTGTTTTATGTCACATTATTATATAAAGACAATAGAAATAAAAACTTGCATTAAAAGTTGATATTTCCACTAGCAAAGCAAAACATGTTTACAGGAACCTGATGCCAATAGATCAGAGACACGAGACTTCTTAATGTACTGTGAACGGGTTCAATTATGAAAGGTCTCCAAAAAATGCTGAACCTTCCCTTCACTACAGACAAGGGTCTGATGTAGAGACGAATGACATGAGCTGAGAGGGTCTTTCTCTTTAAATACCTGGTGCTTTGGGGGTTAATTCATCTCTTAAGCGTGTGATTAATATTCATCATGCCAAAGCACTGGCGAGCAGGTTCAAAAGGAACAAACACAATAGAAAGTTAGAAAAGAAGAAAAAAGGGAGGGAAAGTAAAAAGGTAGATTGAAAAATAATAGATCTGAGAAGGCAGGTAGTGTGGGTGATTTCAAGAGGAAATAAAGAAGCAAATACTGAATCAAGCAGTTGTAAAATGCGATCTGAGGTCAGGGCTGATGCCTGCAGCCAAATCAGAGTCATATGTACAGACTATGTGACATGATTTGACTAAATACACAGTGTAAGGGAATGACAGACATATACCGTAGTGGGGATGTGATGTGCTGAAACCGTTTGCTTCACCACTGAACGCTGTTCTATCACTCTAAACAGACTGAGTAATCATATGTTTTGAGTGCCAACATTTTGGTAGCAATCGATGACAAATGATTCAATTTATAAAAATAAATTGAATTGAAATGATTTCCCATACATCAATCAGTTAACAAGGTAAGGGTGGCGTTGTTTGTGTTAGTGGGACTTTAGGGTTTTTGACAGAAGCCTGCAGCTGCATGTCTTCAGAATTTGTGTGTAATTACCTCTTCATCTCCTAGGCGGCGTTGCGTTTCCGTGATGAACCTAATGTACTGGCTGGTGAGAGTCATCAGCTCACTGTAGCGGGTTCTCAGAGTAACATACTGAAAGAAATGCAGTGGATGTACTTGACTTCAAAAAACATTCATTTTCTATCAATTTCTCTCACTCTTTATACTACAGTTAGTTCCCCAGGATTACGTATAGAATAGCTAAAGGGGATAGTTCTCATTTTTGAAGTGTGGTTGTATGAAGCCCCCAGCAGACAGGAATACCAGCACCGACTGCTGTGGACGGAGGCAGCAGCAAAACGTATTTAAAAAAAATCGATATCAGTTTACGTTATATTTAGAATGTTTTCACCGCTTCACCTTGCCGTCAGACAGCCCTTTCTGATGGGGAACTGAAGCTGTTGTCTTTGCTCTCTTCAAAGCCACCAGACTCCATTGACATAAACAGTAATTTTACCTCTCAGAACACAGGAGCTGCTGGTCTACCACAGCCTCAGTCAGTCAGTTAGTTTGTTTGTGTTATTGTGTGACTTTGGTGAATCCAAACTAACCCTTTAAAACACCAAAGTCACACAATAACACAAACAGATTCACTAATGGAGGCAAAACCATGTTCTGCAAAGTAAAGTTAATGTTTTGCACTCTGCTCTCCTCAGGTGACATGGGATAAACCTACCTCTTGAATGATATCATCAGATGCGCACTCGATCTTGAGTTTCTTTAAAGGAGATGCTATGGGATCCTGGAGGGCTTTGTAAGTCAAAATCTGGAGCTCGTAATCCTACAAAAAGAAGAAAATAATTTTAAATCAAGCCAGAAAAAAACTTGTTTGTTAAACTAAAAATATCAGTACGTACCTTGACTGAGTCGATGTAAGCCTTTGCATTATTCTGACAATTTTCAATCTTGTCCTTGTTTTTCTCAATCTCATCCAGGAGTTTCTATAAGTATAAATGAAAACATTAAAAACAGACATTTCACTATTCAAAATGCCTTTTTTTTTTTAACAAAAAGGAAAAGCCAGTGACTACTCTTATTATCATTACTATAACAGCAGGTAAGTCATTCAAATCAGTAAAGTTCACTCTTACTAAATCTGTACCATCAGTGTGACCAGCAGAGGGCATAATGACTTTACTTCCTTTTGCCTCATACAGCTCATTCTTTTCTTTTACAATACCTTCTCCTCTGCCAGTTGCTCCTTGAGAGCCTCGCCGTCACCGATGGGCACGGCTTGAATTTTCTCCTGCCTCTTCCTCGCTTCTCCGAGCCAGTGGATGAGCCACTCGTAGCTTACGTTGTAGGAGTTCATGTGGCGCTCGAGGAGGTCGAGCTCCCGCTTCCTCAGGTCGACCTGAGCGAACACGGCCTGCCAGCGCTCCAGGAGGCTGTTGACCAGCTGACGGTAATGCTCCAGCTCAGCATCGCGCTCGCTGTGGAGCCTTGTCATCTTGTCGTTGATAGCCGTCGCCTTCTTCAACTCGTCCTGCAGGCGGTCGAACACCGCCTGGTCGGTCTCTGCTTCGGCACGCATCGACTGTCGGACGAAAAAACAAACAAAGACATTACCTTTAATATGAAAGAAAAGCAGTCCAGTTTGGGAATAAGCATGACGCAGGTTAAGAGTTTAATCACAGCAAAATATAAAACTAAATATGTACATTGATTGTAGATATCGGTGAATATACCTTCAGCTGACTACGCTGGTCCTCCACCTCCTTATCGTTTGCTGGCACTTTGTTAACATCACGCAGACGAGTCTCATAACTCTTCAGTGTGTCTTCTGCGTCTTTAGTGTTTCTGATCACGACATCGATGGTCTTCAGCCTGAAATCAAAAGAGGTTTACGCTTCATAAAAAAGCACAGTGCCAGCCGGAAATTTATCGAGAAGAGTTCAGAGAGTCACAAAAGCCTCACTTGTCCAGATAGACGGTGGAGAGGCCGTAGACATGGTCCATCTTCCTCAGCGTGACGTCCAGTTCGGAGCGCAGCATCGGGGCGGAGCTGGTCTGCTGAGGAGACGCCAGAACCTCCTCCGTCTTCTCAGTGATGGAGTTCAAGTCTTTCTTTAAGCCCTCCAACTCAGTCTGGACTTTCTGTCATTGGAAAAAAGGGAAATTGGTTTAGGGCAGGGGTCAGCAACCTAAAATGGCTCTTTTGATTGTAAAGGTTGCTGACCCCTGGTTTAGGGGAATAATGGGATATGCAACAGGATACCTACTGGGTTTTAAACACAACATAACTAACTTTATGAAGCACTGCTAATCTAACAAACTGTGGCACGTTGGAAGGGATACTGTTTTAATTGAGGTAATTCCCTTTCCTTCCTGACTTTGTGTTCAGGTTTTGTATCTCAGTTTTTCGTTCTCGTGTCGTTACCATTTGCTCCGCCGTCTTCAGGGCGCAGGCTTTGAGTGGCTCCCTGTCCACGGGCTGGCGGAGGCGGGTTACTGTTCGATTCTCACAACCCTCCAGCCTCAGACGAAGATCCTTGATATTCGTCAGGTACGTCTTGCACACCGTCTCGTCTTGCTCTCCTGGTTGGATTGAAAAAAAAAAAAAAAAAAGAGCATAGATATTATTAGTTTGCAGAGAACACAATCTCTGGATAAATAAGCCGGTTGCTAGTCCAAGACTAAGTCCAACTTTGCATCGTGTGTAAGATATAGGTTTTAATATCAAACAGTACAGTATTAGTTACAGGATCTTAAACTTATTTACTTCTACTACTTTAAATACTTACATACATCTTAATAAACTACAGGGGTTTTAGTACAATTACTGTCTAGGATTTGTGAATGTATTCATGTGCACAATAATTGACTTGTTCATGCTTGATTGGTTCCATGTTGATTATCCATTATAGCGGTTAATTTATCAGTTAATTGATTTAATCATTCAGTGGTAAAGGTTGGAAATCAGCTGTTGTTAAACCCATGCACTGAGACAAGAATGCAACGATGAGTGGAGTTAGGAGGGATTCCAGTATCAGTGAGGATCACGAAGCTGATAGAGTTAATGGATGGAATGAATCATGACAACACACACACACACACAGTCCTGATCAGCCAATCACAAGCTCCTACTACACATCTGCCACTGTAACTGAAGCACCTTACCTGCTCTGGGTGGCACATAGCCTGTAATGTGAATCCAACAGTCAACTTACACTCAAATGACCATGACTGAATTTCAACACAAATGTCTGAGGAATGATTCAATGAGAAAATGTTTTGTCCAACTGAAAAGTGAATACACGTCTTAAAATCAATATCAGACCATGTTCGGGAGAATAAATGAAATATAACAATCAAACAGTTCACACCTTGCTCTGCAGAGCTGACCATTGTGTTGTAGTGCTGGTTGGCTCTGTTGTAGTTGGACTCGACCTGCATACGGTCCTCTGCCCCGAACGTCTGGGAGTCCTGGCTGTCTCTCAAGAAGTCCTGGTAGTGCAGCTCCAGGTTCCTCAGCGCTAGACGGTACTCCTCCACCCTCAGGGTCTTAAACTACAAGGGTGGGACAGGGACGATGGATATTAAACGGAAACGCTGTGACTTTATTTAGATGAATTCTTTACAGTACAACAAGTACAGTGTAATCTACGTATGTGTTAAGGAAAGTATTTTCTCCCTCTGTAGCGAGAGAAGATGACAAACCAAATGAAAATAACGTAACCTTTATGCACCAGCATTGTTAATTTGAAGTCAGATTTATGTTTGCATGGCGATTATGAAAACTACATGCAACAAGTACATGTTTCCAAAATGAGGTGAAACAATTAAACTAGGCTTCATTTGAATTTAAGTTAACTTACGGAAGCCCTGAGAGGCAAGTGATAAAGAAAAAAATTCTGGTGATCCATTTTCTGAGTATGATCTAAATTGTTTTCTCTCCTGAATTTTTTAGTTTTTTGCATTCATGTTTTCTTCCAGGTGAGTTTTAATTTCTCCATGCACTCTAAACACAACGTTCATATATTGTGTGTTAGGAAGTTATGTAAATAAAACTGAAAGAAAACATGAATGCTTTCAGTCCTGTTTAGAACATACAGTAGGGTAGTGGTGCACTTCAGCCTCTTGTGGCCATAATGAGTAATACAACAACAAACATCCTGACACAAATTTAAAAAAATAATCACCTGCCCACCTGAAAAAAAAAAATGGTAACTTAGATCCTGGCAAAACTTTTTTTTTTCACCAGTTCATAAGTTATAAACAAGGGAGAGAAAACAATTTAGATAATACAATATAGAAAATTGATAACCATAATTTTCTTTTTCTCACTTGCCTCTCCGGGCTTCCGTATTAACTTGAGAGTAACTGAAGGTGAACTAATCTGTTTCCACATAATGATTAAATGCTCCAGGTATTAATGCAGCAACTATAAAATGACCAGGTATACTGGCACAAATAATATCATGATTAGCAGACAATGTTAAACTACTCTTCAGCAAGTCTCTGGGTTAATGACTATGTCGATTTTAATGCTGAATATTTAAAAGTAAAAAGATATTGAGTTATATTTTCCTCCTGTCTTTGGTAACAAGTTCATGCTTAAACCAATCTGTCACTGTGCTTATAACAACTTTAAGGCTCTGTTAGTGCATTAGCCTTTCTCTAATACAGTATATCCTGTGTTGTTACCATGGTGATGTTCCAGGTCTTGATGATGTGGATGTCTCTCATGAGGTACTGCCAGGACAGCATGCTCTTCATGTCCACAAACATTGTCTGCCACATCGCCTGCAGCCTCTGGAGGTTCCCATCCAGTCTGAGGAAGGTTAAGTGGACGTTAGCACTCGCGGACTGTGTGCATGTGAATTTGAGTTAATCTAAGACACTTTGGGGGGGGGGGGACTTTTAGCTCACCCGGCAACACTGTTCACAGCGTCTTTATTGGTGGGTGGAACCAGGAAGCAGATAGACGGTACAAGCGCCTCGCTGCCTTTATCGTTGAGCACCCTCCACTTGAACGGCTGCGAGTTGTTCAACAGAGCACACTCGTCTCCTCTGTGAACTGTGATCTGGAGGAACAGAAACATAGATGCTCATATCTGACTGACTCAATCTACTACTTGATATTCCTGTAACTTACTGGTGTTTATTAAGAAAACTATTTCACTTCATTAAAGGGATAGTTTGGGTGTTTTAAAATGGGGTTGTATGAGGTACTCATCCATAGTCTGTGTATAGACAAATCCAGCGATTGCTTTATGTGTTCCGCAAGCTAGCGGCGGCGCCATTACTGCGGTTGCAAGTCGTAGTGACTGTACTGTCTGCTAACCGTGTTAACTGGTGATTTTCAGCAGAAAGCTTCTGTGGTTGCTCGTAGTAACTTATGTAAATGGTCGCCGTAGATAATAAACGCAGATGAGTCTGTATCTAAAATGGATTAAAGTCAAATTGAAGGCTTTTACGAGGACACCCACATGTTGTCTTCGTGTTTTCAACAGCTGCCGTCACTACGAGCAACAACGACACATTTGGCTGAGAGTCACCAGTTACCACGGTTAGCAGACACTTTGCACGTGTTCTGTTTGTGATGCCGACCGATTAATGATGTTCGCTTTGTGCTCATTAGGTTACCCTAGTTAAGAGCGTTATATTTTACAATAACACCACAGTTAGCTGATTGAGTTAATTTATTCTGTGGGACCACCGCAGTCCGTAGACAGTGCCTTTAACCCACTATCATTAGCTACGCTAGCTAAGCAGTGTTAAATTAGCAGACGCTTCACCATGTTAGGCTAACGTTCTTCTCAAACTACTAGACTTCGTTGTCAAAAGCAATGTTACATAAAAGTGAAAGTAAAAAATTGTACGCATCTTTAAGGATAGTTTTTTGTGTTATTGTGTGACTTTGGTTCAGATTCACCAAAGTCACACAATAACACAAACATCGAGGCAGCGGTAGACCAGCAGCAAGTTCTGCAAGGTAAAATTACTGTTTTTGTCAAAGGAGTCTGGTGGCTTTGAAGAGAGCATAGATAACGGCTTCAGTACCCTGACGGAAAGGGCTGTCTAACGGCAAGGTGAAGTGGTGAAAATATTCTGGTGTACACTTGGTGTGTCTAAAATCTGTTTTGCTGCTGCTGTTTTGCCCCGTCCACAGCGGTACACTGCTTTGCGCCCGTTCTGGTATTCCTGTCTGTTTCTCCAAACTGGGGGCGTGCCGACCGTCATCTACTGTAGGTAATACACATACTTTGTACAAGTATCTCATACAACCCAACTTCAAAAAATCCAAACTATCCCTTTTAATAGTGAACTGAAAGTTGGGCGCAGCTTTTGAACTCTTTGGTATTCCATTAAGAATTTGGCAACTATAACTATATTTATGAATATTTAAGAATTGAACGATTTCTGTGATTTTTATGCATGCAGCAGCAATTCTGGGTGTGTCTGAAAATATTTAAAATAATTAATGTGTTCAGAATAATAATAATAGAATCATACCTCCATCTGCTTGAAGTCGCAGACGGCCTGGACAGGCTGTTTGCCCTTTATTGCGGTAGCAGGGTTACGTGGTTTTAGCTGGACGATGGTCTTGGCCCTTCGCTTCAGGCCTTCCAGGTGAGTTTTGAACTCAGTCAGTTGCTCTTTCTCATCCTGTGAAAAACACAAGAAATTTATGTTTTATAGTGTTTCATGCACAATTATTACCGTTAAGCTTCACTAAGAAAGCATTTAGCAGGAGTACAAACTCATATCTCTCCTCACCACAGTGCTGTAGTGCCTCGTGCAGCTTTAAATCAACAGGTATATATCGTATAATTCCACAGCACACAGAACAAGTTGTACCCTTCCACAGACTAATAACAGTGTCTTGATTGTGTTTGGTAAGTAAACAACAGAACGGTGAATAAACCCACAGCTGCGTCCTGCAGTAGGTCTTCCAGCCGTGTGACTGTGACGGAGCGGTCACAGGTGTACTTCCTCTTCATCGTGTCTTGCATCTTTTTGAACTTGTCCTCCGCCTCCTTCACGTCAGAGAAAAACTAGACGAGGAAAAAAGTGGATGAGAGAACTTAACTTACATAAAACAGGCATCAACAGTAGGACAAAGTTAACACTTTATTGATAAAATGAACAGGGCACAGACAGTTTTTAAGTAAGGAAGTCTTGTGATGTGAGCAGAGGGCAACTCCGGGGTCTGAAAAGTGAAGCCAATGCTGAAGTGCCTTAAACTTGCATTCTTTCTTATAGCCAGCAGGGGGCGACTCCTCTGGTTGCTAAAAGAAGTCTGATTGTTTGAGAAAATGAGCCTACTTCTCACTTGATTTATTCCCTCAGTAAACATTGTAAACATGAGTTTATGGTCTCAATCTCTAGTTTCAAGTCTTCTTCAATACAGCATGATGTTCATTTAGTAAATTATGGTCCCATTTAGAGTCAAATAGACCATAAATAAAGCAGGGGATGCTTTAGGGCGCTACCACTGTTGGTGTCCGGTCTGGTAATTGTGCGTGTGTTCTTCGTAGATTTTTAACCCTTTCACAGTGTGTTTTCAGTTCATGCAAACCAACGGGTGATGTCACGGTGACTATGTCCACTTCTTATATACAGTCTATGGATGTAAGTTAGTAAACATACCTGGTAGTAGGCAGTGTTTTCTTTCAGGTGGGTTTCGACGCAGCAGCACAGCTGGAGGATCCAACTCCACTGAGTCTGCAGAGCTGCAGTGAAGGCCTGAGCAGGGAGGGTAGTGAGGAAGAAAAGGTGTTTTGATGAGGAGGGTACGGTCTATAGACTGTAGTAGTCAAGTAAGTCCTTCTCCATCTTAATAATTTTACCTCTATAGTCTTCCTGGCTGGGTGTCCGTCCCTCAGCAGTTTGTCTCCTGTGGTCTGGACAACGTTCATCTTTTGCTCCCTGAGCTCCAGATCTCTCATCAAACCCTACTCACAAACAACGACAACGATCAGAATCACATCACGGTCATCATCACTAGAAAGCACTGTGGGTAAACCTCGTTAGAACATCGTCACTCTACCGAGTAGTTGTCTTTCTTGACCGTCATGTTGGTGTTCCGTTCGCTCCAGTCGTAGTTGACCTCCTCCTCCTCTTTGTCATTCAGCCACATCAGCTCTTTGGTGGCTGCAATGACAAAGGCGTGAAGCTGGTCCAGGTAGTGCAGACGGGCCTTAGAGGCGTTCTGCAAAGGGGTAGATGACAAAAATGTTATAATACATTTTGAGGGACTGAAAGACTGGTTCAGAAGATACTGAAGGGGAACAGACGGCTAAAAAGTGACATCAAGGTATATTTTCAATGCTGAGATTGCTGGAAGATCACCGTTCCAACAGCTCAGTCTCTACTTGTTGCTGAAGTTGGAAAATAAATTCTTTATCCAGGTTTTCTGCAGGTTTCTGAAATTTATTTTAGTGTCTTTTTTTGTAACTTACCAGGAGTTTGCCGTACTGCAGCTCCAGTTTTCCCAGATACTCGCGATAGGCAGCTTTACTGGCAGGTGAGACCTGACTCTGGAGCAGGAAGAGGCAATAAGAAACATTAGAAACTATCCGTGGTAACAAATAAAAAAAACAACAAATTTTTTTTCTGTTCTGAAGAGACTACTTTATTCTAATGTTGATATATTCTTTATTTTATTTGAGATTTATTTAACTAGGTTAATCTGTTCAAATCTAAACCTCTGTTTGGAGAAATAAATACCATTTTGTGTCACTTTACTCATTCATATATACAAATCACTGAACAAATGTGAGGTGTTAGCAGTGATTCTTGAACCATGTTGACCATGTTACACCCAATAATCCAGTTTTCCTTCCCAGATAAAATATCTCTCTGCTCTATCGGAAATATATCCTCATGTCAGCAGCTTGTACCTCATCGGCCTTCGCCCTCTCGATCTTGGAGCGGAACTCCTCCACAGACTGATGCAGGCCGCGGTGGCTGCCCAGCTGGGACTCCACGGTGGGCAGGTCGGAGCCCCACTCCCCGTCATCGACCCGCCGCTGGTTCTCGTCCACCCAGCCCAGCAGATCTTGGATGTAACGCATGGTGACTTCATCCAGCTCGGGCCGCACCCTCATGGGGGCCTGCTGCAGGGTGGTGACCTGGGAGGTGTGGATCTGAGTCATGGGGATCTGGGTGGTGGTCACACCGGACTTGAGGCGCAGGTTGTACTCGCTGCGGAGGTTCACCAGCCTCTCGTGGAGACGATAGACTCTAAAGCCAGAATAAGAAAACAGAATGTCAATTAACTAGGACTGTCAAATTTGTTTTAACCCCACTAATTTAATTAACGCATTAATGCAACTTGCAATTTTTAGGGTGTAGTGAGCTTAGTTTTAAAGTTAGAGTGATGGTACCAGCATCACATAAAACTAGAAAACCTGAGGCTCCATTGGTACCGACCATGTTGTACTAGCTTGGCATGGCCATGTTCAAAGCGGTCCCTTGACCTCTGACCTCAAGATATGTGAATGTAAATGGGTTCTATGGGTACCCACGAGTCTCCCCTTTACAGACATGCCCACTTTATGATAATCACATGCGGTTTGGGGCAAGTCATAGTCAAGTCAGCACACTGACACACTGACAGCTGTTGTTGCCTGTTGGACTGCAGTTTGCCATGTTATGATTTGAATGCAGTAGCTGTGAGGGTTTCTGTTTTGTGTTGTTAATTGATTTCTAATAAATACTGTATACACATGCATTTGCATAAAGCAGCATATTTTCCGACTCCCATGTTGATAAGAGTATTAAATACTTGACAAATCTCCCTTTGAGGTACATTTTGAACAGATAAAAAATTTATGATTAATCGCGAATAACTATGGACAATCATAGGATTAATCAAGATTAAGTATTTTAATCGATTGACAAGCGTAAAATTAATTCTTTGAATCAACTGTATTTTATAATTGGTTAATTGTTTAAGTCAACAAGAACAACTGCCAATTATTCACTGACTCAAATTTGAGAATTTAAAAAAAATTTCTGCTTTACATTTTTGTAAATTATTAACTTTTGTGTTTTAGATTGTTGGTTCTACAAATTTCACTATAGTCACATTTGATCATATTAACAATTAATTGATTAATACAAAAAAAAGAGATTTGCAGGAAAATGAATAATGAAAATAATCCGTAGTTGCAGCCCTAATGTCAAAGTTTGTGTCATTTTAAGAGTTTGATCTTTGCACCTGCGGTACATCTGCTCAGCCTGAAGGTGGCGTCCATCTTTGAGCAGCTGAACATCATTGAAGAGGAAGCGGATCATTCCTTCTGCTTTCTCCAGATCTGCCTCCATCTCTGCAGTGTGCTGAGCAGGTCTCCCTGAGCTCAGCATCCTCACATCCTGCAGCGCAGAGACAGACAGACGAGTTACAGCGCTGCTGCATGTGGCGGCAATGACTTCTGGTGAAATAGTAAAGATTTGGTCTCACCGTCTGCAGCAGAGTTTCCACCTGGTTGAGCTGCTCCTCACACACCCCCGACTCCATCTGGACCTTACTGACGACCCTCTGAAGTCGCTCCAGCCTGCGGAGGGAGAGGACAAAGGTCAAAAAGCACTTTAGACAAAGTAAACTACCTTCTACTTTTTTTGTTTTGTCTGATGTGATTAACTAAAGTAAAAACAATCCGTTGACAAAGTGAAACTAAACGAGTGAAAAAAACTGAAAGCACTCACTCCATCTTCCGGCGGAACAAATACTTTAACTCGTATCCTTGATGCATGAAAGCCATGTTGGAGCCCTGCGTGTCCACTAAAGTACAGATGATGTTTTTAAAACTTTCCACAGCACTTTCTCAAGTCCTGGGAGATCCAAAACTAAAAGCTACGCCCTAACAACGTTGTTATGAAAGAAAGTTTATGACTATCAGATTATATTTTTGCGAGATTGTTGTCGTGGCAATGCCATGGTTGTCATGAGTTTGCCCTAACACGATTTTTACTTCCCATCCCACAAAGCCAACTCAGTTGCATTTGACTGCCAGAGTGGACTTTATCATTAGGAAATGAGTCATCCTCGTGGTCACACAGTAACCAGCTGATGATTCATTTCTCATCTGTATTTCTTAATATCTTGTGGGTTTTTCTTTTTTTTTTAAAACGTGGCATTTGCTTTGGCAACAGAGCATGTGATGAGGTTTGGATCGTGGTCTACTCACCTCTCAAACTCTGTCCTGAGGAGGCGCTCTCTCTCCAGTATGGCGATGTGCAGACGACCCCATTCCTTCTCCACGTCGAAGGGATGGTAACTTGGCGGCACTTTGATATGACCTGCCTGGACCGCACCCTGCAGAATAAGAAGCAGGTTAGGGCTGTAGCTAATGATTATTATCAATGAATCTCCCAACTATTTTCTCGATTAATTGTTCTGTCTATAAAATGCCCCAAAAAAAATTAAATATCACAAAACCCAAGTTAACATATTCAAATGTGTTGTTTTATCCAAAGATGGCTATATATGACAAACAAAAGTGTCACATTTTAAAAGTTGTAACTAGTGACATTTTGAAACAATTAGTCAGTTATCAAAATTGATGCAGATTCATTATCTGTCAATGGATTAATCAAGTAATTGATTCATTGATTCAGGTCTAAAACAGATTAGGTAAACTGTAGTTAAACATATATGTTAGGATTCTCTCAAAGGATACACACCTCAGTTTTCAGGGATATTTTACATTATTGTAAAGTCAGAAAGAGGGTACAAAGACAAAATCATTTGAAGGTTTCAGTTGTATACCCAGTAATTTTTCAGTTGTAAATGACTAGGCTTTAAAGGAACAATATGTAGCACTGACAGCTAGCGTTTCAAATGGGTAACAGCAGTCCAAATTCAAAACATTGGAGCCGTGGCCCGCTCGCTCCTCCGGTGTGACTGATAGCAGCCCACATTTTTTCGCAATTTTAGGGTTACCTTCTAGACACGACTGCGTTAGACTCTGGCCAGCAGCAGTTGGAATCACTTCACCGGCTGTGTGTCTCAAATACTCGCCGCCTTGATAACCAGCTGCACACGGACCAGAGAGAGATGTGCCGAGGCTTTTCAGGTTGGGTAGAATCTAACGTTAATGTTATCACTGTTGATCCAGATGGTTTGCTTTCTTCCGTGGCTGCAGAAGGCTGTTTGAGTGCCGATTTGTTTCATATGTGGCAACGGGGTGTTGAAATGGGCAGTGGACGGGATCACACCGGCCAAAACAAAAACAGACGTTCTGGACCGGAGAAGATCCTGGCTGTAGCATTGTTGTCAGAGAAGCCAGTATTTCAATTCAGCATGTTTCCTTAATCTCTGATGGCATATCATGGTCATTTTATGATTTATTACAGTAAATATATTACATATTGTTCCTTTAATCTATTGATAAATATTACACACGTTCATGTCACTTGACTTTTCATAGTGCTAACAGTCCGTAAAGTGCTAGTTTCCCTCAGACATAACAGTGGGTGGCAAAAGGTTAACTATCAAATTTAAAACTGGAATATGTCTCGGTAATATTTGTACAAAGACATATTGATATTTAAGCATATTGCAAAGATGGCTGTACAGCATAAAAATACCCCTCAAAACATTCTGTGTGGAAAACTGACTTTAAAAACTGACAGAATGCAGGTTTATTGGAGACGCTCACCTCAAAAGACTTGAAGATGTGTTTGGAGCGGTTCTTGTCTGCCTCTTTTGCAGGAAGCTCTGTTTCCTTAAACTTCAGAAACTGACGCCAAAGAACCTGCAGATCAGAAAGGGGAATAATAAATGTATCATCAGCTTCATCATCATTTGTTATTCTGCTGTTATGGTAGTCAAAACACTTTCATTCTTAAAGGAGACTTATCCTGCTCATTTCAAGGTTCATACTTGTATTTTTGGTTTCTACTAGAACATGTTTACATATTTTAATTTTCAGAAAACATTATTGTTCTCGTACTGTCTGTCTGAATATACCTGTATTCACCCTCTGTCTGAAACGCTCAGTTTTAGCGCCTGTCTCTTTAAGACCCCCTCCCAAAAAAGCCCAGTCTGCTCTGATTGGGTTGCAAAATATAGTGCACTTTGCAAAGGTAGTTCTCAAGCCGTGGGTGACATATTCTAATGAGCCTGCATGTGACATAGGAGGGGGAGCCAGATCTGAAAGGTGTTTTTCAAAGTGAGTGTATCATGATATGTCCTCTTTTAAGGCCCAGATCTACTCACCTCGATCTCCTCATAGCTGGTGGGGAACTTCCTCTCCTCAAAGACGAGGATGTGGTGTCTGATCCACTGCAGCAGCATGGTGACCAGCTCATAATACTCCTGCCAGCGAAGCTCCAGCTCCTGGAGCACAGACACAGATAGAGGTTCAAGTTAACTGAAGACCTGACATTTTTTTTATTACACAGAATTTATTTTTTTACTATTTTTGGCAGGATAGAAATGGGGCGGGGGGGAAAGAGAGAGAGGGGTGTGACATGCAACAAAGGTTCAAGACAGGAATCGAACCCGGGACGTCGAGGTTATAATGTATGAACTGTAACAACTCGGCTACAAAGGCGCTCCTATTACACAGAATTTCTAAAGCTGCTGATGCTATGACTCATCCGTTCTACATGTTTTCTTTGAAAAGGGATTATAAATTGGCTTATAGGCTTACTTTCATTTCGTTCTGACTTCAATCCTGTTTTATAGTGATAATGCTGATAGCAATATATTAAAGTAAGTAAGACATTTGTACTCCTTATTGCTTTGATGAGGTTGGACCCTTGTTTTATTGTTGCAATCATTGTAAACTGCTTTAAATAAACTATAACGACTATATAAAATATTATGGTGATCATTTAGGACACATTTAAAATACAAATATTCGTAAGAATTAGGGCTGTCAATCAATTAAGATGTCTTATTGTAATTAATCGGACATTAGTTATCTGTTCAAAATGTACCTTAAAGGAAGATTTGTCAAGTATTTCATACTCTTATCAACATGGGAGTGGGCAAATATGCTGCTTTATGCAAATGTATGTAAATATTTATTACTGGAAATCAATTAACAACACAAAACAATGACAGATATTGTCCAGAAACCCTCACAGGTACTGCATTTAACATAAAAAACATGCTCAAATCATAACATGGCAAACTGCAGCCCAACAGGCAACAACAGCTGTCAGTGTGCTGACTTGACTATGACTTGCCCCAATCTGCATGTGATGATCATAAAGTGGGCATGTCTGTAAAGGGGAGACTCGTTGGTACCCATACAACCCATTTTCATTCACATATCTTGAGGTCAGAGGTCAAGGGACCCCTTTGAAAATGGCCATGTCAGTTTTTCCTCACCAAAACTTAACGCAAGTCTGGAGCATCCTTCCTGACACGTTAGCACAACATGGTTGGTACCAATGGATTCATTAGGTTTCCTAGTTAGTCATATGATGCCAGTATCTTCACTCTAGCTTTAAAACTGAGTCCGCTACAACCTAAAAATTGCAGGTTGCATTAATGCGTTAAAGTGGCGTTAAAACGAATTTGCGTTGCTTTGACAGCCCTAGTAAGAACATATCTTGTAGGGCTCCCCCCTCTCAGTCGACTAAGATTTCTTTAGCCGATTAGTCGTTTTTTTAAGCTGAATGTCTTATTTCCAAGAAACTATATCTCTGGTAAACACCAGATTTAAAGTGGTGCTTTTGTGTGATTCTTTGTGGAGAAACTCAGTTTTACAGATCTGTTGATTAAATCAACTAATCGATCAGTCGACAAAATTGTATGAGTGTTAGTGGACTAAGAACTTCTTTGGTCGAGGACTGCCGTAATATCTTTTATTAGTTACCACCACATTTCTTGTCTCTGCTGCAAAATAACTTTATAGTTATCTAGAAGAAGATGAATTAATGATGAAGAAAAGAAGGACTCACATTGGCTTTGACACCGTCCTGAACGTCTGGTACCTGGGGCATCGCATCATACAGAGAGGAGACGTATGTGATGATGGATTTCTCATCTGGGTGGGGCACATCCACATCTGTAGAGAGAAGAAAAAAGGATTATTTTTTTTTGAAATTGACATTGCTTTATTAATTTGAATAGCAATGCTCAAATATCCCGTGAGTAAAGCGTTCTCTCACCCTCGGGGTCCAGCAGTCTGGTGACGCCCAGGTCTCTCTCTGCCACGCTGAAGGCCTGCTCCAGATTCTCCTGGTTGCTCTGTCGGTACACTTTACTCATGTCGATCAGAGTGGGCCTGCGGACAGCAAGAGAGAACAGAGAGTCGAAATGGGTTATTACTGTCAATCAAGACCTAAGAACCTTAAATCATGTGTCAAAGTTGAAAAAGTCAGCGAGAAAGACACTCAAGAGCCTACTCGACTAGTGCTGGTCTGATATATAGACGGCTGCCAGTTAAAAAAAAAATGGTATGTTAAATATTTCATATTTGATGCTGCTGTAGGCAGTTTGATCAGGAGTAGTGGGCAAGCAAAAACAAGAGTCCTCACTGCCAGAGAAGCTGAACATTCCCCCTACACAAAGGAGACAGACACATTGAGTACCTTTGAGTACACTTTGCCAGGAATATATATGCAGTCTAATAACATGTAGGCACAAGCTCAGAGCATAAAGGATAAAAGCGCATCTCATGCCTACAAATAGCAAAAAGATAGATAACTTTGAGGACACAGAATGTAGAATAGAGAAGACTTCAGAACATTTAAGATGAATTTTTAACAAGTATTCATACACTTGCACAACTCTCTGGATGTAGTATTGTTTGAGTGCCCGGGGTGGTTCTTGCTCCACATAGCAGGCCTGTCTGTAGGACAGTCTGTCCCTGCTCAGGTGGATGAGGTGAGGCTCTGATCCTGATTCGTGCTCCTCGGTCTGGGAAACTCGCCTGGAGCGAGCCCCGGGGCTGGTGGAGCCTCGGCCCGAGTCAAAGGAGTTCTCGGTGGGGATGTCCTCGCACAGCATGACCACCCGTTCCTCCAGGTCACTGGCTGAGCCCGCCGTGCTGCTGGAAGCACTGTTCAGACGCCTCTTCGAGTGAAACTTCCTCTTTAATTTCAACATTGTAACAACGGCGAAGTTCACGGCACTTCCAAGTGAGTGAGGTCAAAATATTAGCTTTTATATAGCAAAAAAAACATAACCAAGTTATGAAAAAAGCATCACTGATTTCATTCTGGCTCAAGTCCACCGATTAAATCCAATTCTCTTCTCATTGGGAGCTTTTGATCAGACTTCTGTTTCAACGGATCATCGCTGAGATTCCTCGCTGCAGCCGTTGAATCTCTGCACGTCCTGCTCTTCCTCCATCAAGATAGAACCTACTAGCGTACCTGCGTTTTGCTGCAACCTGCCGAGCCTCCAGTGAGCACGCCTCCAGGGCAACCTTTTCTCATATATGAGTGTGATACACCCACACAGTCACAGAAGACGCTCCCTTATTTCACACCGAACGATGCCAACTCAGTAGTTGTAAATGTTATTTTTGTGTCGTGTGGTGAGCCACCCCGCAGGGCTTGTTTGTCAGCTAGTATTCGTGGACGTTACAATGGATCTTTATGACGAATGTTAAGTTTTCACAGCAGGAAAAAGTGTGAAAGCATCTAATGTATAAAAACTTCTTAAAACATTCCTGCTGCAAAATCACTGTCGATTTGTAGTCCTGAGTATGTTCAAAACGCTCATATTTTTGCCCAAATAAGGCTGAATAAACTGCTTCTGTCAGAACTGCAGTGCCAGAGTTAGCAGAGAGACTTCTGTTCAGAAGCCATCGGAGTTAAAATGAATGAATGATGCTGTGGTATTTATCTTGATTTTTGATCTACAATAACCGATCCACTGTGCTGCTGAAATATGAATGTGTCATTCCTGCCTCTGAACCAACAGTGGCATAAAACATGAAAAAGTTCAGAGAGAAGATCTTCTGTCGATGTGTAAATCTCATGTCCTACGGTGTTACAAGATCCCAAGTCCAGGCAAGCTTATCTAACAAGAAAATGTTCCTGCATGATTTAAAAGAATGCTTCTAAAATGCACCAAGTCTCCATGGCATCCTTTCTAACGGCACATTCACACCAAGAGTGAAGCAAACTTTGCTACTGTATTTTATGCCTAGATGTTATGTTGAGTGTTGATGGAGCAGCTATAATGTTAGCACAGCCTGGCACTGATCGATCTGAACTCCATTCAGAAAACAAAAATTTTAAAAGTAGTTTGCTTGTCGTCTTGTGGACCGACTTGACAAAGCATGAAGTCAAACTTTTTAGAAATCTGCATTATTATGTAGTTATTCCGGCATCCTTTTAGTCTGTTTATTGCAATTAAATTACAGCACAGTCTGTTTGTTTTGGGTTCATACCGCAGTAGTGGCGTGTGGCTTGCTAGATACAGTCAATGCAATGGCGCTGTATGTGAATACAGCTCGCTGCCGTGTGATGTTAAGAACTTAGACACGACGGCGTTTGGTTTTCTGACATATCTGGGACTTACGCAACATATACAAAACAGCAACAGTGGTGATTTCTTCCATGGCTGATGCTGGAAAGAAAAGTTGTTGGTATCTATGGAGACAAGCTCCTTCTCCGCTCTTGTGCATCTAGCGTGAATGATCACAAATGATACCAGTGGTCACGTGAGTAAAGCGAGTTAACACAGCATAAGATAATCATACTATTGTTAGACAAAGAGGTTTAATCCCTTTTTCAGATCTTTTTGCAATGTATTAGTGCTGTTTATTGCATCAGATCTATGTTAAATTGGTCTTGTATTCCCCTGAATTTACCTGTTTATCCAAAACACCTCATGGTAAAGTACATACGTTTTAATAGTATGTAGTTTGACTCAAACCCTTTAACCTGGTAAGTCTTAGGGCCGCGCTCTAACCTCCAACTACTGAGGATCGGTGTCTCACCTGTGTTTGTGTATGACGGCGTTGAAGAGCTTGCCGTCCCTCCAGCTGGTGGTGAAGTTGTCGCAGCGCAGGCCCTGGTATCCCTCCGACATCCTCTGAGACCAGAGCAACAGCTTCTCTTTGGCCGTCATGTCGTCCGACTGGCCGTTCACCTGAATGTCGGAGATCTGAAGGAGGAGAGGGTGCAATCAGTCAGCGATAGTAAACTTACTTTGATTTCATTTCTTAAAAAGAAGCCCTAAACACTTGCACTGTAGCTCTTTGTAGCTTCCTTTTGTGGAGGGTTCTGATGACGTCTAGCTCTTGATCCTTTTGAGTTTGAATGCACTTATTGAAAGTCACTTTGGACAAAAGCATCTTCCAAATGAGTGTAACGTTATGTAAAAAAACAACAACACTTGGATAGCTGTCAAATTACAACCCACAAACAAAGCAGAGTTTTTCCTAATCATTATATCTAAAGCTTAGACGAATAGTGTTTTGTTCATTGAAAGGTCTTCAGGGTAAAATGACCTTTCTCATCTTGGCATAGGACTTTCCTTTTCTTTGATATTCCTCTATTGAATGTGATTGAAGTGTTGGTTGAAGGGCAGGAAAAATGTTTTTTTCCAGTTTGCCCTCTGATTTCTTCCTATAATTTCTTCCAGACTTGAGATGAGTCACATTTCAAACCTCAAATAACAACTACCACTTTTACTTGGTGGGCCAATGAAACATTAAACTCAGTCTTTTGGAGAGAAACACAAAGGCTTTGATTATGAGCCAGCAAAACAGAAATCATTAGAGTGTAAAGTCAGTTATACTGAATGTTCCAAACAATAAATACTCTAGCTGCTGTAAATGAGTGTTGGACTGTTTACCAGAACCTCCACAGGCAAATTCCTCTTTTTTTTTTTTTTTAGGAGCTGCAAGGCTATGAGTCACAAGAACATACTACTGAAAAACCATCAGCAATATATCTTCTTTTTTTGCATGAAAGAAGACAGACTCCAAGATAAACCACAGGTTTAATCAATCCAGATGTCATTTAACATAAATCCCTGCACAGGGCAGGCTTAAGGCATAGGCCATATACTGTAGGTGGTCGCCTTGGGCGCCACCTTCTGGGGGGCGCTGGTCGCCCTCTAAAAATAAATTAATTAATTAATACAACAAAAAATGCCGGATATACACTTACACCCCTGTAACTCTCTTTCTCAAATTTTTTCATGTGCCGGCCGCACTTAATTGTAGGGATGCACCGATGCCACTTTTTTTCAGACCGAGTACAAGTACAAGTACTTACATTTGGGTACTCGCTGATACCGAGTACCGATACGAGTACCGACACGAGTACTTCTCTGTGCCAAAAGACCCTCGTTAACAGCCAGCCGGAGGGTGTGAGCGACACACGACAGGCTGGGGAGTCCCGCATACAAGGCGGTGCGCTGCGACCGGCTCTAGGTCGGCTTGGAAAGGCTCGGGGCGAAGGTGGCTCGCGGCCGCAGCTTTACAGCGCTCCCCGCCCGGACCTCGCCGCACCGTGGACAAAGGGCTTGCTGCGCCCTCTCTCCGCGCCGGGGACGGCTCCCTGCTCCCGGTGCGACTGTCGACTGGGGCGGACTGTCCTTAGTGCGCCCCAACCATGGCGTGCCGCCAGATCGGGGCTCGGCCCACATAAAAGGCGCCAGGGGTCTGCGGCGATGTCGGCTACCCACCCGATCCGTCTTGGAGGGTGCAAGCAAAACCCTGTGGCGCAATGAAAGTGAGGGCAGGTGCGCGCCACCGTAAAGTGGTATTGGTGCCGTTGTATCGAAGCCGTTTTGCGAGTACGAGTACGAGTACATGAGCACAGTATCGGACCCGATACCCGATCGGTGCATTCCTACTTAATTGTTGATAAAAGTGTTGTTGTGAAACTGACTAAACACTTTTAAGCCAACAATATCAGGGACCAATTGTTTATCTATATTATAATAAATACAGTTATTTATGAAAACTAAAATCTTATTTTTTTTTGTCTTAAAACCATTGTGATGTCTGATGTGTGTTGCAGTTTACGGGGCTAGGATTAGGGTTCTGGGGGGTTGAGCCCTAACAGGGGGGGGAGAGGGGGTTCTGCCAAGGGCACCATAAGGGCTAGAGCCGGCCCTGGTGTCGACTCTGAGGGATTTGAATTTTACAATTTGATTTTGACAGCCGGTCGACTCGCTGTGTCTACTTTGCATGAATCCATCACCTAGTAGTTGCTGCCTGTGCCATATCTATGATCAGCAGTACAGACGGTACTTATGAAAAGTCACTGATGTTTGTTTTGGTCTGCTTGACGTACCAGACAGGCAGGGCTCTCTACAAAACTAGGCACATGTCGTAAAAAGTTGCAACAATCACAGGAAACCTTTTGAAAGTTAACTGTATGTTGTGTTTTTTTTAAACTTGACTATTTGACTTGTCTTGATGTAGAAAGCTCCACTGACTCAGGGCTCCAATCAGTCCACAAGAAATATCTGCAACTTGTATTTGAGTATATGGTGTCTATATCACTACTTTGAGATTTTCACTCATATATGAGATCAGAGAAACGTCCAGACGTGAGGTAAATCTGCTGTAGATGAGCTGCATATTATGCATGAAGTTCCAGTCCAGTCTCTTACTGGAACAACTGCGGTTTTATTACCACTATATACTATTTTCAGTGTTTTTTGGTATGCTGATGAGTCATTGCAGAACTAGCAATTTCACTTACAGGCTCTTCTTTTTTTCACAGGAAAGGGTGGAGGAGGGAAAAAAGAAGGCATCTCTTCCTTCTGCTATTTTCCCCTCAGAAGGGAAACCCCGGCGCTACAGTGTGGACGTGGGCACAGCGTGACTCAGAAGCTGAATGGAAACTGGACCTCCGCCCTCGCAGTCCCTTTTTAAAAGTGTTGAGAGAATATCGACTGCCTCTCTGTCACGAAGCAGGCCCGCTATTCATACCGTGTATTAGTAAACTGTGATCTGCACCTGGGGAGGAAATTCAGCTCTGATTGTGAGGACTAGAATGCACCAAAACAAAGAGATTATTATGGGTTTGTTTTGAAGAAATAATAGCTTTCTGATGACTAACTGCATCTACGTGGAAATGCCTTGTTTTATTACTCGAACATTGGATTTATGTTCGGTTAGAGAATAGTTTTATAACCTTGACGAACGGTGGGAGATCGTTTCTCTCGTTTCCACAGTAGTTTTTGAGTCGCGCCCACGTCTCCGTCCAGCTTTCTCATGGGAATCACTGAGTCACACGAGACGGGGAAAAGGATCCCACATCCACATCCCAACATAACCATCATACCCATTATAGCATCAAAGAAGCTCCATGTATTCCCACTTTTTCCCCCCCTCCTAAAATCTACCAAACCATCTGCTAAATGAATATCCAAACACGCCTTCTTCTCAATCAGAAACACATCTGCCCGTTGACGAATGCTTTCCTCCAATGTGGCCTTCGCTGTCATAGGTGGTATTTGATACTGTTTATGTTTGGGATCCGGTTTGAATTAGACCCCTCACAGAGCCGCACAGTACAGGACCACAGAAAGGAGTAAAACAAAGTCTGAATGAATAGCTTTTTTTCAATGTTTAGTCTTTGTGCACTCGAGGACAGGAGAAGCGGCGGTAGTTGTGTATAAGAGCGTAAGTGCTGCCAAATGTGCAATAAAGCCCATTTGGAAATGATTGACTGTTGGCCTCCGCTGTACTGGAACTGCTGTGTCAACATCAGGAGAATTTGAGGCTGACGATTGAACCTCAAAGAGGGAACGGCACTCTGATTTTCCTTACCGTGCCACGGAAGTAAACTAATCACAATGTAATGAAAGTAGACTGCATGAAATCCATGTCTCTCATAAAATGGAGGAATTTGATCCTATATAATTAATGTGCTAAACAGATAAACACCACATGTAGCTCAGGAAATGTGAGATTCCAGTCAGTTCAATTTGAATACATGCAAAATGCAAGTAAATGCTATTTAAATAATGACTGACTGAGCTTTTGTGTCCAATAATGTCTGTACTAGTTTAATGTCCCTGCCGTAAATACAGTAAATTAGAGCTAAATTAGCCCTTAAAAGTGTCCTACATACCTGGAAGTGAAGGATGATGGTCCAAATCAGTCCCAGGGTCAGCTTGGGGTTTCCATCTGCAATGTCATCATTCCTGATGTTGACCAGTTTGACCTGAAAGGTGCATGGATACCAATAAAACACAATCAGTCAGTTTTAAGGTTTATTTGAACCGTGAAGAGTTGAAACAAAGAAACAAAACTCAACAAGTAGGAAAACAGAAAAATCGAAATGCTCCTTTGATATAAATGCGCATTAAAAGTGGCATTATTTAAAATGTGCTATTCTACAAGAGGGTTAAACATTTTATATGGTATATATACGGTATATATGGCAACCATTTTTAACCTTTATAGAAAAAATGGACGCTACTGATATTTTGACCCCATATTATATATGGTTTGCTTATTCATTTATTTATTTGTAACTTTTAAATCATTTATTAAGTTTGTCTTACCACTCATTTATTATTATTATTTTTTTATATATATATATTTTTTTTCCGTTTATTGCATTTTTGAAATTCTATTTATTTTATTGTTAGTGTCTCTTGAATTTATTTTATATGCACATGTCCGTGTTTATGTAATTGATTATGTTTGATTACTACTTTACTAAATGGTACAATAATATTATAATATGGATGGGGCTCTGTTGGAGCAGAAACGGGAGGGGAATTGTACTGTATCGGTGATTTTAAATACCAACAAAGAAAACCTTGACAAAAACAAATGTCATTGTTTACTGACCTGTCTGTGTTTGAGAAAGTCCAGGGCGATCTGTACATTCTGCAGCTTGTGGAAGCGCATCCGGCCTTTCTCCCGCGGCTGCAAGAAACGAGAGGACACCAAACATCAGGAGGAGGTGAACACATGAGGGTTGTCTGATCAACACACAGCAAGGCCCCATGACGAGGAACAGGTGTGTCGGTGTCCAGCAACACCTTTTGTGCTTAAAAAAAAAAATCGATTCTACTGTAGAAAAATCATTACAGTCATGGTCTTAACTTAAAAGTCAAATACAGCAAATTTGAAGTGCGATTCAAATTCTGCGTGATTGTGATCAAAGCGTTTTGGTCAGACCGTCGACCAGATCTGACCACAAATGACCCGAAAATGCATTTCAACAAACCAGCCAGGATGTCTGCAGGTGAGAGCATGATAATGAATGATACGTGATATCAGCGATTCCCCCGATCATCAGTCACGATCCTCATTTTTTCTCTGAGACCTACAGTCAACTGTTTTCCTGCCCCTTCTGAAACACCTTTTACATCTTATGCTGTCTTAGATTTTAACTGAACAGAATCCATGAGCATCTATGATTTCTAAACCTGCACAGGACAGTTACCCCAGGAGTGATGGCCATGACATGCATTGGTGCTTCGCACTTTAAGCTTTAAGCCGGCAAGAAGCTTTGTTGCAGAATTAGTCAACATATCAGCTTGCAGTGATGGAAGTTTGGCCTGTGTTTTCAATACAGTGAGGAAACTAGGGATGTCACGATACCAGAAATTCAGTAGTCGATACCTATACCAGTGAAATTCCACTATTCTCGATACCAATTCGATACCAAGGTAGGAAAGAAAAACAAAACAATAAATCTCATGTACTTCAACACACACTCCTTTATCACAGTTTGCATACTGTTTTTTGTCAAATTTATTATTAATCCCTGGTTAATAATCCGCCCTCAAATTTCTCGCCAAAAACTAAATTTTACAAGATTACATTTGAACACATCATGATAACGTTATACTGTAATTTACCTTTGCCTCATTTTTACAGAATAAAGCTTGAACACGTCATAATGTCAATCAACCTCTGTGCATTAGCCATTAGCTTCGTTATTTAGCCAAGCGGTACTGCGCTGCTTAAAGGCAGCTAACAACTACCGTTAACTAGCTCTGCTCCTGTCGATTTCAACACGGATTCATTGTTCACAATGTAGCGTTAGCAGGGAAACTTTTTATCGTCCCATGGACGACTGGACGACGTTAGTCTCGAGCCCTGACGGTAACTACGGTATCTGCGGTACTGTAGAAAAACAATGATGTCACGTTTTCAGAATTTTGCTATTGACTTGGTACCAAAGTATCGGTTCTTGTGACATCCCTAGAAGAAACCCAATACTTGACCTTGTATGTTTAAATTCAGAGCTAGGGATGTTAATAATTAACCGTTAAACCGTTAACCGACATTAAGCATTTTAACCGATTAACGCTATTGGTTAAACGGTTAAAAGAAATATTAATAATTAATTAAAAAGCTGAGCAAAACTCAGAGGAGTGGCTCGTCACTTTAAGGAGACTAGCTGGTCCACCTTAACAGCCACCTTAAGAGAGTCTGAGCCGAAGTTGCAGGATACAGGAAGTTGGCTCTGGTCTCTTGAGCTCCCTGGAGCGGAGCGGAGCTGAGGAGTTGTAGCCTCGTAGCATTTATTCACTGACAAATAAACTGTACATACACTGCTGGCTGCTACATAACTCTCCTGGCAGTGACCTGGAGACAGTGAACGCAGTATCGTGGCTGCTTCTCTCCTGACGGTGAACTGGGGACTCAGTTGTCTGTTGTGCTCGTACACTGCAGCTGGCGCACCGCTGCATGCGAGGCACAAATGTTTTCGGTTAACGGTTAATAATCGTTTAACAAGGGTCGGTTATCGGTTAAGAATTTTTTTCAAAATTAGCATCCCAATTCAGAGCATAAAATAACTAAAGATTGATTTCATACTTTCCTTGCACTGATCTGTGTCTATTCAATTAAGTTCAGTTTGATATTTAACTAACAGAGACAGGAAATGCAGAACATTGATTCACGTTTATTTTTATTTTTAATTTTTTTTTATCAAAATGATATCCTCCTGTCCTGGTGATGCAGGTGCATGCAGGAACTGTTTTGTTAAAAAATCTCCTTGTTGGTGCGTTTAAGCACAATCCACTGATGTAAAGCTTTGGATTCATGAACCCGTCTGTCAGAAAATTAAACCCAGAAGACAAATCATGAAAAGGATTAAATGTCTTGGATGAAAAAGATTTTGTTTTGCAACCAATTCTGAAATCTTGGATGTGGGGTATGGTCCTTTAAGTAGATATTTTCAAGGTTACGCTCTTCACTTCTTAATGAAATTTGAATGTTAACTTGAAAGACGTGATTACTCGACTTCATATTCGAAAAATCATCATAAAATGTCTTCAAAATATCTGTAGAATGATCACACTAAAAGCTCTACTATGGAGGACGGAACCTGCCAGAATAAAAAATAAAATGAATAAATAAATAAATTACTAGGAAAAATAAAGTCATTAAATATAGCAAATACAATATTAAAAATAATTGTAGCCATTATTAATTGATAAAATGGGACATAAATTGATATTTCTGCTTTGATTTTCTTATTTATTTATCTTTGTCATAATTCCCCTTATTTATTTACTCTTTTCCCTTTTATTTATTTATGTATTTATTTTTATTAAATTTTGTATTTATTTATTTATTTTTGCATTATTTTGTAATCATTTATTTTTGCATTTATTTTCAATTTTTTTATGTATTTATTTATGTTTTTATGCATTTATTTTTGCACAATCTTCCCTTTGTATTTCAACCCTTATTTATTTCATCAAAGTTATTAATTTTTGCTTGCTTTTTTTATACATCTCTTTACACATTTCTGCTTCATTATGCAAATGATGGGGCTGTCATTCAACGTGTCATGTGGTCAGAGTGTATAGATCAAATATATGCTAAATAGATAAGCAATTCAAACAGAAATATCAATTTATGTCACATTTTATCAATTAAGTAGCATTTATTTTTAATATTACTTTTGCTACATTTTCATGACATATTTATTAATTCATTTATCTTTTTATTTATTTATTTTTGATTTTGGCAGGTTCTGTCCTCCATACTCTACTTACACTTCGCCTGACCCGACTCGCTCACTGATAAAAATGGAAGAGGACGATGTTGACACAGAAAGGGGACAATACAGGGAGTGTGACTGTCATCATGCACAACCCAGCAGCCACCTGGGGTGGTGACACATGCCACGCCCGACGCCCACAGTCCTGGCGCCACTCACCAACCGCACGTTCCTCACAACGTCACGTTCCCTCGGCTACCACAGCAAGAACATCGCAAGAGAGGAAGGCAGAGGCACAGGGGGAGAGGTCAGGGTAAAGGTCAGCAGGAATTAGATAAAGGAAAAAAACAGGGGTCAAACAAGTCAGTGCAGAAAGGTTACGAGATGGAAGCAAAGAATGAAAATTAGTGTTTTAAGGCTACATCACCAGAAGGTGTGTTCCCCAAAAACTAGTGCTAAGGTAAGTAAAGTAAAAGAGTGCGCATAACCTCAGCATGTTCTGAAATGTCCAAAAAACCTTGACAGAAAGTCAACTCATGCAAGAGTGGAGACAAAAAACCCAGCAGAATAATATTTGACTCAGATAAACATTTAGAGCAGTTCATGTTACAACAAGTGGACGGGATAGTCGAACAAATATGACGGCAAATTAAGTCAGTAGGACAGGAGAGCAAGGACAATAAGACAGGTTTGGACAGGACAGGGGGTTACAGCAGAAGCGGATGTCTCAATATCTAAAGGGTCAAAGGTCACGGAAGCTCACCAGTGTCTCTCCGGAGAGCACCTCCAGCAGGGAGATGAGGTTGTGTCCATCTCTGAGGTCCTCATACAGGTCAGTGATGTGTCTCTGGGACTGTGGAGAGAAGAGAGGAGACAAATGTTGAAGTTTTTCAGTGATATAATATTGATCCATACATTCAGTCTCCCATCGTGTCAACACCACTGCTTTTGCTTTCACACAGAATACAAACAGCCACCGGAACGGCTGACCACCTCAACACCAATAGTGGAAATAGATTTCACATTAGGCACAGACGCAGTCGACTGAATCTCGTAATGTTACCTAAAAATAAATAAAGCAACTTAAAGGGAAGGGCCAACACACAAGAACAACAACTGTCCGCCTTCTGCAGCGGCAACTGGGTCCACATTTGGGGTTCTTTTAAGAACTTTTTTCATAGTTTGACTTTAGTTCATTCCTATTGGGACTCGACGGGACTCCCTAAAAATTTGGTATTTCACCCGGATGCGCGTGGTTTTGCAGGACGTAGCAGTGCGCGCTTCGGCGAGCTCCGCGGCTGTTTCAGCACGCGCTCGGAGTGCACGTTCATGAGTTAGTTTTGTAGGGGTTTATTTCACAACAAAGACCCTGCTAGCTGTACATTATCCTGCTTATTACAGCTACTTGCTTGAGAAATCAATGATTTGACACAAAAACGGTCCGCCAGAGTCTGACATCAGAACTGCGGTCATAGCAACGGTCTGTTACACATAGCAATATGATGATGATTGACCAATCACAATCGAATATTCCACAAAGCTGTGTAGTAAACACTGGTATCGGATCGGTAATCTGTATCGGCCGATAACCAAAGCCCAGGTATCGCTATCAGTAGCATTACATTGGTTAACCTTAATGTTAAATATTATAACCCTAACATCACCAGTTTGTCAACAAATTAAAAGTGAATTTCAGGTCAGTCAATTTACAGTTGGCGAGTGTGTCTGAGAGTTGAGTTAATGTTATGTGTGAGAGTGAGAGAGAATGAGCCAAGTAAATGTGACCAGACAGTAACGTTAATCTTTAAGTTAACGTTTTATAGATCTACCCTGGATGCCTTCATCTTCATTTTCCAGTATAATGTTATGATGGTCAATTTGAGAATTTATAAGCAGTCAGGTAAAAGTCATAAGTGTATCTTTGTAAATCGACGAGCAATAAAAAAAAAAATAATTATACAAAAATCATCTCTGTTTGAAGTTACAATTAGACGTGAGGTTTCCTGTAAGTTTGATCTTGGGGGTTAGGTTAATAAACAACTTTAAGGTTACGGTTTTCCTATCTTATCCAAAAAGTGACGAGACGACCAAATGCGAGCCAACAATAGCGCACATCAGGCACAGGATGTAAGGCACTGCACCCCTCGGGTGAAAGTTTTTAGGGAGTTCCAAAGTTTGATACAATAGGTTCACTATGGCAAGGAACGTGAGCGGTTAGATAGATTACCAGTTGTAAACAAACACCCAGTTTAACCAGATTATCTTCTGTAAACCACGTAATTAGAGGTGAAAACCAAAGTGAGTATACTAAATTGCCGGTTATAATGCCTAATTGCATAGAAAAGGCGTGTACAGACAAGTATTGTAAGTAGGATGGGTCAAAGTTGAAGTATAAAGTTGGTCTGCGAAATCTAATGGACGTTTTCAATGTTTAGTAATTTCAAAGTTTGCCTTCATTTTCTCTCCCAAACCAGTTAAGAAAATCTTGGAGTTTGTTTGGAATCTCTCTGATCATCCTCTTGGATGTGGTGATGTTACTACACCTAATCACAGCAATAAAGTTATGAGAACTATGAAAATAAATCCCAGGATGCAAAGAAAAAGGTATAAACTTAACACTGATAACACTTCTGAAACTAACTGTAGACGTACTGCATGTCCCCTTCTACTTCGTGAACTGAAGTTGTCTTTTAGCTGTTGCAAACAGAGTTAGAGAACATGTAAAGACAAGTCACAATGTAGAAAAAGGCTCTTAAAGCAGTTAGAAAAGAGTCCAAGAGTTAAAATGAAGTGGAAAAAGGTCAGAGGTTAGCAGCGTAACTTATGGGGTATGACAGAGGGTAAAAATGTGAACATGAGACATGCAGGCAGAAATGAATGTATGTCCACTCAGCACTCTGCTCACTGACAGCACCTACCTCTGCCTTCCAGTGCTGGTGGGGAAGGATGGGAGGACAGGATATAGGATGGAAAGAGGAGACAGTTCGATGAGAGAGGTTATAAAACTGCAGGGACCCGTGAGGGAAAAGAAGAACAAAATACAAACACGCAGATGCTGTTTTGATTTGACAGACAAAGACAACTATTTACAACTGTTTTTCAGAATTTGCTTTTATGAATGTAAATCTGTTTCTGGTCTGGATTTTGCAGTGGGATTCATACAATTTAAATAAAACACAGAGTGATGTCTGGGTTTCATTCTCTGTAATATGAAGAGACTCGCTAGATGTAAGATGGCACTTTTGAGACAGCGGATGACCAAAATGGAGCGTTCCTTGCATCATAGTTAAATCCCATGACTCTGTTCTGTTGTGACCACGAGTCCAAAACGCCTCGAGGGCAGCCAGATCGCCGACCCGCTCAAGTTCTTTTGGGCATGAATCTGAGGGATTTGTTTCCCAGACAAAGACACAACGACTGGCGACAAAAGCCTGTTGAGCCGTCTCGGACAGAGCTCTGCGTCACAGGACGCACCCAGAAGACAGCAGACATTCCTCACAGTTTAACACACTTCAGTTCCTGTGTGAAAACAAGGATTCATCAACCTGAACGTGTCGGTTGAATAGCAGTAAGAGAGCTGCAACACTTCAAGGTAGAGCCACGCTGGGCTTTAGTTTAATAGTTGCTAAAACAGTCCCTGGGAATGTGATTAGTAGCAGTAAACAAACTACTGCAGTTTTGGTGTTTGTATTCTATGTAATTGAACTAGTCTGTTATTACTGTAAACCTGAAAGATTCCTATTATACACATGTTGGTATGTCGGTAGTCATAACATAACAACACATGGGTTATTTTCAGGGTAGTTTTGAAGTACAGCGTCTTACAAATACGTCCTCCCTGACACTCTCCACTCCTCTTGTAGGTGCCAAAAGATAATTCATAATGTGACCAAACGCAAATGTTTTCTAACTTTCTGAAAGCTTTCCATTGATGTTCATGAGTATGGTTCGGTCTTTTGCCTCTTGGTAATATTTAATCAAGACTAGAACTGCAAAGATTGGCCGATTAATCGATCGACAAAAAATGTATCTACAACAAATTTGATAATTGATTCATTGTTTAAGTAATTTTTCAGGAAAGAAAAAGCCTTCAAGCCAAACATCCTCTGGTTCCATCTTTGCAAATGTAAGGATTAGGATTATTATTTCACAGACAAAAGGATTAATTAATCAATCAAGAAAAGACTCTGGGAAAAATAATTCCTACTGATGTGCTGAATGAGTCAGCAGAACATTACTTGATTATCCTGATAATTTTAGCCAATTATTAAGTAAGTAACATTGACCTTTGATCACCAAATTCTAATTGGCTCATCCTTGAGTCCAGGTGGTCGTTTGTGCCAAATTTGAAGAAATTCCCTCAAGGCGTTCTTGAGATATTGCATTCACAAGAATGGGACGGACAGACGGAATCACGCATGCATAACACCTCCGACCACATTGATTATTTTTGTTGTTGTGTAATGATATTTTAGTGGATTCTTCATTAATCATTTTGTCAATAAAATGACACAAAATAGTAAAAAAAAAAAAAAGCCCTTGAAATCACTTGTTTCTGTCTATTGGCTAATAGTTTCAGCACTAATTCATTGATGCAGTAAATAATTGTTACTGTAGCTGCAGCCCTTTATTCTGCACCTGACTGCTTAGATCAGGAGCTTGCATATTACACAGAGGAAGTGTTCCTTTTTTACGGGTCATGGGCCAGAATGCTTGACAAGTATTGCCTTACAGCATCATGGCTTTCAAACATATTTAGCTCCCCACATTCAGAGTAGGAGTTAAGTCCTGCCCCGGAGCTTCCTGTTCCCCTGCGGAGCCCTGAGAAGCCGCCCTGCCCTGACAGTCTGGAGCCCAGATGTGAAACCTGACCGAGCCCGGCCCCCGATGCTGCTGTTCCTAAAGCGAGGCCAGTTGTCCGTGACTCACTCCCTCACATGCATAAAGTTAACACAAAGGAGGAGCCATTTGTTTAAGGTTTTTTCAACTTTTCCAAAGAGTTTCACTTTTCCATAGAGAGATATAGTGTCTCAAAATCTGATTTTGCTTTGTGTTCAGTTTCCAGTTTATCTGTTGTTGCTTCCAGCAGTGAGACTCGGTTAGATCAGACAGTCCATTATCTCCTAAGGGAACATTTCTGTGTAATTTAAGCAAGTGTAACCAGGTGGGACATGAGTTGCTGAAGTGGGATCTTACCTTCATCAGGTGCTTGTTGACCCATTTTGTGAAGGTCTTTTTCTGAACTCGGTCCCGTTCATCTGTGGAGAGACGGATCAAACAGAAGCTCAGTTTAATTTAATGTGTCGAAGCAAGAGTTGTTGTTTTACCCTATTAAGTACAAATCATATATACCTAACAGAAACATAACAGAAAAAAATGTCCAGAACATACTGGCTAATAAACATCTAACCTTCCAGCAAAACCTATTGTTTCATTTAATGTCAGCATGCTATGAAAATCATCTAACAGAGACAGAAATCTTGATCTACCGATCTGGATCTGAAAATTTTATTGGCTGGTGCATTTAATAATGACTTGAAATTGAAATATTTGATTGCCATACAACAATAACACAACTTGGCCTGTCACAATAATTACGTCATCGACTAATCGTACGATATATGGGCATGCCCCCGATCATTTTAACATTGATCCACTTATCGTACCATACATGGACATGACCTCAATCGTTTTTACGATATATGGACTTGACCTGGATCATTTTTACATTATCGACATAACGTACGATATATGGACTTGACCTGGATCATTTTTACATTATCGATTTAACGTACGATATATGGACATGACCTGGATCATTTTTACGTTATCGACATAACGTACGATATATGGACTTGACCTGGATCATTTTTACATTATCGACATAACGTACGATATATGGACTTGACCTGGATCATTTTTACATTATCGATTTAACGTACGATATATGGACATTACCTGGATCATTTTTACGTTATCGACATAACGTACGATATATGGACTTGACCTGGATCATTTTTACATTATCGATTTAACGTACGATATATGGACATGACCTGGATCATTTTTACGTTATCGACATAACGTACGATATATGGACGTGACCTGGATCATTTTTACGTTATCGACATAACGTACGATATATGGACGTGACCTGGATCATTTTTACGTTATCGACATAACGTACGATATATGGACGTGACCTGGATCATTTTTACGTTGACATAACGTACGATATATGGACGTGACCTGGATCATTTTTACGTTGACATAACGTACGATATATGGACGTGACCTGGATCATTTTTACGTTATCGACATAACGTACGATATATGGACGTGACCTGGATAATTTTTACGTTATCGACTTATCGTACGATATATGGATATGACCAATTGTTTTTACGATATATGGACATGACCTGGATCATTTTTACGTTATCGACTTATTGTACGATATATGGACATGACCTGGATAATTTTTACGTTATCGACTTATTGTACGATATATGGACATGACCTGGATAATTTTTTCATTATCGACTTATCGTACGATATATGGACATGACCTGGATCATTTTTTCGTTATCAACTTATCGTACGATATATGGACATGACCTGGATAATTTTTTCGTTATCAACTTATCGTACGATATATGGACATGACCTGGATCATTTTTACGTTATCGACTTATCGTACGATATATGGACATGACCTCAATCGTTTTTACGATATATGGACATGACCTGGATCATTTTTTCGTTATCAACTTATCGTACGATATATGGACATGACCTGGATAATTTTTACATTATCAACTTATCGCACGATATATGGACATGACCTCAATGTTTACGATATTTGGACATGACCTGGATCATTTTTACGTTATCTACTTATCGTACAATATATAGCCATGACCTGGATATTGCCTGTTGTGTTTAAATGCGTGTTTGTTTCCATAAGAATGTCACCAACATTTTAGCAAATTGATGCCAGAATAAACAGAAGGGTTTTCCCTACCATTATAAGACTTGGTCATTGCACATTCTGATTAAAAGAGCCTGAGAGTCCATTTTATTTATTGTTTTGGTTGTGTGGTTTTATTTGATTTATATTTGATTTATTTAGAATATAATTTTTTTTTTTCATTCTGAATAATCTTAAGAATAAAAACTTCATTGCTCTTTTAAAGAGTCTAAACACAAATTATAATGCTCACATAGGTTGATTACCTACCCATAAGACTCTGCTAATTGATTTTGTTCACATGGTGAATGAATGGAAATCAGTGGCTGCCCGGAAGAATTCAAACTACAGAAAATATAGAAGAATGATTCCCAAACTTTTTGGTATATGACTTCTTCAAAGGGAGCATAGCCTACTTGTTTCCCATCGTCACAGATTGTATATATCTACCAGTTGGGAACAGTTAGCCAAAGGATAACTTCTACTTCTCAGATTGGTTGATTTAATAATTTTTAGAGGCCAGTCAAATGAAGCGGAAATTGGAGCAAAAATCATTTAAAAACTGAACTTTTTTTTCTGCTTTCCCATCCTTGGTCATCCCACAAGATTTAATTTGTGACCCCTCAGTCGGGTCCTGACCAATTAGTTGGGAACCAATGCTTCAGAAGATGTAAACATATTTTGTATCTAATGAGCTAAAAACATCCAAAAACCACAGTTATGGTTCCACATCTGATGAGGCCCTTCAGGGAAACATCACTTTTTCCATCTGATAAATATTTGTGCCATAAACCAGAACATGTGATGTCAACAGAGACTGCAGAAGATGCTTCAGGTGACACAGAAAGTGACTGTACAGTTGAGTTCTCCCTCTCATGGTGGTACAAATTCGGTCCGTCAAAACAACAAAGGAAAAAACAGTGTCGTGCTTGTCAGGTGATACACCAGTAAACTACCTCTAACTTCCCCCAGATTAGCACCTCTACAGGAACATGTTTCACCTTGCAGAACTGGTGCTGTTTTGGTTTTGATTTCACTGTCTGATTATTACAAACAGAGCTCTCACATACCAGCAGGTACTGTACAGTAGACTGTACGTTGTGCAATGTTTTCCCTATTTTCTTTTTTTTTCAACCATGCAGCAACTCTGGAGGGATAAATACCACAGGAACACTTTCACCTCTTCACCTGGTGCTTCAATAAGTGATGAGAGTGGTTGTCAAAGGTCACAGAGGCCGGTGGGATGCAACTAAACAAGTCTGGATTCGACACAGTGTGACTGTTGTAGCTTTTTTTAAATCTGAGGGGACAGTGAAACATTATGTTTGTATTTTCAGCCACCCAGTGTGAGGAGCTTGATTACATTATCTGGATAAGAACTGTGATCAAAGCTCAGGCAACAGACGCAGCGATCAGATGAGGAGGGAACAGAGAAACCAAAGAGGTCGACATCCCGTGGTGCCAACGCCCGCGTCAGGGTGCCGTTATGTCGGTGACTCACAAACGCGCTTGTGACTGTAAGCACAGAAGTGAAATAAACCTCAAAAGCAAAGAAAGTATACGGTTTAATTTCATCATGAATGTTGAACAATTTCAACTGTTATTCCAGCTGCTCAGGACACTGTTGTTTTCTTCACGCCATCACATACAATGTCAGGAATCAAGGTCAGACAGACACTTAAACATTCCGAAACTCAAACCAGTGAAACAAATGACAGAAACATTTGCAAATCCCTCTTTACAAATAATCTGCTTGCTTGACTGACATTTGTAGCCTGAAGCAGCAAACAGAGCTGTGGATGTTTCCTTTCATCCGCTGATTCAAAGAAACTTCTAAGATGGAGAAGAGAGATATCAAATCTCCTGAAAGATTACTGTTTGTTCATGGCGGTATGGCTGTGAGGTATCGGCAAATCATTCTGTCGCTCCGTTACTGAATAACGCGGCTGTATTGTGGAGTGTCACACTGGATGAGACAACAAGTTTATCTTTTTATAATTTAGTTTTAAGCACAGGGAAAAAAAACAGGTTAATGCATCCGATAACTGCATCAGAAGACATTCATGGTGTTTTGAACTTCTTCAACTACAAAAAAAGAGATGCAACAGTTCGTCATTTTGCTTAAGTTATTTGGAAGTTCTTCTGTCTTTCTAACAGGCGGCCTTTCTTCTGAGCTGCAAAGATCAGTCCTCATCTCAAAATGGGTGTCAGCACAGCTGACCAATAAAAAGAGGAAAGCCGTGACACATGAAGGGGTGTGGCCCGTTTGATAAAAGAGAGGCAGGAGACCACAGCAGAGTCGCCAAAAGCAGATCAGACATTAAACTACATTATAGCATTTCTTCACAGAATAACAAAGAATTTCAACCTGGTGCGATGGATTCAACAATGAGCCGAGAAGAAAAGTCAAAACAGAGCTATACTTCTCAATCAAAGAATTACACTGCAGAGAAAATACAAAGATCTCTCCATGCCAGCACTACTGAATCAATGTAAAGATGACAAGCTCTACCTTTCCTGCTATCCATGGCCTTGAGCATCCCCTGGTAGTAGGACTCCTCTACAAAGACCCCGTCACTACCAACACTGTCAGAGGAGTAGTTCCTGAATCTCCGATCCATCGCCATGCTGGCCTTATCTCCGTGATCGACAACAAATCAGAAGCCTCTGCAGGTTGAGAGGCGATGTCGTCTACTTTATGAGACTTCTCTTTATGGCCTTGCCCTGCAATGCTGCTTCACAGTGTGGTATCCTGTAGTTAAGTGGGTGTGTTTCAAGCCACTGATTCAGTTCCTGAACACAAGTCTTACTCCCTTTTTTCCTCCCTTTGCTGTCTCTGACATTCTGTGCTCCAATTTTTTTTTTTTTTTTCACCAGCTCTTGCAAAATGCCTGCCTGCGGGCTACAATGTCAGAAGCTGTCATTCACCACACAGTGATCTGTGGAAAGAGAGGGAGGATTCTCCCCCCTGGCCCAGCCCTGTTAAGTACTGTACACCCTCCGACCCCACCCACCGAACCACACCTCACCAAAGACCCTCGCTGAGTGAGCACCCAACCAAAACGACCTCTGCACCGAGTTTATTTTACAGCTGTACAGGTTTTTAGTCACTTTGGATACGACAAGCGGCCAACTTAAACTTCAAAAACGTAAACTTTATTGCGTTCGTCATATACATACAGGACAGGTACATACATAAAATGTAACATCTGTATTTGAGCCATCCTAAGCATTAGGAGCAGGAGGAGCCAAAGACCAAAAAGGGTTTCTTTTTCTATGTTGCAAATATCTTATATTACTGACAAACATTTTCCAATGCATCAATTTTAGATTAATTTCAAGGTTGTTCAAGGACAGTCTGACAGCCATGATTTCAGCTGACAAACCACAATCAACCAACCAAAAAAAAACATCCTTTTTCACATTTTATTTTCTAGCAACGGAGCTTGTTGTGAGTGTAATGCTTTTTTAAAACTTCTCTCAAATCTGGTCCTTGAATGCAAGATAATATTTAAACGATTCCTGCTTTCCTGTTTTTTTACCAAAACATAAAAGCAAATGCATGTTCACAGCGATTTCAAGCAGGCTGCAAGTCTCTGAAAGCTGTTTTTCAAATCGTAAAACAAATACATGCAAATTAAATGTTGTCTGGAAGAAGGTAAATGTAAAGTATAAGCAAAATATAGTCAATGATATTTTACTATACATGTAAAATCTTCTGTATGCTACTTCCAGTCACTTTTAACAAGAGCATCAGCAAAAACTGCCAACAATAACGATGCCAAGAGTTATGGGAGACTAATCTTCAGAGAAAAGTCAGAGGTCAGGCTCAGCTTTAACTCGGGTCAACTTAGGAGGGACGGTACAAAAAAAACGCAAACTAACTATGGCGTTAAACTTGTTTGTCAAAAAGTCTGCACAGACCACTATTCTGGATAAAGGGGGGCATAAACGGTCTAGTGGAGCTTGTTAACCGCAGCTGAACCCCACATGCGCAGGCTAGCAGTCAGTCACCAGTGTGTGGTCGAAGGCACACAACACCACAGAGTCTCAATGAAAAGCCTGTTCCTCAACACAGAGAGGAGACCAGGCAGTGGAAACAGTCCTCAGCCATTTCTCGACATGGTACAATCACAAGAAGAAACCTCCTCTATCGGGACACAATTATGGGGAAACTGGCACCGAGTGGTTAGTTTCCGTACATGAGGGAGACAGCAGACGTTTGTTTTGGAGGGGGTGGGGGGGGGGGGGGTTGGTCTACAGGAGAGAATCCAGCAGCAGGAAGAATAGAAGCATTTAAAACTCTCTAATGAGAACAACCTGTGAAACTACCATTTTATTTGAAGCATTTGGCTTGGACTTATTTTTCTTAGATGAATTTCCAATCTTGAATAAGTTGCTCTGTTGGGCCAGTAACCAGTTGGCTTTCACTCTTAACAGAGTAACCACACCGCTGCAGACAATTATCCCAGACACAAGGCAGCTATTGTGGCTTCATGTGGATTGAGTGGACAGTGTGTCTATGTGCATGAGTGGTGAAAGAAAAGGAGGATTGTTACATCTGCATCTTTTATCATGCAATAAAACTTCCGTCCGTCTGTTTAGCTGCATAAATAGTCTCTGAAAGAAACACTTCTTTTTGCAAGTGAGGCATTCAGGAGCTCTGAACTAGCACCTCCACTCAAACACATTCATGTCCCGTAGCACCTAAATACCTGGAACACCTTTCACCCTTGGGGATATCAATATTCCGTGCAGATACTGACATAAGACAGAGTGAAGGAGAGAGATTTTTTTGATTCCTACACAGGCATGTGGCTTGTCGGGACATGAGAGGTGGAAGCTGCAGACCTCAACCTGACACTATAGGCTGTGTGCTGTAAATTAAACCCTAGGATGTACATTTTGACTGTCAGTAACCAAGGACAGAGAGCAGTCACACATTCTTTAGTAGCTCTAGAATCAGCCAAGGATAATGTATGTTAAAACAATAGGGCTGTCAAAGTTAATGCGATAACTCGTTAACGCAAAGTCTTTTTAACGCCACTAATTTCTTTAACACATGAACGTAACTTGAGATTTTTAGGCTGTAGTGGGCTCAGTTAAAGGCTAGACTGAAGATACTGACGTCGTATGAAACTAAAAACCCTGAGGAATCCATTGGTACCAACCAAGCTAAATAGCTGTGCTTTTGTAACCAACAGTTGAGAAAAATGAAGTTATTTGTAGGGCTGTCAAAGTTAATGCAATAATAACGCGTTAACGCAAATTCGCTTTAACGCCACTAATGTCTTTAACGCATTAACACAACTTAGATTTATAGGTTGTAGCTGGCTCAGTTTTAAAGCTAGAGTAAAGATACTGGTATCATATGAAACTAATGAATCCATTGGTACCAACCATGTCGTACTAGCTTGTTGCACAGGAGGTTAAATAACGCTCCAAACTTGTGCAAAATTTCGGCAAGGAAAAACTGGCATGGACATTTTTCAAAGGGGTCCCTTGACCTTTGACCTCAAGATATGTGTATGAAAATGGGTTATTAAAGTCAGAGTCAAGTCAGATTGATATTGAGTTTGCCATGTTATGATTTGAGCATATTTTTTATGCTAAATGCAGTACCTGTGAGGGTTTCTGGACAATATCTGTCAAAGTCTTGTGTTGTTAATTGATTTACAATAATAAACATATACATACATTTGCATAAAGCAGCATATTTGCCCCCTCCCATGTTGATAAGAGTATTAAATACTTGACAAATCTTCCTTTAAGGTACATTTTGATCAGATACAAAATGTGTGATTCATTTGGGATTAATCCTGATTAACTATGGACAATCATGCGATTAATCGCGATTCAATATTTGAATCACTTGACAGCCCTTAAAAAACACAACATTGTTGGTCAGAAAGTTTATATAACAAAAAGATTTGTCCAAAGGCTTATGAACTGCTAATTTCAAACATTTCACTTACAATTGGTGCTCTTTGCCTAACTGCATTTGAACTATTGCTGTCATGTTGTGCAGCTCCCAAAACACTGGATGCAAACTGTTAAATTTGTGCTGATTTCAGCTGACTGAAGTCTTGACACAGTCAGACATTGCAGTAAGATTAGTTTTGATTTATTGACTTAAACCCAATCTTGTACAATATTTAAAAAGGTAACAAAGAGGCACGAGCACTTTTAATGTGATGCAATTATGTGGCTTTAAAGAAAGTGGTCTTATCAACCACCTCCTGGTAGGTGCACACAGTGCAGTACTGTGTGGATATTTCTCCTTTCCCTGTTACCGATAACATGTGGAGATAAACCTGAGAGCTGATTTTTATGATGACAGTTCTGGCGTGAGAAGCATGAAAGTCAATGCATTCCTGAGGGGCGCGCCCCCACCCTCCTCACAGACGGGGGGAGCCGCCTCCCCGCGATAACACCACCCCCAGCCCGACAAACTGTCTGCCGGCTCATCTGTGCAAGTGACAGCATGCGATGTCAGTCACACTGAGGACAGGAATGTTACCTAACGCCGCGTATCATCTGGCTAGCAGGTCTGGATGGGAGTTTACGATGGAGGGATGATCGTATGAAAGTTGGACAGTGCAGAGGAAGAACTTTGCCAAGGTTGAGGAATGAAAGCCCCAGGGCATTATGGGGCAGATCCAACCTGGAGCTGGCAGTGAAGAAGACATGAAAGCATGCACCACTACAAAATAAGACAGAGCCCTGTCTGTTATTATAACCTTGAGGAATGCGTTCCTTTTCACAACACACACACAGGTGCTGATGGGCGGAGAGGAGGGGAAAAAAACCTCTGTGAGATGCAGATGGACAATGAACTCAGAGAACCCAAAAAGCAACAACACTGAGGAATTTAGTTGTCCTCTAAGTTGCCCACATGATGTTTTCTCTGCATAATTACACAGGGCTGATGACTCCAATTCACTTTTGGAATAGGAGCACCATTTTTAAGGGAGTATGCATTCAAAAACAACATCTAATTAGCCACATGTGGTGTTTACAATCTTGCGGTTATGGAAATATGAAGACTCCAGATTATTGCTGGATTTATGATCTTCAGATGCGACAATTAAAGAGAAGATGAGGTTATTGCTCAACACGGTTTGTCTCCCTCTTCTGTTGGAACAGCTGCACTACAACACATGACAAAAGTGAATATGCTATGATAATTTAACTAGTAGCTGACAACCCTCTTTGCTCCCTAATCACAGTTCAGACTACTGTTAAGAAAGTCTAAGGTCACTTGGGGCTTCGTGGTGTTGACTTATGCTCATGGACAGTCATTATGAATGTGGGAAGAGTGATTTGTGAGAGTGTGAGAGTGGTTGCCATGACAACACAGCAAAAACACACAGAGTCCGTCAGCGCACTGTTTACAGAAGAGCGGTTTTGGCCCCCAAACCTCTGGAGGACTCTTAGTTTAGGAGGAGCAAAAGCATTTCTCACAGCAGTTAAATGTCTGAGTCCACGCAAATACAGAAGATCTGATAAATTACAGATTATCTTTGTGACACATTCAGAGGGTAGAATGAGTAGGTAAACAAACATTTAGGAACATTTCCATCAATGTCAACAATTACCTATTTATTATTCCTTTAAAAGATACATTTTTAAATGAATACAAAATAAATGCAAAAATAAATAAATACATTTAACTTGATAAAAATAAAGAAAAAAGGGAAAATTTAATAGATAAATATGGGGGATTAATACAAAGGTAAATAAATAAAGAAGAATTAAAACAGAAATATCAATTTATGCCACATTTGATCAATTAATTAATGGCTACATTTATTTTTTATTTTTGGTACATCTAATGGAATTTAATAATGAATTAAATTAATTAATTAAAATAATTTATTTACCAAGTACTTAGTTTTTTATTGTGGCAGATTCTGTCCTTACATAGCAACTAACATTTTTTTTTATTATTGATGAATTCGATGATTATTTTCTTGTTAAATCCATTAATCAATTGGTTTATTATCATTATCAGAAAATAGTTGCATTTGAGAAGCTGGAACCATTATAAAATTACTTGAACAATTTATTGATTATTGAAATTATTGCCTCTTAATTTTCTGTTGTTAAATAATTGATCAGTTGTTTCAGCTCTTCATTACAGTATCTGCTCTGTAGGAGGGGAGGTAACCAGGTTATTGCCATCACTGATAAGGCTCATATACACAATGTTATCTTTATGTCAACTTCGATAAAAGTGCAATAAAAGTTAATAAAACGATAATACAAAAAAAGAACAACAATAACAAAGCTTTGCTGGGAGACGCCCACTCTTTTGACCCTCGGGGCTTGTTGTATTGTGGGTGGAGGCATGGAAAGGGTTAACAGCATCACCATCGACCCCCTCCCCACCAGACCATCCTCCTGTTACAGTGCGCTGAGAGATGGACGCGGCGGCTGAGAGATGGACGCGGCGGCTGAACCTACCTGCGCAGCACATCTGGCTGTACAGATGAGAGCCTACTTGTCCGCAGCTCATTTCATGGATGTAATTAGTTCGTCGGTACATCATCCCGTGCTCCAGCCCGGCAGCGCGCATCATATCCTCCACTTCGGCCATCCCCGCTGTGTGTTTGTTGCTGCGCGTAAAAACCCAACACAACAACAGCGCGCCTGACTTTTCCCGTAAACGCCCCCCGACCCGCGTATTTCTCGTGAGTGGAACCAGCCCTCAAAACTTCCCTGAGAACACACTGGAAACGCTGAGGGTCGTGTCAGGTTGCAGACACTTTGTCACAAGCCCGGCCCACTTTCTGTCCTGTCTGCTGAGATGAACCGGAGAGCTCTCCGCTGCTCCATCCTCCTCTGTTTGTCGCCACAGAGCGGAGCGCTCACAGAGCGATTAGTGCCGTTGAAGCGCGGCTGGGAGGGACATCCCCGAAATGAAACGGACCGGAGGGCTGTTTGCTCTGCTGATGAGGACTACACGATACATCCCTATTTTAGTCTTTGCCTCTCCCCACATTACATAACCCCCGGGCCCCTAAATGCAAAACAGAAACTAGAATAACTTCTGGGAAGACTCGTTTGATTTGATCACAACCAGTGAGAGACGCTCCTCTCTATTGTCTCACCGGTGACTGTTAACAGAGGGCTTAGTGCACGTTTAACAGATCGCATATATGCATCGTGTGCCAGCGGGTAATAAATTATCAGTTCCCCCCCCTCCACATGCACAACAGCTGAGGGTCATAAATAACTCCAACATAGGCGTCTTGTGTTCTCTATTTCTTTGCACAGCATTAAAGAACAGCCCACTTAAAAACATTCACAAGCTAGTTATTATATCGGCTTATTTTCAAGATAAGGCAGGATACAAACCACCATGACCAGTACTTTAAATCCATTTGATGTCCTGCAAAGTAAAATCTGGCCATAGGACTGGAATTCAAACACAATAATAGTAACAAAGAGATTTTTCAGCAACTTACTTCACTCAATTTAAAAGTAACAGTCATCTGTACAAAGCACCCACAATATTGCAAATAAATGTTATTTTTCTCAACTGTTGGTTACAAAAGCACATATATATTTTTTTATTTTAAGAATAAATTAGCAAGAGATCACAGATCTAACACATACAGTAACTGTATAATAGTGTGCATCTGTGACCTTTAAATGCCTCTATTGTTTGATTTTTCGCCATTTTGTTTGCACAAAACATTTAAAAGTTCGGTAAAAGGGAATCACCGAAATTCATTCAATTTGATGTAGCTGCAAATTTTAAACCCTGTGTTTAAGAGTAAGAGAACTGACTTCAATAAACACCAATACATAAATAGCTAGCTGTCAAAGTTAAAGTGATAATAATGTGTTAACGGAAAATTAGTTTTAACTCCACTAATTTCTTTAACGCGTTAATGCAATTTGTGATTTTTAGGTGGTAGCATTTCAGTTTTAAAGCAAGAGTGAAGATACTGGCATATGAAACTAGTAAAACCGATGAATCCATTGGTAAAAAACATGTCATACTAGCTTGTCGTGAAGGAGGTTGAGTGACGCTCTAAACTTACACTCAATTTTGGCAAGGAAAAACTGGCATGGCCATTTTCAAAAGGGGTCCCTTGACCTCTGACCTCAAGATATGTGAATGAAAATGGGTTATTAAAGTAATAGTCAAGTCAGCACACTGACAGCTGTTGTTGCTTGTGGATATTGAGTTTGCCATGTTATGATTTGAGCATATTTGTTATGCTAAATGCAGTACCTGTGAGGGTTTCTGGACAATATTTATCATCGTTTTGTGTTGTCGATTGATTTCCAATAATAAATATATACATACGTTTGCATAAAGCAGCATATTTGCCCACTCCCATGTTGATACGAGTATTAAATACTAGACAAATCTCGCTTTAAGGGACATTTTGAACAGATAAAAAATGTGGGATTAATTTGCGATTAACTATTTTAATCGTTTGACAGCCCTAATTGCAAATAACAATTTTTCTCAACTGTTGGTTACAAAAACACAGATATTTAGCTTTTTTATTTTAAGAATTATTTAGCGAGAGTAAAGATCACGGATCTAACAACTGCATGACAGTGTTCATCTGTGCACACATATAGCATGCTTTTCTTTAAATGCCTCTACTTTTGCACAAAACATTTAAAAGTTTGGTATCAGGTTTGTATCTCTGACAGTGATATTTAAAGTAGGAATGATAACTAAACTAATACATCCATCTGCTATTGAACAGTATTCAAATGTTGCAGCAGCAAACATAGCCTGTGTTTAAGAGTAAGAGAACTGACTTCACCAATTAATTAATTAATTAAATAATTGAATTAAAGCAATCTATCAAACTACAGTTGTGTCTTTAATGTTTAAAATGATTAAAACTTGGATTGAAGGAGGATGCACGTGTTCAGATATTTGCAGTAGTTAGTGCCAGAATTGTCCTAAAAGGAGTGATCCAGACGTTATCACCAAGCGTGTCGAGGAGACACGGCGGCGGGTCCTTCACCCTCAGACATAAACACAGATCAGAGCCGAGCTGCTGCCTCCTCAACATGGGCACACGGTGTTCTGTGTGTGTGACAAGCCTGACTTTACCACTAATGTGTTTTATGTTAGGTTGTGTATTGTGCAGGGCATGTGGGCGTGTACTGTTTTCAACACTTCCAATAACGGAATGTTTTTTGTCACTTTTCAGTAGAAGCAGAGCAAGCTGTCCTCCCTCCTCAAGTCTGTTATTACCGCCACGGTGAAGGGAGACAGGGGAAGTGAGTCACAGCTGCACGCCACCAGCCAAAATCTAAACCCAATCCTACTGTATGGCTGGTGGCATGTGGTTTAGCAGACACACACACAGCCGCCACTCTGTAGCGGCTCCTCCATGAACACTGGGTGCAGATTTGGGTGTGGCTTCCTAAACGGATTAGACATATTCAGTGTTGTGAAGTGAATCGAGCTTTCTAATCTTTTGAGTCTTTAGAGCGTACAAAATCGTTTACGGAAATCTCAAGTTAAAAGTCAAACGCAACAAGAGACGGGATTCATAGTTGCCAACCCTCCCAATTTTCCAGGGAGACTCCCATTTTTCATTGCTCCTCTCATGGTTTCCTCCCGGGTTCACACTTCTCCTGTATTTTTCCCAATTTATGGCAAATTTTCTCACTTTTTTTCCTTTTCATTAACCTGTTTGCACTGTACATCAAGTATACTCCCTACAGTTTCCATTCGAACGACAACAGAGCTACACCAAATATTGTTTCCTGGCGGAAGAGAGCAGTCTACGGTCGTGACACAGCAATGTTTGACCTCATGTTTGAGCTGCGCTCGCTGCTGGGTTCAGGGCACATCATAGCGTGCAGCGCCCGAAGTTGGGCTTTGCTCGACGTAGCGAAAAGCCGTCGTGGTGTGGCGCAAGCCGTTGGAAATAACGGGGTTCAGAGCGCAGTGGTGCCGTTGTCGCGTAGTGACTGAAAGGACCTTCAGTGAGTGAGAGACGGAGAGAGCTAACTGAAAGAAATACTGAAGCAGGGGCAAAAATAATGAATAAAAACTGATGAATATTAGTTTATGTTAGAGATTCACACTCCAAGTTTACGCCAGAGGGGCCAATTATTAATTTTTCTTTCCTGAGAATAAAGGTAAAATAAAAAAAATTAACATAAAAATGTTGTTGCAGTGTACTTATTATTTTTTTATTTTCATTCTTTTTAAGTCAACAGAATGCAGGAAACAAGGTCTCTGAAACTCTGAACATTTTTCTGGGGGAGGACCACCAGACCCCCCACCTGGGTTTTGAAACCTTGCCTATTTTTAAAGACTCAAGGTTGGCAAGTATGACCCCATTACAGAGCGTTGAAGAGAAGGTCAAGATCAACAGAAGCCCTCTGGCAGAACTTGTAACGGTTTATGATTTATGAAACACATAATCACTTAGTGCAAATGACTCTTAATTATGTAAGCACCAACAGACAACTCAGATTCTCTTAAAGGTCCCGAGGATCGGCTTGAGGCCTCGTGAAGGAAAACCACAGACCTCCTCCTCCTTCACTTTGTTATGAGCGTATCCAGGATACACAGTCCACCGTCCCCCAGTGTCGAGTTTACTACTGACGGCCGGCCTCCATGTGTGGCGCTCTGTGAGCTTTTTTTAAACCAGGCTCTGGGTGAAATCCCTTTTACCTACTTTCACCTTCCCACTGTGTCAAAGGCACCTTGTCGCTCCTGCAAACTAAAGTTCAAACTGGTGCGTGTGTGGACGAGCTCAGCATGTCCCGGCATGTGACACTGCAGATGGTTGGAAGTGTGGTCATTGTTTACATTACAGCTCCGGTACAAATCAAACAGAAATCGATCCCTCCTCTGATGAAAATGCGTCATTAAAGTACTGAGAAGCGCTGGGAAGAGGGAATGTGACCGTTGCTGATGTACAGGGTGTAGACTTATTGTCTGCACTGCGGCAAATACACAGCTGAAAGCAGATCTCTTCCAATGCAAATTGGCTGCATATTGACAGAAGGTAGAGATAGCACGCGGCCTAGTTTTGCAATGCAATGTTTGCCCGCAATTTACCAGTCAAACCGCTCTTCCAGGCAACCTTCATACTTCAGCTGTCCAGCTTTACAGAGTATACATACACTCATGCTGCACACATGAGGGAGGAGAGGAGGATCTGTTTCTAATTTGTTCTCACTTTTTTGCTTTTTGTTCTATGACTTGTATAGTAAGCCTTCTCATGAGCATTTTAGGAGAACGTTTTTGGGGTCTTTTTCTGACACTGCTTAGTCATCCAGTCATAACAAACCCAGGCAAGTCACTGTTATGAAAACTATACTGTTATCTACTCGAGGTGTGTCCTCCTCGACTTCCTTAGAAAGAGGATTGTGCAGTTTATTACCCGACCTAGACCTGTGGGAGCAATAAGGGAAAAGTACAGAGCCTGGCTTCAGTTTTAGCAAAACAACCAACCGTTTCAGGATGGTGTGCATCTTGTTACAAACAGCTGACAGCTGGATTCATTTCAAGTCAGTGTTAATTTCACTAACGAAAACTATGACAAAATATGTTATATACATTATATATAAGTATGTCGAACTAACTGCAAAGCTGCATCATTCAACCTGTTTTTCATTAGATAATGATAAGATACAATTTTATGTGAAATAAGTTTGACTAAAATGACAGAAATGTTCAAAATAACAGGACTAAGATTAAATACAAAAAATAGATGACAAAATTAAGAGAGAAAACATATAGACTAAAATTGGTTGACTTTTCGGTGACTAAAATTGGACTAAAAAGTTTTGAGTTGTCGTCGACTAAAACTATGAAGGATAAAAAATGACTAAAATGTGACTAAAACTAATAAGCATTTTTATTTTAAGACTAAGACTAAATCTAAAATAGCTGTCAAAATGAACGCTGTTTTAATTGCGAGCTCTGTGCAGGTAGAGGAGTTAAAATATGACTTGAGGCTACTTTTTATGTTTCAGGCTGCTTCATTGTCCAAGGTGAATCTGCGGAATTGTTTTAGAGTGTCTGTTGGCCAAACTGGTTTCTCATGATAGTTTCGGAGCGAGGGGAAAAAACAAAACAATTGCCCTTTATCTACACCTGCAGACTGCCAGGCAGACATCCTTTAATTTGCCTCTGGGTGTGTCGCCTGCAGAGGTGTGTTTGACAGCTGCCATTGTGCCAAAGCTGTGTCAACAGTGAAATAGGTGTGTCTGGTGACATTAAAAGCAACAGGTGCCTGCAAGTAACCTTCAGGCTGTTCAGTGGGTTGAATAGACAGTAATGCTTTTTTTCCCCCGTGGCAGCACATGTTTGGTATGTGAAGAGGATATGCTTAATGCCGAAGCCGTTTCAAGAAGAAACCGGCTGAACAAGTCTATTAACAATAAAGGAGTTACCACAATGAAGATAAGATACTCTGATCAGAGTAAACTCACATCAAGTCCCTTTAAGGGAGCCACACAACTCAAGCTATAAAGACACAACTTGGACGAAATGATGGAGCATTTTTTTTTTTTTTACACTATTCAAGGAAAAAGCCCCAGCAGAGGAGAAAAGCTGATGCTGAGGTGTGCACACCGAAGCTCTGACGGAGCCAAAACTCCCCCCACTCAACCAGAATACTCCACCCCCGACGTCATCACATTACAGACGGCAATTACGGGGTTAACTGCGACATCTCCATACCACAGGAAACCCAGACGTGTGAGGGAAAAAGAGGGGGGAGTGAGGAAGAGAGAGAGAGAGGAGTGTGTGCCACAAAAACGCACAGGACAGGAGAGAGCGGAGACGACGGACGAGAACAGCCGGCAAGAAACTATTTCAAAAAACCTACTTTCTTCTTTAGGCACCGTCATCTCTCAGTGAAGTAAGCCTTGTAGCAATGAGAAGCTTTCTCTTACCTTGCTTCTTCCGTACTCTCCACTGCCAGGCAAAGATTAAGGTAACAATGTGGCCCACAACCACCAGGGCTGGGAACACACTTCCAGGGGGGCTTGCCGGCATCGGGCCTGGTACAAAGTGGACAGTCCCAGGCTCTGAAGACTGACAGACAGGAGGGCTGGGGACGGGAGGGCTGGGGGGGGTGAAAGGTGAGGGGGAGTGGAGAGGGGTGTGCGCCTAGGGGTGTGGTGCCATCCCGGACTTTAAAACAAGCCGCACGGCCAAGTTGTCCGTGACTTTTACGACAGAGAGAGAGAGGGAACAACGAAAGAGCACCCCTCCCGCTCCTCTCTTCCCTGTGACTCAGTCCTCTGGCAGAAGTGGCTGCTCTCCCTACCTCCCTCCTTCCCTCCCTCTTTCCCCCTGTCCTTTACTCTAACAATTCCCCTCTTTCTCTTCTACACACTCTTCTTTGTTATTCTTAAATTGTACTTATTTCAAAATTAACTCTAATTCTCCCAGCACAAGCAAACTTCGCAGCCTTGAAGTAGTTAAAAAGAAGTTCTGTCCTCCTCCACGGCTCAAGTGACTCCACTGGTTTTGCCCTACAGCAACTGGCTCGGTGCTTTCCTCGCTCGCTGCAGCCTATCTGCAGGAGTTAATAATATATGAGGCTGTTTTGTGTGACACACACACGCACCCACACACACACACACACACACACACACACACTCCAGTCAGCCTTGATAAGCAGCAAAACGTAGCGCGAGTGAGATCCACCTTGAGCCCGTGTCAAAGTTTCCAACTCACTCCATAGGAGTTTCTCTTCCTCTGAATCCCTTTCAGTTATTTTCCATCACGGTTTACGAGTCACAGATCATCCAAGACCAACCCCTTCCTCCTTTTCCAAATGTTTATACTGAAGCCATGCCTCCCCGGTACATTTTTCCCCTTCACATAATAACCCGCTCGCTATCAATTCATTCTCATTATGCAACTTCACTATGCTTCCCTCGCTGTGCTGTAATTGCTTCCTTATGCTTGGTCAGCACAGCCAGTGCCTATATAGGCTTCCCAGAAACCTATTTAACTGCATTCTGTTTTTACCACCAACCGGTTCAAAATCTCCCTTAAAATGTAACCCTTAAATCAGAAAGTGCTTCTCACTCTTCCTCTGGAGAGGTCCTGCTATTAAAAATACTGAAAAGCCTTGAGGGGAAAAAAATCCGTTTAAACTAGAGTGAGCCCCATCTGACACTAGCCGTGTTTCCATTCAAATATTTGTATTCACATTTTGAGGTGAATTCGCATTAGAAAGCTGTATGGAAACTTAAAAGAAAATTTGATAAAACTTCCTGAATTGTGAAAAAAATATTGTACGCTCACAAGGTGATTTTTTGTCTTAATCGAAAAAGAGTTGACACGCGAAATAGATTATGGAAATAGATTTGCATTTGAATAAATAGGCTACAGGAATGAGTCCTGCAGTAAAACACGGAAATGAGTTAGCATTTTAGCACTTAGGGTTCCCTCGTCTGGAAGTCAATGGGTTTAAGTTAGATGCCTGAAATAAGGTCTGTGGTTAACACAAGCTGAAGAGATTTTAACGTTTTGTTCAACAATATAAAACACATCGATAAATACCCCACTCGTGAATTTTCAAGCCTTTATGCGTCTTAAAAATGGCGGTTGCTAACAAGTGGCTAAATGGGACTACTAAACGCCATCACGCCGACTCGCGCTCATGCAACTGTGGTGTAGTTCGTTTATAGCCTAACGTTAGCTTTTTACTTCTGGCGACTGCATTCACACTTCAAAACAACAAAACGTGTAAGTATCATAAACGTTTGTTTGCCACAGAGCTTATTTTCTGCAATAATCCAAAAAGCCAATGGAAAAATCCCATTGGCTTTTTGTCGAGGGAACCAGGGCGATGCTAACTTCCTGGTTGGCCTACAAAAATACGTCATCCCTGGAGCACTCTATTCTGACGTAGCGAATAGGGATGCACCGATACCGATACCAGTATCGCGTATTGGGTCCGATACTGTGCTCATGTACTCGTACTCGCAAAACGGCTCCAATACAACGGCACCGATACCACTTTACGTTAACCTCTCGTCGCCATCTTTTTGGTCCTCACGCTCCACCTCCCCGACGGTGCGGGCGAGACGGGCCGGTGGTGCGCCCGACCCCGCTGGGCCGGGATCCCACCTCAGCCGGCACACGCCGGCCCTGACTTTCATTGCGCCACGGGGTTTTGCTTGCACTCTGACTCGCGCGTGCGTTAGATTCCTTGGTCCGTGTTTCAAGACTGCCGACAACGCCACAGACCGCTAGCGCTTTTATGTGGGCCGCGGCACGACGCGGTTGGGATGCACTGAGGACAGTCCGCCCCGGTCGACAGTCCAACCTGGAGCAGGGATCCCTGTCACGGTGCGGCGAGGTCCGGGCGGGGATCGCTGTAAAGCTGCCACCGTGAGCCACCTTTGCCCCGAGCCAGTCCAAGCCTACCTAGAGCCGATCACGGCGCACCGCCTCGTATGCGGGACTCCCCAGCCTGCCGTGTGTCGCTCACACCCACCAGCTGGCTGTTAGCGAGGGTCTTTTGGCACAGAGAAGTACTCGTATCGGTACTCAGTATCGGCGAGTACCCAAATGTAAGTACTTGTACTCGTGCTCGGTCTGAAAAAATGGTATCGGTGCATCCCTAGTAGAGAACATTTAATTCACATGACCGATCAGCTGTTTCTGCTGCCAGCGTCCTATCAAACCCATAACGTGTGATTGCTCGTCTTCATCTCCGGACAGCATGAAACATTTCCTAGGTCTTGAACAATTCCTGAAGCCCTCTCTCCATTATTCTATCGTAGATGGTTAGATGGCCAAGCCAGTTCTACTGTGTTTACTGTCGGATTACAGACATGCGTAGCCTATAGCGCAAACTGCTGACCAAACTACTACAGTAGAGCTATGCAAGGACTATGAGCCCCTAGACACTTGATGGGTCTTCTAATAAAACTAACTGTAACTGCAAAATTAAACAGACAACACCTGCTTGCATCACTGTTGAGACATCAAACCATCTTTCTGCGGGGCAAAACGACATCTCTGCCAGACATTCTGTAGTCAGAACATCAAGCGGGGAACGTTACATGTACTTAATTGGTGTGCTTTAGAAACAGTGTCACGCAGAAACCCGACACCAAGACTGGTGTCATGATCGCACACTGATGGCGATGCATTGCCACACGTCAACCGTGCTCCATAAAACAAGCAGAAATAGTCGGTAAATATATATATACATACACACATATATATACTATATATTGTATACTGTATATACTACAATTTCAGTAGAGGTGGGAGGGGGGGTGGGGAACAGGCACACACTGTGTTTGTTTACTAGAAAGTTCATGTGTTTTTTAAGGGTGACTACAGGAGAAGATGGTTTCTGCCAACCAGTGTATTGCAAGCCTAGCGGCACATAGCGTTGACGAGTGTCCGGTTGAGAGTGAGCAAGAGAGAGAGCAACCGTGTGATTGGCGGTGAGCATGAAGTTATCAGTAACGTTATAGCTGTGAACGTTGCAGTGCAGTGTGTGTACAGTTCAGACTGTTGGTGATGAAATGCTACAACTAGGGATGTTAATAATTAAACGTTAACAGACATTAAGAGTTTTGACCGATTAATGCTATCGGTTAAACGGTTAAAAGAAATATTAAAAATTAAATAAAAAGCTGAGCAAAACTCAGGAGTGTCTTGTCACTTAAAGGAGAATAGCTGGTCCACCTTAACAGCCCACCTTAAGTGAGTCTGAGCCGGTGTTGCTAGATACAGGAGCTTGGCTCGGGTCTTGAGGAGTTGTAGCATTTATTCACCGACAAATAAACTGTACACACACTGCACTGCTAAATTCACAGCTATAACGCCACCGACAATTCACCGCCGCCACACACACAATCTGTCGGACAATCGCTAACATTATGCCACGCTGACAGACCGTATGTGTGTGACAACTGCGAGCACAAATCAGCAACGCTAAAGCTGCAATCGCAGCACAAACACACACGGTGTGTCGGACATTCCCCAACGTTACGCCAGTCAGACACAAGCTGCAGGATACAGGAAGTCGGCTCCGGTCTCTGGCTGAGCTGGCTTGAGCGGAGCAAAAGAGTTGTAGTTTCGTAGCATTTATTCACCGACAAATAAACTGCACACACACTGCTACACCTACGTTCACAGCTATAACGCCACCAACAACCTCACACTCACAGCCAAAACTGAACTGGGGACTCCCGTCAGCGAATATCTGTTGTGCTCCTGCAGCTGGTACACCGCTGCATGCGAGGCACAAATCTTGTCGGTTAACGGTTAATAATCGGTTAACGGTTGAGAACATTTTTCAAAATGAGCATCCCTAATAGCAGCCTATACCCAGTGAAATATCAGGAAGGGTATTAAAAATGGATTCCACCCTATGCCTAGTATTCAGGATTGAATTGATAAACTGTCAATATATTTAGACTATTTTGCTCTGGCATCTTCTCTAAGTTTGTGTTCAACATAATGTTATTATTTCAATGAAATGTACTGAAACAAATGTATATGTGACACAAAATGGCAATCTTTTATTTTATATTTATTTATATCTCGGACACTGTTATGACAGAGTTGAATGAATACATTTAAAGCCGCCTCAAAAGTAGAGCAGTTGGGAACAGAAGCTTAAGTACACTCACAACAAAGAGTGATTGTAGGTGAGTGATTTTCATCTGTTTGCAATCATTCTGGCTGAGACCTTACATGATCCCAGTTTCAAAACGTCAAATCCCCAAAGCCTTAGAAACTGGCATCTCAAATTGGCAATTAGTCTCATTGGAGACTGAGCAAAGGGGAATAAAACCAAGGGAGCCGTACGGACGTCTGGAATAAATTCATTCCAGGACTCCTTCATGGGAGGAGTCGGCCCCCTCCCACTCTCTTCACATGGTATGCATTTGCACAATGATTCCCATACTCCCATACTGCTCTGCATACCCACACGAAGGCAATAAAGCCGAACTTCACATCAGTCTCTGTTAAGTGAGAAGTTCTTTGGATTTTAGTTTAAATGCATCAATCGCTAATGAGAAAGATTTCCCCAATGCCACAGGTAGGTGAGCAATGAGAGGAATGTCTGAGATGTTGTTAATCTGCAATCTTCTAAAAAGATACTGATGCTGGGAGTGGCATTGTCCTCAGATGACATGCATAATGAAAGAAATTCTACTTAGCTTATTCCTGTTGTAGCATCCCCCCAAATGCACCGATAACAGAGTTTCAAATGAAAAGTTCCTGTAGAAAGCAAACCTACCGCCTGATTGTCCTGGACAGAAACAGCAGCATAAGTCCATCTCTGCTCAGCGTCTTCACAACTTTTAGAGAAAATACTGAAGTGCCAGGGAGTCAAATCTGACCTCATGACATTGTGTTCCGATGAAAAGCAGGGGGGGTGTGTGCTGAAAAAGCACAGGAAAAAAAGAAAAAAGGAGAACCAGAGGCACGGCTGTGAAGTGAAAACTAGACAGCGTTGCGAGTTTAACTTAATTTGAGAGGCTTCCTCAGTGGAAACAGCATCTCATGCGCGGTGGTTTCTGACGAGCCACTGGCTCGAATCCACGTGCGGGGCTGCAGAAACTCCCAGGGACACATTTTCTTACAGGATTTAGACAAAGAGCGGAAAACATGATTTTTGCCAGCAAGCTACTAAAACAAAGGCTTCTCTGTGGGAGCACACGCACCATATGGACAGGACGTGGATCATACTGTATGAATACAGAAAGAGATTTAAAGCTAAAACAGTAGCAGCTGGAACATCTTACTGATACTAGATAACTGAAATTAAAAAATGATATTAGAGGATATTTTCTATCAAACATATTGGCTATATTAGCAGACATCTATATAACAGTATCTTTGTATAAATGTATTGCTTCATTGTGGACCCTAATTCTTACTGTGGTTTAGTTAAACTGTGATTTGAGTACATTAACTGAGTACTATTCCTTGTACTACCCAGTTGCAGTAACGTTTATGACACACTTGGAGCTGAAAAAACGACTTAATTTGACAAAAAATTGTCAACAATTTGATTGATTGTTGAAGTCGTTCAGCAAAAATGCCAAACATTCCCTGTTTCCAGGGAAATATGAGGTATATTGTGTATTTTATAAAATTGCAACTTAAATATCTATTTTTGGACTGTTAGTCAAACCCTGTCTCGGGGTCTTGGGCTAAATTATCTTTTAAAGATTTATCAAAGAAAAAATCATTTGTGGCAGCCCAACAGATAAATGACAATACCAAGCAAAACTAAAACGCTGCGTCTGTTCAGGGCAACATACAGTCTGTGCATCTTAAAGGCATGTTATCTATGCAGCTGTGTCTTATTTCTGAGCCAACCCAGGTCTGGTACTTCACTGTGACGCCTTGTATTCACCCGTTCCAATCTTATGCAAAGGGAGAGACATGGAGCAGCCAGTCAGGGGCCCCTCTGCTGCCCACACCCCCTGGATTTAACAGCAGGGAACATGATCCCAGACACTGTCAGGCAGCGTGGGTGGCATCTAACTCAAGGTCTTCACTGTAAAGTTATGAACTCTAATCTGCTTCACTCTTATTCTCTAAATAAACACTTGCTGTACATCTGGGATCAGAATAAACCAAACACCGTGTGCACTTCTGGTACAGAAAAAACTATCCTAGGAACACTTAAAACAATGTGTTGTCACTTAATCACAAACACAAAGCCCTGTAGTGAACTGTTATCTGATACACTAGCAGTGAGAGACACACCCATACCTGCTTCATCCTCTTTGGTCCTCTACACAAGCGGAGACTCACCATAAAGTATTTCTGTGCTGACACCTTTTGGTAAGAAGACAGAACTGTTCTAACAAGGAAGACTTCCTACCTTGGCCGTGTTGAATCAAAACCTCCATGAAGTCTCTAGTATAATTCACTTCCATCGTAGCTCAAGCGGTTTCTTGTGGATTTCTCTATAATCACGTAATAAATGCAACACATGCTACTATGAGACAGCAGGTTGGTGACTGTGTGCTGCTGCGGTGGCTACTCCATTCAAATACAGTACGGTCTTTCTAAAATGTTGGAGTTTATGTTCATTGCAGGCTGGGCTAAAACACTGAAGGGGCAGATGAAAGGTGGCAACTGCCACATGTCCTCATCTGGACTGCTTCGCCCGTCTTGCGGAGGCACAGGCAGGAAAAGCTGAGTGTGGCTTAATGGGACTCACATTTCCCAGTTTCTCTCTCTCTCTGCTTAGTCATACATCAGCCCTGACAATGAAAAGTGCTGCAAGGTGGGCTGCATATTAATGTAAAGCCTGGAACATAAATATGTTGCTTATGCAAAAAAAGCACTGATTCTTCATAAATATTTATATGGGAATGATGGGAAATGCTGCATGTTCTGCCAGATGAAGAGAAAAATGACTAGACGGTCTGTGCACATAAATAATGTGCAATACAGTAGCAGGACAGTATTTAAAGCAGAACGCTTTTTCCCCAGCAGGGGGCAGAATGAACTCCATCAGAGCAAATACAACTCAATATCAAATATATCTATATGTACAGTAAAAAAAAATATCTTCTAATTTGTTAATGGATTTAATTCTGCACACGCCATGAAAAAAGGCTTTAATACTTTATATTAGTAAAATACCTACAACATTTAATATAAACTAAGTTGCTCTAGTGTGCCCCAATTTCCTTGAACTAAACTGTATTTATATATGTACAGCATATATATGTATTTACATGCCTTGATGTAATTAATGCCAGTCCACAGCACGATAAAGCCAATTAGAATTATAGCTAAAATAGTTTCCCCACGAAGATACACTGTGTGTCTGCGGTCATGTGTCAGTATAGACTATAAATAAATACTCCAGGGAGACTGCCTATAGGTCTGTACTCGTATGGAACAAGCATGTATCAGCAGCAGTGTTGGGCAAGTTACTCAGGAAGTGTAAAGGGATGTTCACATGCCGCGTCTATAAACGCGTGGAAAACGTCAGCCGTGCCGCTTTCATCCGTTTATCCAAAAGGTGCTTCCGAGGTTGCGCTACTGTCGCGCACGCTGTTACTAAGCGTGCTGAGCATGCAAAATACGCAGCATGTGTACGGCTCTTAATAAGTTACTTTTTGCTTATTACTCCTTTAAAAAGTCATGTTAAATTACTTGTTACCAAAAGTAATTAGTTACATTAGTCGTTATATCACTATATTACTTTTCATAACAATTACTAAGCTATGTGACCATGAACGAGGTGAGACTACATTAGAATCATAGCTAAAATAGTATCGGTCCGATATAATCTCATGAACGGTTTCACCAAATCAAAATTTATTGAAAAAAAAAAATAGATATAATCATTTCCAAAATTCACAAGTTTGCATTGCAATGCATTGCAGCATGCTTTTGCACCCTCGTAGAACCAGGCCTGTCTCTTCCTCTCTCTCAGGGCATGATCACACATACCGCCGGGGGAGATATTCACCTCAAAGTTCACCAGAGTTCAACTTCAACACGCGATGCAAAGCTGCATACTGACCACCTGCCACGCGTTCACATCATCGTAACATAAGCCTACCTGGCACAAAATACAAATCGCTCTCTGGTAGTGCAGTAATGCAACGTAACTTGGATTGATAACTGTAATATAATTACACCCGTACATTACTTGTTACTGGGGAAAATACTAATATTAGCATCAGCATTACTAAACTGATAATCTGCTACCTCTGCCTAACATACGTCACAGCTTTCTGTCCGATTTCGCCCCTAAATGTCTCTCACGAAGCATTTATAAATATTTGCAGAGTAGATAAAACAGAGCAGACGTACAGCATCACAGGCCACTCTAAATGCAGGGAAAGACACTGAAGTCTAACTGTGCAGAACAACTCAGATTCCTTAAGAGTACAGACAGTGGCACCAAAAGTGAACACTAAATATGCAAATGGTTATGTATATTGTTTTAAAACTCTTGCTAGCACAGATGTCCCCTTTTTTTAACACAAAATTAACACTGAGATTTGTGCAAACATCTACATTAAAGCAATTATGGGATTCTTCTGTGAGATTGAAATTTATATATAAAATTTACACTTAATATCTGGTCATGCAAGCGAGCCAAAAAGGTTGGCTCAATTCTTCATGCATCTAGTAAAATGACACCTAATTGGCAGTCTGGTTGCTATTTAGCTGTATGGAAAATGACAAGAGCATTACTTGTATTGTTAGGAGATCTAATTATCCCTCTCTCAACCTGGCGAACACAAGCAGTGCCCATAGCAACGCCCAGACAGCCTTTACTGCAGACAAGAGGAAAGAGGAGGAGGAAGAACTAAGACAAACTCAAACCTTCCAGGAAGTCAGGCCAGACCCTATGAACATGCTGCTCCCTCTCAGGGTCCTCCGAGAGGAAGTCCTGGTCTCCTTGAAGCAGAGCGGTCTTCAGGGCAACAACTGGACACTCTGAAGAGACTATGGCGCCGAAGACTGCCCTAGTGGAGGTCTCCAAGGCGACATGAAACCCAGAGAAGGCTCTCATATGAATGGTCTTCATGACTTTCAGGGGATCCTCTATATCAGCAATGTCATAATCCACCACTTTTTCTCTGGCTGTTGATGGAGGGGTTGCTGAGTCCCGGTCAGGATCAGATTTAGGGTCTTTGGTCACAGGGCCGAAGACCTCAACATTCAGCTGTTTCATCATCTCAACATCATATGACAACTTCTCAACAGTTTCTTCAGTCGCCACATCAGCTTCCTCAAGAACACCTTCATCTCTAACGTCCTGCTGTTCTTTCTTTTCAATAAGCTCTGCCAACAAAGGGATTGTTTGCCGGTCCACCACCGCATGTTCACCAGGTTCAACCTCCGCTACTACCTCTCCAGGCACCTCCAAGACTAGATTTGAGGTTTCTCCTCTCGTTACGCCTGCGATCAATTCTTCTGGGGACTCCTTAATCGTACAGTCCTGCATGTTCATACATTCAGACTCTTCAAAAGCTGCAGGTGGGTGAGCAGCAGTCATCTTAACAAACTTCTGAAGGACTTCCTTCACTGGGGCACAAGGAGTCATGTGAACAATTGGCATTTCTTTTGAGAACTTTGGTACACTAGAAGAAAAGGGGACTAAAGAAACGGGTAGCTTGGCCTCCTTGGCTGAGTCAGGACATCTGGTGACTCTGTCCTCAGTGGGGAGACGAGAAGCTCCAAAACTTTCCTTGTTACCCTCCTTGGCCCAACGCTCCTCTCCTCTGCAGACACCCATGTCTCTCTTAAAAAAGGTCTTGGTCTGAACACCAGGCTGGCCAACTGATGCATCAAACTGGTAGGAACCTCTGAAGTTTTTTGGAGGCCTCTCAGATTGTTCTCTCTCTTCCCCGGCTCTCTTTTGGAGGCAAATGTGCCTGTCCATCGTAGCCTCTTGGAATTCTCTTCCAGGCTTGGGTTTTGGGATGTCCGATGTCGGGCCTTTCACTGTATGGACTCGAGCGGAGAATGCAGGGCAACCAACGCGTTGAAGGGGTGCAGGCGTGATCTCTGGCGGCAGGTGCAGGTAATCTCGCAGGTATGCAATTCCTTCGTTGGTCAGATAGTAATAGGCATGTTTCCAAGCAAAAGTCTCCCTGACACAGCCCTTAGATTTGAGAGCGCCCATAGTGCGGATCACCTTTAGGTTGGTAACCCCCGTGAGTTCAGGGTGCATGGACTGTGGACGCTTGTCCTTCTTGGCCACAATGACACCATCTCGAAAGAGAAGCTCATAGATTGCCCTTAGGTCGGCTAAGGGCATTACCATTCCTGCCACCATTTTGACATTGATTTTTCTTTTAGCTCTTTCTTTGCTAAATATCTGACTGCTACCACTTCAATATACAGTGTTCGCAAGCAGTAACATCAATCAAACAAAGACAGAAACTTTCCTTTTGCATCACTTGTTTCACTGTGATAAAGGATCTATCTACTAAATTGTCATCGTGAGTCAGCATGGAGAAACAGCGATGCCCACCCCTCCTACCTTTCTCAGTCCTCAGTCGAAAGAGAAACTGTGTTGACGAGAGGGAAGAAAGGAGGAGAATGCAAGTGGGTGTGTACATAGGATGAAAACAGAAACCAACAGGATCAGAGGCAGCTGAGTAGAGAAGGTTTGTATCCTGTGTGGCTGATGGGCACTACTGTTACAAACCCATCACTGTCTCATTAGCCCGTTTTAAACATAATATGCAACAATTAGGGATGCAGCGATACCAGTATCGGTATCGGTGCATCCCTAGTAACAATCAAACATATTAACAAGCAAACCAATCCTCAGGTAAGATTATCTCACACACATTTAGCCTAGATTGCTCTCTGGCAAATATAAATTTCAATGTAATTGGTAAGGATTAGGGAAATTAATAATATAGTTTTAGTCCTCACACTTCAATAGTTCCCCATTTCTAGGGTTGTCACGATTCAATTTGACTTTTGATTTAAACATGCCATTGTTACACTATGAAGTCTTGATTCGTAAAGATCAACAGATCATTGGTTTTATGCCCTGATAACTGCCATTTACACTTTCAAATTCTTCTTTTAGAGAGTGCTGAGAGACGGCACTCAGTAGTCCGCTAGCTTGTTGCTCTCACTACCAATAGCAGCTGCGCTGATTCAACAACGTTGAACTGAAAAGACGTGCATGTAGGCTGAAATTCAACCATGGTGTTGTTGTGTCGGGAGATGCAGTGACTAAATGTAGAAGAGTAGAAGAGCTATGGGTAAGGAAAAGTAACTAACTAAAGTCTGCTAGCTGCTAGGCTAATTCATGCAGTATGAAATGCCACAGGTATATGCAGGAAGTGCCCTGAGTATTGTAGCGACAATTTTTGTGCTGGTTTATTTTAACTAGGGATGCACCGATACCGATACCGATACCAGTATCAGGTATCGGGTATCGGGTCCGATACTGTGCTCATGTACTCATACTTGCAAAACGGCTCCGATACAATGGCACTGATACCACTTTATGGCAGCTTGTCGTTAACCTCTCTTCATCATCTTTCGGGTTCCTATCGCACGCGCTCACGCTCCTCCTCCCCGAGGGTGCGGGCGAGACAGGCCGGTGGTGCGCCCGACCCCACGGGGCCGGGATCCCACCTCAGCTGGTGCGCGCCGGCCCTCACTTTCATTGCGCCACTGGGTTTTGCTTGCACCCAGGGACCCTCTGACACCCGAGTCAGAGGGTCCCTGGGGGCACGACGCGGCTGGGGCGCACTAAAGACAGTCCGCCCCGGTGACACTTTGGCCACGGTCCCGGGAAGCACCTTTGCCCCGAGCATTTCCAAGCCGAGCTAGAGCCGGTCGTGGCGCACTGCCTCATATGCGTGACTCCCCAGCCTGCCGTGTGTCGCTCACACCCCTCAGCTGGCTGTTAACGAGGGTTTTTTGGTACAGAGAAGTACTTGTACTCGGTCTGAAAGAAGTGGTATCGGTGAATCCCTAATTTCAACCATGAGTGAGGTGACAGTTACATTTCTTTAGTTCAGCTGTATTTTCCTTCGGACGTACACAAGTAGGCGGGTGAGGAGAGAAAAAAAAAATGTGCAGATCCTGGCTTTTGATTTGATGGTCGAATTCGGAAGCTTATATCAATCGTTTTGCAATTTAGATCAAAATTGTAACACACCTACCCATTTCTTATACAAATCAATAATCTCAATATATTTTATAAATAAAATGTCATCAGTGTCTTAATATACGATATTTTGTTTTGAGATATTGACACTATATATATTTTTTAAAGTCTCTATCCAATGACAGATTTTTGGCTGGTTTTCTATTTTTAATAAAAGGGTTTTAATGCTGTTAATTACTTGATGAGATGGATAGTTTTTGCAGAATGAACAATATTTTTTCCAAGATAATGTATGACAGTAAGAAATAATTTCATTATAAAATATGCAGGTCTCTGTTTCAGGCCTGACAGTCATGAGGCTTTGCTCCTCTCTCTTTTCATTTAGTCATGTTGGAGAGCCCTCTAACACATTACATCCTTTGTCTGGTGTAAAGATTTATAAAAGATGACTTTGAATCACAATAACTGAGAAAGTCAATGTACAACCAATGCTCTGTTTGTAAAATCGGGTCGAGTGTATCCAGAGGAGGAAGATAAAAAAGGTTCATCTGATAAGAGGCAGAGATGACACACAACCCGCTATCAACCGTCTGAGGGGAAAACCACCATCCACACAAAACACAACACACAGCTGTAGCAAGGCTACAACTTTTATAAGCACAAGATTGATGGTATTGAACATGTCACTTAAGCAAGGGTACTGAATGAATAGCACTCTTTGAATGTTAAACAGCTGAAGGTGTCCAATATAATACTGTCAAAGCTAATATTCCTTTCCAAAGGTCGGGGGTTGTGTCAGAGTTCTTCTATTTGTTTTGGAACGAAATAAGGTCAACCACTGAGAGAATCCATGATCTCTGGTCTTTCCCTCAGCAGTCAGTCATAGCCCACATCTCCAACCAGCCAACTATGCAAACCTAAATGGAAAAGCCGTCAAGTCATTTCTTTCCCCTAAGAGAAGACAACTGTGCCTGTGTTTAATTCTCTGTTACTCAGGCTCCTCTGAGAGGGATCGACACTGGAAAGTCATATGGAGTCCAGGGTAACCACGGTTGGCAGCAAAATACAAGGAGGAGGTTTGGAAAAAGTTTGCAGGGGATGGTGATTTTTCCTATTTGCCTTTACATAATGTGTTAGAACTGTGCCCTCCCTCTGACAGCTGCACTTCTTCAATGCCATCCTATAATAAATATCAGAATAAAGCACATGCTACAGTGACCTCTGCAGATCACATTAAAGAGGACCTATTATACTTTTGTGCTTTTTCCCCTTTCCTTTAGTCTGTTATATAGTTTTTTTGTGCATGTTAAAGGTCTGCAAAGCTACAAAGTCCAAAGTCTACACCAAAGGGAGTTACTCTCCCCTACAGAAACACTGCTCCTAAACGGCCTGAAACACCTTGCTTGAAGTCCCGCCTTTTCTTCCGTAACGTGATGATGTCACCAAGTAACACATTTGCATAATACCTGCCTAGCGGCTAGTTCGGCACGCCCTCAAACACAGCTAGTTAGAGCGGAGCTGAGAGTCTAAAGAGTTTGGTTAAGTTGACCAATCGGAGCAGATTGGGCCAGCTGACTAATCGGAGCAGATTGGGCCAGCTGACCAATCAGAGCAGACTGGGCTTTTTGAGATGGGTATGAGAAAAATAAAGCGTTTTTCGAACTTTATGTGATACCAATCGGCCAATATGGAGTACCGATCTGATACCAGTGTTTAATTAATAAGCTGTATGCCTCACTGTGTGGAAGTGACTGTGATCATTCTTTTATGTGTAAGGCAACATTAGGCTTGACTTAAACATTGCTTTACTAACCTTGTAAAGCATAAAGTGACCAATAAATACATAGATATCAATTTATTTAATTGTTCTTTATTATTAAAATGATAAATCGTGCACCAGTGACTTGGTGGAAAATCTTTAAAATTAACAGGAATCACAATTCAAGTGTGGGCCTTATTAATGCAACCTAAACAGGAATTAAAATTCCAGTCAATAATGTATATAGTATATAAACATAAAACTGAGTTGAATTGATCAGCCCCATTGTCGCCGATATCCGATCCGGCTATTTGATTCGGTATCGGCCCGATATCCAATCCAATATCGGTATCGGTGCATCCCTATTGAGTAGAAACCCAAAACACAAGTATGCACCAGAAAATGAGCATAATAGGTCCTCTTTAACAGTCCCAGACTGTGTATGGCACCTTGCACAGAGAAAAGTAATGAGTTAACTGCAACTATTGGAGAACATCTGTTAGCACTGTTTGGTTTCGGGGAGTTGCTGTCTTAATAATTCATCCCTTGCAACCATTTTGTAATCCCCTAAATGAAAATCACCTTTGGCCTGTTTGTTTGTCAAAATAAATGATGTGAAACAGATTCTTGCTCTACTGGGAGCAAGGTTTCGTAACTAATTGCTGAGAGGAACATCATGCAGAAGAGGCGATAACATTAGGACTAAAGCAGGTCTGGGTTAAACTGTATTAGTCAATAGCCTACACAGTAAATTATAATAGGATGTATTTGAAAGTCCTTTTAGTTACACTGTGAACTCTGCAGATGGAGATAACCCCACCCTTATGGGACATGGCAACGTTACTGCTAATACTGCGCCAGACAAGATCATACCAGGCAAATGATGTGCTGCCAGTTCTCTGGTATTTAGATAGCTAGGGATGATATACTGCAGTGGCAAGTGAAGATATCTAGAAGAACGAATCACAAATCATAAACTTGACTGAATTGCTGCTTTGCTAGCATGGGCAAAGTCTTGATATATGGCACAACGGATAAAAATCACTCATGGTAGAACAAAACAGATTATCTCTCAGAGTGCAAGAATTCAGTGCTGTTTTGATTCATCTAAAACCTTGAGGCCTGGGTTTTGTTGGTTCATTGGATGCAGAGACTTTATCTTCATGTGCTCTTCATTACCTGTCCTTTGGCTCTAAATCAAACAGATTTTTGTTTGGTTACTATACCACCAAATCACAGATGGAGAGAAATGAAACAGTCTGTACCTGCATCAACTCTCAACTAAAGTCTTTTCTTATAACACACAGGACTAAAAGCCTTGGCTATAACACAATTACAAATGTATAAAATATTGCCGCAAGCGGCGATTCCGGGATTCAAGCCAACACAGACCGTTAGAGGTTGAAAGCTAGGGAGAGATCTAAACCTTTGACACTTTCCGATACCTGCATTAAAGATAACTAACAGGTTTTACGACGATTGGACATATGCTCATTCATTTACGACTAAATCTGTGGCCTTTGTAGCGCCCTATAGGGGTTGATTTGAATGAAACTTTCAGGGTATGTCTCAGGTACTTTTGTGGACAGACACTGCATGTTCTGTGAGGATTGGCCCAATGGTTGTGGAGTTACGTCTATTGAAGTGCTGAGCCACGCCCCTTTTGAAGTGCAATTTCTGGTCAATATCTTCAAAACACAATGAGATAAACAAGATTGTGATAACTTTTGATAAGCTTAGTCCAATAATGAATGAATGAATGATGAATTATAAGGATATGTAAAAAAAAATTAAAAATGGCGAAAAATCTAGTCAGACAGACATTTGTGGTTCTCGAGGCTTTTTTGGGTAGTGGCTAGAAGGGTACCAGCAAACTGAGGAAACTCGCTAGATTGTTAAGGTTAGGCATTGACCTCAAATGGTTAAGGTTAGGTATTGACCTTGAATAGTTAAGGTTAGGAATTGATCTTAAGGTTGTCGGGCAGCGAGTCTCGTGAGAGTTTTTACACGTTTTTGCAGATCTGAGATCAGATTTCACAATTTGCGGGCTCCCTTCTAGACACAACCACTTTTTTTGTAGAGTGAATGGAGATTGATGTCCGTAGCAAGTTTCGTGTAAATCGGAGTTACGACGTAGGAATTTTCAAAGTACAAAATTAAAGTCTTGAATCACAGCGCCCCTCTCAGGTCCTTCCAGGGCTTGAACCCCTAATAAACACTACTGAGTCACAAATTCATTATCAACCAAGAGGGAATTAATATACTTAGTACAAACTTCTTAAAATGAAGCCTGGGAAAATCTCCAAAATTCTGAGAAGCTACCCCATGTGAATATGTGTAACCCAGCATGCTTAACCTTTGCCTGGATATAAATAAAGACGTTGGTTTATTGTGTCCCTCTTTCAGCCGTGATGAAACCTCATTGCCATGGTGGAAGTGGCAGGCGACTAGAGAATGGAGACAACTCAAGGTGACAGTGGCTGCTTTAAAAACAAACTCATTAAACTCTTCTGGCAGATGAAGTGCCTTCTGCATTCCAGTACAGACTTTATAGCGTAGAGTCATTTAAGCTACATGTTTGTCTTCCAAGTCGTTAAATGCAACTCTGCATTTTGACATTTGGAAACGGAGCAGAGGGAAAAGTGGTGGGAGGAGTATTGCTTCAACAATATAAACATTCACACACATCTGGTGATAAACTCTCCGACTATGCTGTAACCATCACAATCCAGCATGCCAATCAACTCACACCTAAGGCCATTCTGCTTCGTAAACCGTCTACACATGAAGCCAATTCCCCCTGCATATCTAAGTATCAGAGACTTCATCTGTCTTCTTCTTATGTTCCATCTGTTTTCTCTGTTCTGGAGTTGGATCTGACATCTGTCCGCCTCATGTTCACTGAACTTAAAAATCCTTTGCTGATTCAAAGTAAGGCTAAACATCGATTTAAAGTGGAGATAGACAAGTTTTTGCTTTAACTTATCATTATTAAGTAAATACTGATTGCACAGTGTAATGGCTATAGATTAATGACACCATCTGTGTTTAAAATTGGTTCCCTATAAGCCTCGCTATCACTATGCAACTCTGTCTGCCACCGGGTACGATCTACCAAGAATAAGAAGGCTCAATATAGGGCACGAAGGAAGTGCATCAACAATTGTGCAACCAAAACAGGAAGAGGCTAGTGGTTTTGTTTTCGCCGGTAGCTATCGATAGTCTATCTCCCGGTTACCAATAAGTATGTTGTCATGTATCAATGTAAGTTCTTGTAAGTTTCTATCCCCAGTAGCAGAAATGGCAGACAGTGGAACAGCCAAAGTAACTGTGGAAAACAAAATGCAGCGTGTCCTGTGTTGTCGGTAGTTGCTCGGCTCTGAGGAAAACGGCATTTAGGGTCTCGCTTCTTGTATTGCTCTTCAACACATAAATAAGCCTTACTATGTAGTTTTAAAATGACCAAGAGAAAGAGAGGACAGAAAAAGAGAGTATACGAGAGAGAATGGGTGAGCATAAAATTAAACTTAACAGAAACAGAATCTAAACATTATTTGGTCTGGAGGTTATCACCAGATGTGTGTGAATGTGTATATTGTTAAAGCAATACTTCTCCAACCACTTTCCCCTCTGCTCCTTTTCCAAATGTCAAAATGCAATCATGGTTATTTAACTTAAAACCAAAATATATTATCTTGTGTGTATTAGCACAAGATAATAACCAGGTAGCAGCCTCACACAAAAACAACATGCAGAGCCGGCCTATTTTCACATCTAACTCCGTGAAATAAGGGTTGATTTTGACCAAACTAGAGTTGGTGATTGTTGGAACGACTAACCAAGAAAGACGTTTTTTGTGAGTTTTATTTTTTGTCAGTCGAGTTTGAATGAAGTGTGTTTTACAATGCTCTGCTGCTAGAACAACTGATCACTCAGCTGAAACTACGGCAGCGTGGGAGGGGGTGCGCACGCACACACACACACACACGCCTCTGCACGAATATGTCGGCGATCGCTGGTTGGAGAATTTGAACATATCGCCCAACCCTAGTTCAGTACGCTGCTCAAGGGTATCTCGGCAGTGCCCAGGAGGCAAACTGGCACCTCTCCAGCTGTGAGTCCACACTCCGTACTTGGTCTGTACGGGGACCTGAACCGGCAACCCCTCCGGTTCCCAAGCAAGTCCCCCATGGACTGAGCTACTGCTCAATTTGGCTATGAGGAAAGTCATGAAAATTCAATCTTCAACAGGATGATGGACATGACAAAGCAAAATGTTTCAGCTGGTATTGCACAGACCACTCAGGCTGTAAACGTTGCTCAGTATAAAAGCATTGGAAACATGAGCTGTCTGGAGGGCAACTGAGGTAAAATGGTTGTCAGCATGAGCAGCTAATGGATGCTCACAGCACTGTGCGCCATGACTTTGGCTGAGACCACTGAGACTTTACGAGAAAAAACCCCGTGAGGGATCTCAGGGAGGGATGAAGCAGCTGCGGTGTCGACAGAACGACAGAAAGCATTTAAAGTGGAAATGCTGCTCAGTGCAAAGGTGACAGGACTTAGTCCGTCTCAAAGATCGCTGTGCTAAAATGGCCGACTTGGAAAGCGGCTAATGGATGACTGCACTTTGCCAAATCGGATCATAAGAGCACTGTGTGATTAAGATGCCATAGCAACAGAAGAGGAGGAAATATGAGAGTTGCTGTGTGTGTGTGTGTGTGTGTGTGTGTGTGTGTGTGTGTGTGTGACTGGCCACTGCAGTGAGTCATCAAAAACTCATGGTAGGGTGTGGTCGGCAAGGAATGCCTGTAACCATAGAAACATGACGCACAATAGAAATATGAGTAAATGCACGAGGCCAGAACAGTGGTCAGAGAAGATAACATCGCTACTGGCAACACACAAAACACTCACACTCTTCCTGGAAGTGAGAGTCGCTCAGAAGGCTCATTACCCCGCAACCAGACCTGACCATCCAAAACGTTTCAGATGACTGGCAAACTGGCAGCGAGGATACAGGATGAGGTGGGTGCAGACTGGTTCTGACATTGTTTTGGAGAGGCTTTTCCATGTTACCATGCACACACACACATTCATCTATTAAAACCTGAACCCAAAATATAAACCTGACCGCAGGAACGAGAAGTTGAATTATTAAAGGAATACTTGTGTTTTGAGTATCTCTGCTGTTTTTGTATGTTACAAACACTCATAGCTTCTCCACAGCGAGGCTATTTACACCACATCGTTCTATTGCTTCTCCCCACAGCTCAGACGTTCTGCTGGAAGCAGCATTTTGAGTAATTTACTGGCAAAGGGAGGATTGTTTACTACATACTGAACATACCGATCAACAGAAGAGGAGTTAATCATGCTGTGGGAGAAAAATATCTATGAACATTTTTGACTCTTTGACATGCTTTTTTGCTGTGACTCTGGGTCACTACTGGAATCCATTGTAATTGCTGTGATACAAGCCAGCTGATACTAGGAAACTACAATATAGGAGTTTTCTTTTAAAGGGCCAGTGTGTAACATTTCAGGTGATCTATTAGCAGAAATGGAATATAATATAAATAACTATGTTTTCAGTAGTGTGTAATCACCTGAAACTGAGAATCGTTGTGTTTCCGTTAGCTTAGAATGAACCCTTCGTATCTACATAGGGAGCGGAGTCCGCCATGTTGCTCCGCCATGTTTCTACAGTAGCCCAGAGCGGACAAACCAAACACTGGCTCTAGTGAAAGCCCTTCCCATTTTTGGGTTACCTGTAGGTCACCGTAGTTCTCCGACACGCTTGTGAAACTGCGGTAACGTGAGCCGCATTGTGCAAAACCGTGGTACCGCCAGCCGCCGTCTGACTTCCGCTGCTCCTAAAGTAGTGTTCGCGAGGAGAACGGCGTTGCCATGGTATTGCATTCGGCGGCTCACGTTACAGCAGTCTTGGAAAGGGAGGAGTGAGCGAAGGGGTACTTAGTTGGTTGCAATCTGCAACCACACCACTAGATGCTGCCAAATCCTACACACTGGACCTTTAAGATTCAGATTCAAAACCAAACTGATATCTAGTGATTGACTGAATTTCACAACAGAACGTGAACTTTTCAACCACATGGACAATTTCTAGCAAGTAGATTATCTCTATATGTTGAAAAGAGAGGGTATATATGTTGGTTTGTTCATGGCTGAAGGATGCTCATGGAGAAGGGGGCTGTTCTCTCCAAAACAAAAAAATACACATCAGCACTGAAAAACTTGATTGAACCATGTCTAGTATAATCCATGGTGTACTGTGTGTAGCTGAAAAACCACACATGGTTACACTTCAGCAACTTTTTCTCTATAGAGGCTTCAAGGCCTCAAGCAGCCAGCTCCACGGCTCACTAAAGTACCCTAATTCTCAGACTTGGAACACTGTCTTCTGAGAAGCTAACTAACTACCGGATAAAGAAGAAACTTCATTGGGAGGATATCACCCGAAGGGAATTTAAGGCAATGGGTAATATATCCACCGTGGTGCAACAATGGTGTTTTTGACTGCCAGATAAGCAAGAACAAAAGTTAGAAGGCAAAGCCCTGGATGACACTCCCGCAATAACAACCCTCTTTGGTCCGGGAAAGACTCGGAGGCCACTTTGTCAGCATGATATGTGTGGGGTGCCATTAATGGAGTCCTATATATCAGCTTTGCCCTCCTCATAAACTCAACCCATGGCAGTGTGAAAGGGGCTACTTTAAAATAAACCCTTTCAGTGATGCTTCACCTCCCCTCACCTCCCCTCACCTCCAGCTACATTCCCCCTCTTCTCCCTCTTTTTCCAGATCACTCCCAGACTTTGCACCACCATGACAAGAATGCATGATAGCAACTACGATTTGCCTGGAAGGAGACTGGCAAAGAAGAGGTGTTGTGAGGAGGGAGCAGATATTTTCACATGGTGGGGCGTCTTGCTGGCTGTTGCCGGTTGTTTTGCCTGCGGTAAGGGCTGGCAAACAAACAGCCCCTGCAGCTTTTAGAACTTCATCTCGTGCCAGGCAAGTTCTGGAAACAGCACAAGGACGACGGCTTTATAACTTACAATTACTGACTTAAATGTCAGTGTAAGTGGGAGGGATGTTTGAATATAGCCCACTCTGGATAGTTGGCTACATAAGCAAAATATAGTGTATGTATATATATATGTATATGTATATCTATATATATATATAGATAGATATATCATGTGTAGGAAACTCGAGGTACTTTGAGCTTCAAGCAGACTTTGTTTGTAAGATAGAAACATTTCTCATAACATCTACACACAAAGTTGATCCACAAGTCAATAACTATTAATTAATGCTGAAACAACTACCCGACTGATCAATTAGTCAACTGGCATTAAATGTATCAACAACAACTGCTATTTATACAATTGTGAATTGAATAAATTTAGGTTTTTGAGAAACAAGTAACCTGAAAACATCACCCTGGGCTCTGAGAAGTTATGATGATCATTTGTCAACACTTAGAGGAACAGTGTGAAGCATTTCGGGGGATCTATTGACAGAAATGGAATATAATACTAATACGTATGTTTTCTTTCGGGTATAATCACCTGAAAATATGGCTGCACGATTATAGCCAAAATGCTAATCATGATTATTTTTTATCAATATTAAGATCATGATTATTTATTACAATTATTCATACATTTTAGGGACAAAATATTTTTAGTACAATTTCTTGTTGTGCTATAACTGTCAAAGATTCTAAATGTTATCCTTTTACTCTGTTATTGTCATCTTTAGTGGTTATAAATACAACACACAATACAAATGATTAGGAAACAAGTGATTGTGTTTTTACTTAAATATTTACTTTGATTAAAACAAATCTTGGCATTAGTAGTTCTAATATATATTATAAGCTGCTTCGAGCTAATGTTTAGTTAAGTTAAACAGTTCATATTTCTCTCTTTACTATCTATTTTATATTGCTGTGAAAACATCTCCTTCAAACAACTGGATTTATTCAAGTTTCTCACCAAAAATTACATTTTACAAGACTACATTTGAACGCATCATGACAGTGTTATTATTTACCAATCGCCAAATACTTATTTTTTACTGAGTAAAGCTTGAACACATCACAATGGAACAATGGAACCTCCGTTAAAAGAACTGGTCAGCTCTGTGCTGTCAGCAGACGAGCCGGTTAAGGTGGTTACTCTGAGCAGCATCATGGGAATGAATTACAATATAATAAGAGTCTGATTAAGTTAGTTGTTCCAAATGTTTTTAAAGTTGTTACTCCATGGCTTATTTTGGACTTACAGTGGTGACAAATTGCAGTTTTATGTTATTAAGAACTTCCACACCGACGTCATGTTGTGTGTGTGTGTGTGTGTGTGACTGTGCTGCTGTGGGCCGACGTAAAACCATCATGTGGCGGCTGCATACTGTGTGACTGGCGAAAAATCGGAATAATGAGACTGCTGAAAACCGTCCGGCTTCGATGGGCTGCTGATTGACGGAACATCTCAAGCTGTTAGTTTAGGAAGCACTCGACTTATGCTGCAGAGTTTTCTATGAGCAGAGCATTTTAAACGTCAATATAGAAGTCAATCATGTTCATTGAACCGTGGGAAGACAAAATCGTGATCGCAATTAATACTCTATTAATTGTGCAGCCCTATGTGAAGTCTTCTAATGAAGTTGTTTATATCTACATAGGGAGCGGGTCCTCTTCCCGGAGCCGGCGGCCATGCTTCTACAGTAGCCCAGAGCAGGCAAACCAAACACTGGCTCTAGACAGGGCCATTCGCATTTTTGCGTCAGCCACCGTAGCTCTCCTACACGCTTTGCACACGGGAGAAGTTTCAGTCGGTTGCAATCTGCAACCTCACCGCTAGATGCCGCCATTTAATGACTGATTGTAAAAAAATAATCAACAGAATAAATCAAATGGAAATAATAATTTGTTTCAGCTCTAATATCACACATAAAGCATGTGATTTCATCCTCTCACCAAGGGGTTAAAGATTTAATTTTAGATATACAAGTACAGAAAGAAAACACAGGGACAAGTACAGGGACAGAGACACAGCCTCGAGCTGCAGATCAGATACAGTTGATTCACTTGGCATCAGAGCAAAGAGTTTGTCAGACGTGATGACGAACATCCTGCAGCCACCAACAACCACACTAACAACCACGGCACAGGCTGCCCAGTCACTATCAGTATTATGTCAAATGAAAAGCTGTATTCATCTAAAAGCCACGCCACATAAGAGTACAAAGCTGGTGTGTAACAAGAGGGAAATTAATTTGGATGAATAGTATGGGAGTACATTGTGACAAAGACCTCAATTTTATAAAACTCCTGTCTGAGAAGACCATAGCATTAGCAGCTCACCCTTTCTGTGCCAGCCGACAGCATCGATTGGCCCACACCATCACCAGGGAGCCACAACTCAAACCCACAAACAGTTTTAAAGGCAGGAACAGCCACTTACCTAGAAGAAAAAAACACAAGAGAAAGAAGCAAACAAAGTTAGCCAAAATACAGCTTGTTCAAAAGTGAAATATCCACTATTTAAAAAACATACTCTTTAAAATGTAATTGCCTGTAAAAATGGAAATAAAGCTTTATTTTAAAACAGGAGAAGTGTTGACACACAGACACAAGTGTTACTGCAGATGTTAATGGATTGGGCAGCGCCAGCCCCATTGGAGAAAATGCTTTTAATGGCATAAGATGCATATTAATGTGTAGCCCACAGGACCATTTAGGCAGGATTAAAGGAAGGGAATACAAATCATGGTAATAGCTGTAAAAAATAGAGGCTGTCTTTATAGCACTTAACTCTGTGAATGCATTATCATTAAGGCCTCCACCAATTCTGGTAATTAGCATCTGCCTGCAGTAGCTTCACTAACGGTGCCACCTTCTGGCCACTTCTGGGAAAGCTCAACACTCAGCAGCAGTGTTGTTTTTAAAACTCGTCTTACAAGTGCTTTAAGAGCCACCTGGTTTCAATCCCACAGCTGATTCCCCTTCACCCTGACAAAACAAAGCATACAGAGAGAGCGTAATCACACCCCACCGAGACGAGGATTAGAGGAAGAGGTGGATGATTAGAGAGGATGTGTCAATTTACAGAGGCAGTCGCCCTTCTGAATTACAGGAAATCTGGGGTTAATGACATTATGTAATCACATCAGCTAAATTAGGAGGCCACGTGGCCAGACGTATCTACCAGCCTGACTGACAGACTCACTGACAGCTCTAACGGGATTACACTATTACTGAGGAATACAGACCCCTAAACCGACCACACAGTCACTACCCACACACTGAATTATACACCTAGAATACAAACTCTTCATCATACAAGGGACTCACTTTTATTGGACTTGTTGTAATCCATGTTTCTGGTACAGGTTACTTTTTTTTCATCTCGTCAATTGCTGAAATTACTTCACTGCTTTTACACAATCGCTGAACAAATCGGAAATGTGGGTTTCCTCAAAACTCTTTTCTACATCACTTAGTCTTAAGCTCTGAATCTTGGTTTGACAGTTCTATGCTGTAAAAATGTGTATTTCTAAATTGTTGTTGTGGAGAAGTACATTTTTAGGCCACTTGAGGGGGGTAGCAGAAACTGGCTGTAAACATAATACCAACATATTACCACCCGTTAAAGGTGCTAATTGTGCGATTGGAAGCGTTTCTATTGCCTCCGCACGGCTCTCAACATGGCGACGGCTGAGCCAGTGGCTAGCAGCTAACGGTGCTAACAGTGAAAACAACGGCAACAGTGCTGAAAGAGCTAACAGTGTTAACCTGGGCGGGGAACCAGAGGGTGGGTGCTACGTTTCCATAATGGTGCCGTCGGGACAGCGTTATCAGCTATAACGCCCGGGACACACAGGGAACGTCAGGAGTGCGTGGCGGCTGCGTGGCGTGGTGGCTGCGTGGCGTGGTGGCTGCGTGGCGTGGTGGCTGCGTGGCGTGGTGGCTGCATGGCGTGGTGGCGTGGTGGCTGCATGGCGTGGTGGCTGCATGGCGTGGTGGCTGCGTGATTCACGCGTCGGGTGTTCAGCTGCGTGTCAGCTGCTTGTCTGCTGCTGCCGTCAGCCCTTTCTTTCTACATAGATTTTAGGTGGGGAACCAGAGGGTGGGTGCTACGCTTCCATAATGGAGCCGTCGGTTTAAAATCAAATTTTTGGAAAACTTTCATAGTATGGAATGGAAGTCGCTGTAACATCCAACATCATAGCACCACTGTAGTTTTTGTGCAATCTGAGCCACTGTCTGTCACCAAACTTTTCCTATAAGCTATTAATAACAAGAAAGTTAGTGTTTTTGAGATTCAATACAGTATCACAAGACATTATATTGCGATAATCAAGTATATCAATATTTTCTTACATCACTATAAATGTTAGTTGCCAACTTTGTCTGATGTTTGGTGCTGAGCAGATAGTACAGTGGTTTATCAGAGCTGTTTTGCTGAAAATGGCTGCCCCCTGCAGCTGAAAACATTGTAAATGAGACTGAACCAAAACAATTAAGTTGCGACTGTAAAACCAAAACAAGCTGAAAGACACTAAAACGTTCAGTAGAGCGAGAGAGAGGGGAAGAGCAGAGTCGGGCGATAGTTACCTCCTTTGTTGGTTGTTTGTTTGTTTGTCAGCAGGATTATGGAAAAACTACTGGCCCAATTTACAAGAAACTTGATGGAAGGGTGTGCAAAAAGAAGAATCCACTACATTTTGATGCGAATCCGAAACACAGGGCAGATACACAAATTATTTTTCAGTTCCATTAACATTGTGAGATGTTGCGGGGGCATTTGGCCTTGGCGGAGGTCTGCGCTCTCCAAGTGCCTTTCTAGTTCTCTGTGTGTTTGTCACTACAAGCGACAAGCTTCACATAAAGTAGTCATGTGATCTATTGTTAATGTAAAAATATTGATGAAAATGTATTCAGGGTGTGGCAAGCTCTTTGATGTCTTTTTATTCCTCGGCATGCAGTTTACGTTGCTCCGGTTTTCCCATCTGGAGTGAATCATATACCACCGGCTAGACAGAAACAGGTGAGGAATCTGAAACGTGGCCGTCCACCGATTCGTGCAGCTCAAATAGCAGCTGAAGCATCTGAGAGCTACTGAACACTGCTGCGACTGAAACTGGGAGGCTGACATATGAGCCCTACATTTCTGACCATGAAATACAGGCAGGATGTACGCATCAGCAACATTCAACAGACACGCCTAATGAATGAAGACACTCGACACTTTCAGGAATTACAACTGTACAGAAATGTGACGATAAACATCTAGATTTCACAAACACATATTTGGTGCATTCATGAGAGTCAAATCTTGTAAACTATGAGCCCCTCCGCTCCGTCCCTGCTCCGTATTGATCCCCTGCATTGTCCTCATAGATCATTTTATACTGGAACATTCTTGGCAAGCAGAAAGTGCAGCAGTGGAGGAAAAAGAAAACGCTGATCTAATGCTGAACTGGACTGTTATCTGCAGATCGAACAGAGCGCGACTGCAGATACACATGTACAGGATATTGTGGGGAAATAAGGAAGCAAATCATAGAGGGATACTTAGTCATCCCCAGATTGCAGATTACAATCCAAACCATGTACTTATAGGTCATCAGGGAACCACATAACCCTGTAATGATGTGAACTATGTTGTTATTTTTACTTTACAAATTCGGTTAAGGAGAGTCCACATATTGTTTATATATGGAAGCTGCAATCATGCCTGTGAATCAATGCATCATAAGAAAATGGGGTTTCACTTTCACATCATGATCATAAAACGTCTTGCTCGATTAATCACATGATTGTCCATAGTTAATTGTGATTAATCGCAAATTAATCGCACATTTTTTATCTGTTCAAATGTACCCTAAAGGGAGATTTGTCAAGTATTTAAAACTCTTATCAACATGGGAGTGGGCCAATATGCTGCTTAATGCAAATGTATGTATATATTTATTATTGGAAATCAATTAACAACACAAAACAATGACAGATATTGTCCAGAAACCCTCACAGGTACTGCATTTAACATAAAAAATATTCTCAAATCATAACATGGCAAACTGCAGCCCAACAGGCAACAACAGCTGTCAGTGTGTCAGTGTGCTGACTTGACTATGACTTGCCCCAAACTGCATGTGATTATCATAAAGTGGGCATGTCTGTAAAGGGGAGACTCGTGGGTACACAGTAGATATAGATATAGATATAAAACCTATTTACATTCACATATCTTGAGGTCAGAGGTCAAGTGACCCCTTTGAAAATGGCCATGCCAGTTTTTTCCTTGTCAAAATTTAGCTAACATTTGGAGCGTTATTTAACCTCGCAACAAGCTACTATGACATGGTTGGTACCAATAGATGCCTTAGGTTTTCTAGTTTGAGGTATCTTCGCTCTAGCTTTAAAACTGATTCCACTACAACCTAAAAATCGCAAGTTGCGATAATGCGTTCAAAAAAAATGTGTGGCTTTAAAACTAATTTGCATTAACTTTGACAATCATAGTTTTTGGACAATTAATATCTTAAGTTAATAAATACGATATAAAATATTGTCACAAATACATGGATTTATTACAGCTTTGTTGAAAATTGTGCACCTGTCTCGCTGATACTGCAATCACAAGCATGTCACAACAATAGTCTCATGTATCGCGCATATTAGAAAGCACTTCCTGTCTGCCTCTGTTCATATTAGACACAATGATTGCACCCTCGGGGCTGCAAGCGTGGAAAAGACAGCTGATGGCCCAGGATCACCTGCAGGGCTTATTGGCAAAAAAGGCTGTCAGCTGCTGCCTGTTCAGCACTCTGTATATACAGTACATAACTCTTAATACAGTAAAAACAATGGCTGAAGCCTGCCTAAGCACCAGTCACTGTTACTGTGACAAAGGGAATGAACTGAAAGAGTCCAAGGAGGACTGGTGCCATCATTAAACACACCTGGACATGCAAAACACAGGTCATATTTATTATATATTTATTATTATGTGTGTATTGTATGTTTGCTCTCCTCCTGAACACAAATGTGCATATCACGTGTAGAACACCTGTCACCATTTTAAATGGACAATTTCTCACTTTAACTTTAAACTATAGGGCTGTCAATCGATTAAAATATTTAATCACGATTAATCGCATGATTGTCCATAATTAATCACGATTACTCGCAAATTAATCACACATTTTTTTATCTGTCAAAATGTACCTTAATGGGAGATTTTTCGAATATTTAATACTCCTATCAACATGGAAGTGGACAAATATGCTGCTTTATGCAAATGTATGTATATATTTATTATTGGAAATCAATTAACAACACAAAACAATGACAGATATTGTCCAGAAACCCTCACAGGTACTGCATTTAGCATAAGAAAATATGCTCAAATCATAACATGGCAAACTGCAGCCCAACAGGCAACAACAGCTGTCAGTGTGTCAGTGTGCTGACTTGACTATGACTTGCCCCAAACTGCATGTGATTATCATAAAGTGGGCATGTCTGTAAAGGGGAGACTCGTGGGTACCCAGAGAACCCATTTTCATTCACATATCTTGTGGTCAGAGGTCAAAGGACCCCTTTGAAAATGGTCATGACAGTTGTTCATAGCCAAAATTTAGCACAAGTTTCTAGTTTCATATGATGTCAGTATCTTCACTCTAGCTTTAAAACTGAGCCAGCTACAGCCTAAAAATCGCAAGTTGCGTTAGAAATTAGTGGCGTTAAAACAAATTTGCCTTAACTTAATTTTTCTACAATGTTTGTGACATTTAAATCACAGTTTAAATCACACAATCAAATACAGTTGCTTCTTTTATGTGAAAATATAGTAATGTTAATCTGTTACTATCTAAATCTGGGGCCAATATTGAAGTAGCTCTAGGGAACTGAAGAGTGAACCTGCCGAATGTCAGGAAGCCACTTTGCCACGTCCATCTGAAACACTAAACCGCTCAGAGGTCAAGAGCACTGACCCCTGCCTTGAACTTCCTTTTAACTGGATAGCCCTGGTTTGAACCTGCATCTGCTTAAAAGCCTCGTCATCTTCCTTTCACCGGCACATAACCTTCAGAAAGCATCATTCACAACAGTGCACTGTTTGTGAAAACATGCTGACAAGGGCTAAACAGAAACCCTGGAGTAGAGGGGGTGTTGAAACTCAAAGAGCCACAGACATAACTAACGGTGGAGGCCAAAAGGTTAGAACAGGTTAAGAGTGTCTTGTGTTCACTTTGTTCATGTTATTGTGTCGTGGTTTCTTCTCTTGTTTGTAAAAAAGACTTGGATGAAAAGGATGAGAATAAATTGTGTAATGTTGCATTCACACCAAGAGCGAAGCCAATTTTTGTATCTAGCAAGCCACACGTCGCTACGGCAGTATGAACCCAAAATAAACAGATTGTGCTGTGATTTAATTGTAATAACTGATCAAAACGATGCCGAAATAACTACATAATAATGCCAATTTGTAAAAAGTATAAATTCATGCTTTGTCAGGTCTGTCCGCAAGACGACAAGCAAACAACTTTCAAAATGTTTATTTTATGAATGGAGTTTGGATCAATCAGTGCCAGGCTATGCTAACATTGTAGCTGCTCAATCAACACAACGTCATCTAGGCATAGAATACGGCAGCAACGTTGTTGTAAACTAATCAAAAAGATGCCGAAATAATGACATAATGATGCCGATTTGTGAAAAAATCTGACTTCATGCTTTGTCGGGTCTGTCCACAAGATGACGAGCAAACAACTTTTAAAATGCTCGTTTTCTGAATGGAGTTTGGATCGATCAGTGCCAGGCTTTGCAGCTGCTCCATCAACACTCAAGGTAAAGTCATCTAGGCATAAATACGACAACAAAGTGGTTGTTTATACCCTAGACCAGGGGTGTCAAACTCAAATACACAGTGGGCCAAATTAAAAAAATTGGTACAAGTCGAGGGCCGAACTGGTTCAATGTTTATTGCAAAACTTATTGAAATTAACTTATTGCACATATTGAACCTGGAACTAACAAAGCTTAAGTTATTGCCTATAAAAACAACATTAAACATTAAATAAATGAACAATCTGTTGCATTAATTTCTTATGGCTCTATCTGCAGCTTTTCCAGAGTAATTTCTAATGAAGACATTTTTCCACAGGCCAACAACAGCCAAAAAATAATTTCCTCCAAAGAAAAACCAAACATGCCCTCTGGTACAAGAAAAAAAGTGCAAAAAGGAAACATACATTAAAGCTCAGTTTGCTGCTCTGTGATGCACACTAGTCTAAGCCAGATACTTGGCATCTCATCTTGGATGCAAGTTCATCAATGTTTGGGGTCAGGCTCTGAGCTGAGGAAATCCTCAGGATTGAGTGAAGGTGTTCATCAGTAAGACGACTCCTGTGTGATGTTTTGTTTATCTTCATCAAGGAGAACAGTTGTTCACACAGGTATGTGCTGCCAAACATAGAGAGCATTTGAGCAGCTTGGGTACGCAGCTGGGGCATTGTGTCGGGGATGAAACGTGGAAACTGTGCAGCACCCACAGAGTCATACTTTGCCTTGAGTGTGTCACTACATTGGAGTTCAATCAGCTCCATTTGGAGGTTGGTTGGTGCGCTTTCCACGTCAGCTGCAAATGGATTGCTGAGCAATTCAAACCTGCTTTTTTGGGCTTCAAAGTCGGCAAATCGCCGTGTGAAGTCGGCACCAAGTATGCTGAGTTTTTCAGCAAACTGTGCACTTGGGAACACGGCGGTAGAGACCTGCTCTTTCATAGTTTGGCAGCACGGAAAATGGCTCAAGTTTTCTTGCAGCATCTGCGTCTCCCACAGGCGCAGCTTGGTTTTAAAAGCTCTCACTGTAGCGTACATCTCTGTGATCACATGGTCGCGCCCCTGAAGCTGCAGGTTGAGCGCATTGAGATGGCTCGTGATGTCACACAGAAACGCCACTTCACACCGCAACTTTTTATCCCGGAGCTCTGTTGTGTCTCTCCCTTTGCTTTCCATGAACTGACAGATCTCCTCATGCAACTCGAAACATCTTTTCAGCACTTTTCCTTGGCTTAGCCATCGCACCTCTGTGTGACAGGGCAAGTCACCATATTCTGAACCCAACTCCTCCAGAAAAGACTTGAACTGGCGGTGATTTAAACCTTTGGCTCTTATGAAGTTAACTGCTCGTGTTATGGTGCTCATTACATGTTCCATTTTCAAGGCTTTGCCACACAACGATTCCTGGTGTATGATGCAGTGATAAGCTGTCAGCTCACCTGCGCCGTTTTCCTCCCGCATCTTCTCCCGGACCCTGCCCACCAATCCATTCTTTTGACCGCACATCGCGGGCGCTCCATCTGTCGTCAGTCCCACAAGTTTATCCCAAGGCAGCCCCATTTCATTTACACATCTGGATACCTCTTCAAAGAGATCTTTTCCCGTAGTTGTGCCATGCATTGATCTTAATCCCAGAAGTTCCTCTGTTACGCACAGACTTGAGTCCACTCCACGGATGAAAATTGACAGCTGGGCAGTATCAGAAGTGTCGCTGCTCTCATCCACAGCAAGGGAGTATGCGATGAAATCTTTTCCCTTTCCCACCAGCTGTTGTTGTAGATTGGTGGCAAGCTCACGTACACGATCAGCAACGGTGTTTCTGCTCAGGCTCACATTTGAAAATGCTTGCCTTTTATCTGGGCACACGACGTCGCAAACTTTCATCATGCAGTTTTTGACAAATTCTCCCTCGGTAAAGGGCCGGGCTGATTTAGCGACCTCTGTTGCCACAATAAAACTAGCCTTTACAGCAGCCTCACTTTGTGATTTGGCGTTTGTGAACATAGCCTGCTGTGACACCAGACTTCTTTTCAACTCTTCTACCTTCTGGAGCCTCTGTTTCATGTCCAGATGCTTGTACCTGTCGTGGTGTTTCGCTTCATAGTGTCTTCTTACGTTGTATTCTTTCATTACAGCCACACCGTCTCCGCACACAAGACAAACAGCTTTGCCCTTTATATCCGCGAACATATACTCTGCCTCCCACCTGCCTTGAAAACCTCTGTTTTCAAAGTCCACCTTTCGTTTAGCCATTTTTTGGGGAGTGGGATAGCTGAAAGTTAGCCACAGTTGACTAGCTCCATAAAGCTGCTGATGAGCGAGTAGTGCAAGGGCTCGCGCTTGAAGGCCCGCGCTTGCAGGCCCTCACTAGGCAACGCACTGGCAGTGCATTGTGGGATTTGTAGTATTAGTGGTGCGTGCAGTATACCGGCGGGCCAGCTCTAATAGTAATTAGATATTATCCTGCGGGCCAAAAATAATACCACTGCGGGCCGGGTTTGGCCCGCGGGCCTTGAGTTTGACATATGTGCCCTAGACAGTTTGGTGGTTTATACACAAACATTTATACACAGAGTTTCGTCCGGTCTCTGTACAATGATAGGTCTGGGTGACCAGAGACAGCTATAATATTATTTTCCCCCATTTCTGATTCAACAACGTCAGGACGTCGGTGATGACAGGAAGAGAATCTCAACGTTGATCGGCTTTCGCAACATCACGCAGTTTTCTCACTCTAGTTGAAATATTTCAACTCATGCAAATGACGCGAATTTCACGTGTTTGCATCACGTCCGTCACCCCATTCGGGTTGCCCAGCTCAAATTTGCGTCCATGCGCCTCTTTGCGTTGACTTTGTATATAATCGCGCCACATGGAAAATTTGCTTTGCTCTTGCTGTGAATGAGCCATAACACTTATTTGTAAGCCCCTTTAAAGTTGGAAACCACTTTTGCAAGGAAGACTTGCCCAAGATTGCAGCATAAAAAGTTGCAGACAAAACAACACAAAATCAGGCAACAGACAAAAAGAATATTACAGAATAAGATAACAGAAGATAGAAAGAAAAAGAGTCAAGTAAGAGAAGAAAGATTGGCTTCAAGATCTTCCATATAAATGGGGTGTCATTCAGCAAATGCAGCTAAATGCCAATTTTTTTCAGTCCTCGTTCAGAGATCTGCATAAGCCTGAAATGAGCTGAAAATATCTGGGTCAAGACCCACAGCTGGCTGGTACAAAGAGAGGAATATCATGGTGTTTTAACAGGTGAACCCTACTGTCAGTGATAAGTCACCAAGGCCTGTGATCACTGTGGCCTTGCATGTCTCAACACATACAGGAGAGCATCAACAGGCTCTTGTGTTAAAAAGCTGATTCTGTACCAAGTGCCTGTAAATAGCTGACAAGAATGCACTATGGGAGCACTGGTCTTGAGGTGACGACATGCTTACAAATGAACTGAGCTGCTCTGAGTAAGCAGCGGTGTTTAACATATTAAGTAACTCCATTGGGAGTGCTCAGTGAAGCGAGGGAGCTTTTGTCCCCGGAGCCCTGGGGAAAACATTCTCAGCCTGTCCCAGTGGGTAGGACTCCTTCAGATCCCTCTCCAGGATCATTTAAATGCCCCTGCCGGCCCGGAAAAGCTATGCCAAAGTGTTGCCACATTCTGCCAGAATACTTCAGACAAACCTCAACTCCACACAGAAGGAACAGCTTTTAAAAAGAGTCTTCTTTGGGTCGAGCCAGTTTCAACAGTCTGGTTGGGTTCTATCTTCTCAAATAGGAGGTCTTCTGTCCCTATAAATGTCAGTCAGTCTGCTGTTAATCCTTCACTTAGTGACATGTAGATGGTGCACACTGATTCAAAGATTGGTATTAAAGTAGCACACTCTCCATGGCCTAAATACCTGATGAACTATGTCTGGAAATGCAGTCAGTGGTACCTACAGCGTATGAGAGGCAAATGGGAGGAAAGTAGTAGTATTATGAATATATTAAGATGCCTTGGGGACACAAATTGCTCAGAATATCCATACAGTTGAGAGCATGTCAATTAAAAGACAGCACTATACTAAGAGTTATTTTTTTGTTGTTGTTGTTTTATTGTTTTTTTGTTTTAAAGAATACTGAAACACATAATGGTGAAAAGGCCTTTGCTTTACTTTGCAAGTTGAGCAATTAACAAAGTCCTATAGAGTGCTACAGTAATGAGTCCTAAAACCTGGAATGAGTTAGCATTTTAGGACTCTCCGGTTCTCTTGTCTGGAAGACAATGGGTTTTTAGTTAGATGCTTGAAATAAGGTCTGTGGTTAACACAAGCTGAAGAGATTTTAATATTTTGTTCTATCACATAAAATACGTCAGTAAATATCCCACTCATGAATTTGTAAGCTTTTATATGTCTTTGAAAAGGCGGTTGCTAACAAGTGACTAAATGAGACTACTAAACGTCATCACGCCGACTCGTCCACCTTTACAGCCTCGTTGTGTATACTCGCGCTCATGCGACCGTTGTGTAGTTGGTCTATAGCCTAACGTTAGCTTGTTACTTCTGCCGATTGCATTCGCACTTCAAAAATCATAAAAGTAGTGTTCATTTGTGAAGATTATCTTGCTGAACAAAATGTGTAAGTATCATTAACATTTGTTTGCCACAGAGCTCATTTTCTGCAATAATCCAAAACCCAATTAAAAACATCCCGTTGGCTTTTTGTCGAGGGAACAGTAACAGTGCTGACAGAGATAACAGTGTTAACCTGGGGGGAGAACTGGAGGGTGGATGCTACGCTCCCGCAACGACGCCGTCGGTCGGGACAGTGTCATCAGCTGTAACCGCCATGAGAGCAGTGCAGAGCGGCAGCCATGAGCTAGCCAGTGGGGGAGCTAACATGCATTAAAATCACACGCAACCGTCTCGGCTATGTCAACAAAGCACAGAGAAGCTCTGATTACAACACATACAGAGGGAGAGAGACTTCATTCTCTGCTCAGGTAGACATCACTTCTCTATATCTTTACATAGACAATAGTGTGCAATGCTCTGGATATCGTATAGGGCACATTTAACAAATAAGCCAAAAGTCACAAATATTAAATAGCACACATACAAGAACTTTCCCTAAATAAATGAAAACATTTGACTAAAATCAGGAGATATCTGATCTAGAGCAGAAATTATTAGTGGATCAACCAGAAAATTGCTGCTTTTTTCTGTTTTATATCATAGTAAACTGAATATCTGTGGATTCCGGACTATTGGTCAGACAAAACAGACACCTGAAGAAACCTGTCACATTGGATTCTGAGATGTTGTGATGGGGAGTCTTTCACTTTTTTTACTGAGGTTTGATAACAACAATCCCGTGTTGAAATCTGCAGGAGGAGAGTTAGTAACGTTACCTGTTAGCAGCAGGTGGGCAGCACAGTCCTGCTTGGCTATATAACGGAGCTACTAATGTTAACGAAGGTAACACTGAGTTACATTATGGTGCATTCAAGATCTATTCAGTAAAGTATTGGCTGAAGGTAAATTCTAACTTTATAATGATGTGTTCAAATGTAATCTTGTAAAATGTAGTTCTTTGTGAGAAACTTCAATAAATCCAGTTGTTTGAAGGAGATGTATTCACAGCAATATAAAATAGATAATAGGGAATTATGAGCTGTTTAACTTCCTAACACTAGCATTTTTTAATCAAAGCAAATATTTAAGTAAAAGTACAATTATTTATTTCCTAATCATTTGAATTGTGTTTTTTATGCCAATAACCACTATAGATGGCTATAACACAGTACATTACAGTACTGTGTACAGTAACCTCATACCCCCGAAAAATAGGGCTCCCCAAAAAGCTACTAATTTACCATGCATATAATGTTTTTTGTGTTAAATATAAAAAAAATGTAATGACATCAACTGGTCGAGAGAGATGGCCCCACCCCCCACCCAGAGCCTGGTTCTGCCCAAGGTTTCTACCAGCTAAAGGGGAGTTTTTCCTTTGCCCCTGTCGCATAACAATGCATGTTCTTGTTGGGTCTCTTAATTATAGAGTACGGTCTAGACCTGCTCTATAGGAAAAGTGTCTCGAGATAACTTCTGTTATGATTTGATGCTAAATAAAAAATAAATAAACTGAAATTGAATCTAAAATGTTATTCCCTCATTGGCAGACCAAAAATAATACTTACCTGCCACAGTGGCAGGCAGTGAAAAAAGTTCATTTCAGACCCTGGGGACACCTGTAAGTGAGAGAGATGGGAGGAGCACGCTCTGCTGATGTAAACGTAAGAAACATCTCACCATGCTGCAACCTGACAAGCAGCAGACAAGAATGGAGAAATACTTCCTTCACAACTACAGATGTTCACCCTCTGACCAGGCTGAACAGTCCCATCGCTGACTGAGGGGCAGGGCAACACTAAGCCGTATCTCTGCTGTTACTGCGGCGATGCAGCAGAAGCAGCCGCTCTGCAGCAGCCACTGTGCTCTGCATCTCCCGGCGCAGACGCATTCAACGTGCCGCATGCAGCAGCAGCAGCAGCCTCGTAACGGTTCGCAAAACACACCATCTCAGCAAAATCATTACCCCTGAACCCTGCTCCAACTGCCTTGGTCACGGCTGAACACAAAGGGGAACAAAAGCTTTTAAATTCCTTTTATCCACAAAAACATGCAGCGAGCGAGGGAGAGCAGAGGATTGGAATTCCTCCATTTACCTCAACAACCCCAATACATTCAAAACTGAAGTTTTTGATCAGCCAGCATCTATACGATGAGGAAGTCCTCACCAGAGAGGGATTGTGGGAAAATGAGGCGGTCCTGTAAGCATATGACGGTGATGACAGCAGTCTGAGGATGCTAAATGTTAAAAAAAAAAGAAGCGAGAGGAGTACCTTTAAGAGAGCTGATCTCATGCTGGATAGACCTTCCAGGATCCATGCTTGCGACTGCCTGAGGCTCCAAACTGTCGAGTCTGAGCTCTGCAAGGTTAGCTCAGCACTGGAACACCAGGCTGGAGGATGTCTCTCTCTGCTAACTGCAGGCAGTTTCTATCCCTCTCCCTCCCTCTCTCTCTTCTTTACTGCCGCCACAGAAGTTGGCAGCCTAGTGTTTTTGTGCACTCCCTTTCTCTCTTTCTCTCTCTCCTGCCGGCTCGCACACAATCCCTGTCAGCAGAGGAATTGTGAAAGAAAGGAGCACATCACCCTGCTTTCCACCTCTCACCCCTCCCTGATGCTGTCCCGTCTCATCCTTGTGGTGTTCAGGGAGGTGCCTCGACCAGTAACTGGCACGCTCCACCGTCACATCACAGCGGTGCGTAGAGCTTACCTAAAGCTGCCAATGCAGAGTGTGTGAAGTGATGACTGTTTTGACTGAGAGGTAGGAGGGGATGGAAAAAATACCTCTGATCCAGATACAGCTCAAGGAAAGATTTAAATGCCTTGATAACATATTACTCTAGTTGTCTAGGCGATAAAATAAACCACTTACTTTGAATCGTGGTGTTATAAAGCTAATAGGTCTGTTAAAATCTAAATATAAAATGCCAGTAAACCTGACAAATAGTCACTGGGTGGTTTATTTCTCCTCCATCACGACACCAGCGTCAGTGACTCAGCATTATATCCCCCTAAAATACTCTGGTCTGAAGGAGCCACTCTATTTTTCATGAAAAGTGCTGCAGAGGGGACCATGGACCTCGGAGGGGGGGGGGGGGGGGTCAGATGACAGAGCACTTTTTAGGAAACTACACTCTGCAATCTGAACGAAATTAAATTACTGCAATAATTTAGTTTCCAATATATATTCCCTCAACAGCTGAAAATACTCATTGGAGCTGAAAAACAAATTCCTACAAATTCCACTAAATTAAATCCAGGTTTCAGGACTGTGAGTTGTGATTTTGCAAGTTGCTATGTGTACAATTGAAATCCATCTATAATAATGAAATAATACTAGCGCTGTCATTCGATTCAAATTTTTAATCTCAATTAATCGCATGATTATCTATAGTTAATAGCAATGAATCGCTAATTAATCACACATTTTTTACTTGTTCAAAATGTACCTTAAAAGGGAGATTTGTCAAGTATTTAATACTCTTATCAACATGGAAGTGGGCAAACATGCTTGCTTTATACAAATGTATGTATATATTTATTATGGATCTCGATTAACAACAAAACAATGACAGATAGTCCAGAAACCCTCACAGGTACTGCATTTAGCATGAAAAAATATGCTCAAATCATAACATGGCAAACTGCAGCCCAACAGGCAACAACAGCTGTCAGTGTCTCAGTGTGCTGACTTGACTATGACTTGCCCCAAACTGCATGTGATTATCATAAAGTGGGCATGTCTGTAAAGGGGAGACTCGTGGATACCCAAGGGACCCCTTTGAAAATGGCCAAAACTTTTTCTTGCCAAAATTTGGCGTAAGTTTGCTAAATGTGTAAAAGAAATTAGTGGCGTTAAAACAAATTTGCGTTAACATGTTATTATCGCATTAACTTTGACAGCCCTAAATAATACATTTTTAAAAGATATAAAAAAAAAAAAAACAATCCAATCAATTAACTATAGTCAATGTACACTAAGGGCCCTATCTTACACCCGGCGCTAAGCGGCGTATACAGCGCAACTATCATTGCTAGTTTCAGACCAACGCAGTTGTCGTTGTCATTTTCATGCCCAGCTCCCACCTTGTGTAAGTAGCAGCAGCAGCAGAAAGTGACCAACAAAAACCTGGTCTAAAGTCTGCAGCAGTATTTTCCTGCTATTTAAGGGGCATATTATTTAGATAGTAAGATGCGTCTACATAGGCGGGTTGTTACACAGACAGGGACGTAGCAGCGCTCCTCTTCCTAAGTTTAATACAGTGTCGGCACTAGAATAAGGTTTTTATTTATATTAAGGAAAACGCAATTTCGGCTGCAGGTAAAAATTCAGAATGTAATAGACTATAACAAAGTAAGGCTCTCAGGGATAATGTATGCTCAACCTGCAGCGCGCTCTCAGCGCTCCTCCAGTCACAGGCGTGGCCGACGTGACCAGAAAGATCACGGTGCTAACACGCCTCTGTGGCGTCTCCTCTCCTCATCCCTCTGTGTGTGCGAGTGTAGACCCTGTGTCTACTTCAATGTTTATGGACCCTCTCCCCCTGAATGTCAGCCTTTTGAGGCTGATGGATCCGCACGTTACGTACCGCTTCTCCAGCAGCACCCGGCTGCAAGCCCATGTATAATGGAGCTCTGGAGGATTCCACTCAGCCGGTCCGAGCCACCCGTGGGTTGCATCGAAAAGCAATGCAGTTTTCATTATTTATCAATACATGTTTATGATATTTAGCCTATAGTGCTTATTATCATATCATGAATTTAACCTGCACCTGTTAAATAGGTTATCGGTGCATTTGCTCACATTCACAGTCAAATGGAGTTGTTGATGGGACAGAGGATTGGGAGACGATGGAGGCAGGGGGTCTACTGGCCAAGCACCACATACATCTGCTCGCACACTTTCACTTCACGCACGAGATCCGTTTCCTCAGCAGAAAACCGCTCGCTTCTCCAATTTGCAAAATCCGCCTTTTAAATAACAATGCGCACGTTACAGGCGCACCTGGCTTTTGGGAGTTGACACTCTGATTGGTTTAATTCCTGTTACGTCCAAAACACACCTATGAGAGACCTATTAAGAGACTAAATACAACCCATGTGCCCCTTGCGCCTTACTTTGCGCACAGATTATGCGCCGGTTAACTAGCAAAAGTGGAGTTGGACACGCCCTAAATGTACTTGCGCCATGCACTTTAGACCATGCACTATAGATGGTTTAAATAGGGGCCCTAAGAGTCATATAAAGGTTTACATTGTTAGATCCTTGACAGCGTTATTTCAGAAGATGACGGCGAAGGTCATGCTGACTTTGACTCAGCAGTCTCCTCAAGTCTCCAATGACTGGCTGGCGTTCTGCTGTGTCGTGCCTGAAGTCAGCAATAATAAAATTGCTAGTCTGCTTCAGTATGAATAGACAGACAGAGGACAAGACTTTGACAAGAAGAGCTCCAAATGACAAGTGGAGTTAAACATTTTAACTAAGAGCAATAATTGTGTTCTGTGAGTAGAAAAAGTAGAAAAGGTTGTTAAATCTGTGTACAAATCCATTAATGCATGCCAACTGATTTAAATTTGTCCATTACTGCACAATAGCTCTATTGTGGTAAAATGAGATTAGTGGTTATGTACACACTGTGTAGTGTATTAAGAGGGGACCCCTACTAACTGTTACACCGCTGAACGGCATGCTGGGTACAGCTCGCTTTCCGTCGATGTTCGTGTGAGCTTTTGCATTCAAATGACACATTTACTCTAGCATTGCTAGGGATGCAACTATGGCATGGCAGGTGTATAGAGTGCTCCAAGGTTGACATATTTTTGTTGGCCAACCAGAATCACACTGGTTCCCAAAAGGATTTTATCGTCGGAAGTAAAAAGCTAATGTTAGGCTATAAACGTACTGTAAAGGAGGACGAGTCAGCGTGATGACGTTTAGTAGTCTCATTTAGCCACTTGTTAGCGCCTTTTGTAAGACACATAAAGGCTTCAAAATTTACGAGTGAGGGTATTTATCGATGTATTTTATATCGTAGAACAAAACGTTAAAATCTCCTCAGCTTGTGTTAACCACAGACCTTATTTCAGGCATCTGACTAAAAAGTAATTAAAAAAAAGCCATGGACTTCGAGACGAGGGAACCAGAAGTGCTAAAATGCTAACTCATTTCCAGGTTTAAGGACTCATTCCTGCAGCACTATTATTCAGGACCCGAGGAAGCGCAGTGTCAAGTGTGAAGTTGTTTGGATGAGCGGTTCTTGAGATAACTTGCTGCAATAACGGAGGCCAAGCAATCAGTCCATTCCTAACGGGCACGTTTTCACTGCACTAGTGAAAAGAAAATAAGATTCTTTATTTATTTATTTTCCTGAATTAAAGCTCTACTTTTGGAAACTGACGTGTCAAAACAGGATGACAACAACAGACTGTTAAAGATTATGAGGAAAAACAGCTCAACCAGAGGTGAAATCCATGAGTCACTGAAACACACAATCAAGAGTGTTGTCTAAAGCCCAGATCATCCACCTCACAATGTACTGAGTCAGCACAGACGCATTTTGGAAATAGGCTTTTACTTTGTTGTGTTAGGAGTTGTTTGGTTTGTATATGACCTATTCGAGTTTAAGTCTTCTTGAGTTGTTTATGGGATAAAGAAGCATACCAAAATACCTCCTACTGCTACTACTTCTATCAATATCATGTCCTCTGATTAATTACACAGCTCTATAGGACAGATGGTGATGCGGCCCCGTCCATCAGGGCAGCAACACCACGCTGGTTCAAGTTTCAGAGTCAATGCCATTTCCTGCTCAACGTTTGACTCCCTCCTAATGAAATGTTCAGCGGCCAGACTATTTAAATGCAAAGCTTTTTAAAAGCATCTATTACAATTCAATGAACCTGGTTATAAGGCTCTCAGTACTGCATGCCATGATCCAATGAGCTGCTTTTTATTATAAAGTATAAAGAGCTGAAATATTTCACACTGCCTACAAACCCACCACACACACTAAATCATGCTAACAGCATTCAGTAATAAAACAAGGCTCCCTTTGTGAGGTAAATCAAAAACATGAAACATGCATTACACTAAATGACTGGGGACCAATGAGGTTATCTACCTTAAAATCCTTCAGAGGCTAATAGGAAGTCATTTGGCCCATATGAGGATAGATAGGTAAACTCAGCTCTTGTTTATTCAACTTTACGTGAGCCACCTGGTTGTCTTCTAACAGAGTGCTGCTGAATTCAACAGCCTGCCTCTGACCTCGCACTCTCTCACACACTGATCCTTCGTCCTGTACTTGTGCCCAACTACTTGAGCTGCCAAATGAATACAAGTGTGAGGTAGGACAACTTACATCAATGTAAAACACCTGTATAGCAAATTGTATTACGCTGCTACTGATATATTTTCAGCCATGGGTTTGCTACAGCATTGTGCTGTAGTCGAGAAATTATTCAGGAGGGCCGTAATGACCCCTATTCTAATCAATATGCAATCAATGAATGCTCGTTGGCACGGATCCGGTTTCAGACGGCTACAGCAGCAGTGAGGAGATAAACATACTGTAGAGGTACAGTATCTGTGGGTGGGAGATGGGGGGGGTAAACTAACAGAGATTAACCCTTCAAATGATGACAACACACCCTCAGTTTGGGATGAATTCACTTAGTGTAACAGAGAACAAATTATCCTAATGCTCCTTTTTACTGCCTACTAAAAAGGACAAGGACAACAACACAATTATACAACAAAACATGCAGTCGCTTCCGTGTTACAGAATTAAAGAGTTCCATCCTGTTTAATCAAATGCTTCACTTTGTTGTGACTCAGAGGACTTTTATTCCCAAAATTGAGGCTCTCAAGCAGAACACTCTCAAATCCTTACTCCTGAGTCTGGCAGTCCCTGTCCAATAATAGCCCTAACACCAAACTAAAGCCATCTTGAGCTTAATGCACCTTGTTGGGGGCGGTAAACAACCTGGGAGAAAGCAATCCCTGCAGACACGACTGAGAAGTCCTTGAACTTTTTTGGCTTGTAAATGTACATAGCATATTGTTTTAGCAAAACAGCGAAATAAAAAAAATAAATACTGGGATGTAATTAGGGATGCGCTGACACCGATACCAGTATCGGGTATTGGGTCCGATACTGTGCTCATGTACTCGTACTTGTACTCGCAAAACAGCGGCACCGATACCACTTTACAGCAGCGCGATGTTAACCTCTCGTCACCATCTTTCGGGTCCTCACGCTCCACCTCCCTGATGGTGTGGGCGAGACGGGCCGGTGGAGCGCCCGACCCCACTGGGCCGGGATACCACCTCAGCCGGCACACGCCGGGCCTCGCTTTCATTGTGCCACAGGGTTTTGCTTGCACCCTCTGACTCGCGCGTGCGTTAGACTCCTTGGTCCGTGTTTCACGACGGGTCGGGTGGCTTGCCAACTTCACCACAGACCCCTGGTGCCTTTTACTTGGGCTGCGGCATGACGCGGTTGGGGCGCACTGAGGACAGTCCGCCCCGGTCGACAGTCGCACCGGGAGCAGCGAGCCCTTTGTCCACAGTGCGGTGAGGTCCGGGCGGGGAGCGCTGTAAATGTGCAGCCGCGAGCCACCTTTGCTCGAGCCTTTCCAAGCCGACCTAGAGCCGGTCGCAGCGTACCGCCTCGTATGCGAGACTCCCCAGCCTGCCGTGTGCCGCTCACACCCTCCAGCTGGCTGTTAACGAGGGTCTTTTGGTACAGAGAAGTACTCGTATCGTTACTCGGTATCGGCGAGTACCCAAATGTAAGTACTTGTACTCATACTCGGTCTGAAAAAGAGTGTTGTCGGTGCATCCCTAGATGTAATAATGGGGTGTACTGTAGGGATGTCATAAGAACCAATACTTCGGTACCAAGTCAATGCCAAAATTCTGAAATCATGATGGTACTTGTTTTTCTACAGTACCACAGGTACAGTAGGTACCAACTAGGATCGAGACTAACAGCGTACCGCCGTCCCGGGAATAATAGAAAATGTGTTTAGGACACAGTTAAACTCACTATCGAGGTGTCTCAGAGCGGACATTTTGACTCTTCATAGCAGGGACGGCACGGGTGTAACCGATACTCAGTACTCATGGATCTGCTGCTTTCAAGTGTAGCCATAAGCCATGCCAGTGAGCCCTGGAACTGGCATGGCGAAATGGGTTGCAGCCATGTCATGACGAGTCAAAATGTCTGCTCTAAGAGGGTCTATTTCTCCTCATTTTGCCAAAAATTGATCAGTGATACCCGGTTAACCCGGCACACCAGTTGAACAAACTAAGGAAAAAGTGAAGCATTTATGAGTAAGATGAATGAAGTGAATTGGTAACATTAACATGATAACATTATATTTCATATGCCAAACTGTAGTTTAGTGGTGAGATATATCTTGAGTCGTATTAGTTAAGTTGCCAGATAAATGCATGAGAAAATTATAAAATAGCCATATTGTAATGAGAAAGAAAGTAGCCTACCTCACAGACCTCCCTATTGTTCCACACAACCAATATTTTATTACAAAGCTGGAGCACTCCTCCTCTTACATCAGTGTGCTTTGTGAAGGTACATACAGAAAACACAGCTTGCAAAGACATAGCAGCCTCAGTGCTGGAGGAGGGTGTAGAGCAAAGGGCTTCACACCAAAGAAGTGAAATCTCAGGTGATGACAGGCAGTAAACATTACGCACCAGTTGGCAGGCCACACCTGAAACATCATCTTAATGAAGATATCAAACTCTAAAATGAGAAATAACCCTACACCGCAGGTCCATTTCTCTACTGAGCATCTACCTTTTTAACAACGGTGTCCTCAAAAATACATTAGTTTAAAACATACATTATCATTAAGGTGCAATGTGTAAGATCCGGCCAGTATTTTAGTTTAAAATATAAAAAAACAAGGCAAAAGTGAGCATGGTTCACTTTTGCCTACTGAAGTAGGGCCAAAGGTTTTGCCCTTTAGGAACTAATGGAATTAGTCTATTGAGCACAATGTAGCTTGTTATTAGCTCACCTTCCTCAAGTCCAGGGTGCCCAAAATCTTTGAAATTTTGGGCACCCTGGATTTCTAACCCCCAAAAGGCACAACTAGACCACACTGTCAACCATCATACCAAATTTGTTGTTACCAAATCATCTCAGCCGATTAGACTGTCAGTGACTATCAGTCGCTATAAGCACCATGGATGTGGGTCAATAGGGGCCTACTACAACCACTAGTAGGTTTTATCATCTATCACGTTAGGGATGCTAATTAAAAAAAAAAATTCCAACCCATAGCTGACCCTCGTTAACCGATTATTCACCGTTGACCAACAAGATTAGGTGCTGTGGTTTTAGTGCTTAACGAGCCGCCCAGCTGCAACGATGAGCCGATGCACAAACAGGTTAAATCCATCATTTATCATCAGCTGCAGTGTATGTGCAAAACAGACAACCGAGTCCCCGGTTCACCTGTCCGGGAGAGTCACTGTAGCAGCTACTAAATCCAAAGTGGCAGAAACGACTTGTATGTTCGCTTTGTCCTTCCCGCCATCAGGAGATTACTTCGCGGGGAGGAGAGCGGCCGGAGACGGACCTTCAGTTAGCAACTGTGTGATCTGAACTCAGGTTAGACCCAGCACTGCCGCTGGCCACCAGCCTGCTGTGACTCCCGGTGCTGAGGTTTGCGCTGGCTGAATTCGAGTTGCTACAGCTCCGCTAACTGAAGGTCTGTCTCCCGGACCTGCCGCATGCTCTACTCTTGGCAAAGTAGCCTTCTGGCGGCGGGGAAGACGAATAATAAATCGATCAATACACGAACAGTAAAGCCCCCGCTTAGTGGCATAGTAAACATAAAGATGGCTGGCGTTAACTATAGGCCGACGACACACGTGAAGATTATAAAATAGCAGTGTTATTTTGACCAGCTCTCTGAGTTTCAGCAGAATTTTGTGTATTCTTGCCCTTCTGTTAGATAGTAGTTGGCTACTTTTTTTTTTATAACTGATGTCTGTAAAGTATGGACCCAGGAATAGAGGTGAAATGCTGCCCTCTATTTAACAGATAAATGTTTACCTCAGTCTTTAAATTTTTAAAAAGAGAAGAGATTGAGGCAATATATTTATGTCTTGATAGGTTCAGAATACAAATATCGATGCCAATAATCAGAGAGGAAGTGTGAGATATATGATACATCTGCAAATAATTACTTTTTATACCATTGTCTCATCCTTATTAGATACTGCTAAATTCAATTTGTGCTGACTTTGTTCTTAGAATTGGTTTAAAAAATTAAAGTTTCCAAAACACCACATGATAAATGCCATTATACATACATAATGCAATTGAAGTGTTTCAGAAGACAGATCAAATTAAGTTTCCTAGCTAAATGTCATCGCGTGGCATGGTAAGCCACCTGACTCCACACACCCCGGTGAGTGGATGTGTCTGTTTCCATGCAGCTGTTCAGTACTACGGTGTCAAAACTCAGTCTGATACATAGCCAGAAGTCTCAAGTCCCTTTTAATCAGAGGTGGAAGACCTGATACACCCCCCTCCACCCCTCTCTGGGATGTGGTACTTGCCACCATGGAGTTGAGCCATTAGAAGCTGGAGCTGGACCAGTACACTCTGTGGTGAGGGTGTGTACTGGCTCAGCTAGAGAGCCAAACCAATCTCAGACATGACACACACCATGAGAGGGGCCTGGGGAAGAGGAGATACCGTGGGGTGCCATCCCGATTCATTAAAGTGATATCAAACTCCAAGTACAGTTGTTGCAGCCCATCTGCACACACATACAGACAGACAACAAACCAGCCAGCGAGTCAACTGTCAGCAGCTAAAAATAATCTGTTCACTATTGCCACTCCTTACTGCGTCTCTCACACATTACAAAATCAACAGTTTATGTAAGCAATAATACACTACAAGTATTCTGATATACAAAAATAACAGAAAGAGTAAGGTCTCTTTTTTAATTAATTTAAGTGGGTCAGTAGAGGACCAGTCCTTCGTCACTTCCTTTCAGCATTTGCCAGTACATGAAATCTGTGTTTCTAAGAGGAGGACTGTCTGTATTTTCAGTAAGTAGTCACACTAATGAACTGAGCAAATTAAGTTGCTCGCCCAGTCTCGCACTTTTGTACTCTCTTTTCTTCGGGTGTCCAGTAGGGATGCTAATTTTTAAACATTTTCTTAACCGATAACCGACCTTCGTTAACCGATTATTAACTGTTAACCGACAATATTTTTGCGTGCATGCAACTGCAGTGTATGAGCACAACAGACAGTCTCCAGTTCACCCGTCCGGGAGCGATAACTTAGCAGCCACGGTGCTTCATGTAGTGTCGCGGACATGCAGCCACTTTCCCAGTAAAAGTCTCCACCGCACATTTAGTTTAGTTTAGCAGGTTGTCAGCTGTGTGTCTGCCCGGCGTAACGATACTCTGTCTGCCTGGATTAACAATAGCGCATCTGTAGCTCTGCTGTTAGCTTTGTGCTCCCCGCAGTCACACACACACAGTCTGTCAGCGCAGCGTAACTTCAGCGAGTTTCCGAGAGACCGTGTGTGTTGTCAGTGGCGTGATAGCTGTGAACGTAGGTGTAGCAGACAGTGTGTGTACAGTTTATTTGTCGGTGAATAAATGCTACGAGGCTACATCTCCTCCGCTCAAGTGAGCTATAGACGGGAGCCAACTTCCTGTATCTGTAACGCTGGATCAGACTCTCTTAAGGTGGACCAGCTTTTCTCCTTTAAGTGATGAGTTTTTCTCAGCTTTTTAATTAATTATTAACATTTCTTTTAACCGTTTTAACTGATAACGTTAATCGGTTGAAATGGTTATTGTCGGTTAACAGTTAATTATGAACATCTGAAGTATCCAGCAAAAGTTCAGAGTTGAATTTTTTTCGATTCGAAACGTTATGTGCGCTCCTGATAAAAACTCGAAGCGCATAGAGTGGAAAAACGTGAGGAAAAGCAGCGCACAAAACATTTCAGTCGCATTGAAAATGGCTACAAAAAGCCGCCCCAGGCTGCTAAAACGTGCTCCATCTGATCAGGGCCTAATAGCTACTCTTGCTGTGTAATGTATTTGTTAGCAGCTCGTAAACAAGTAAAACCAGAAAGAACAAACTAGCTCCTTTTAAATTAGCAAAATTTACTGTAGAAGTGATTTTATTTACATGCAACTGCCAACGATGGTGACTTTGCAGCCATCTTGTCACAGGTTTGTTGACACTTCTGTAGTCCTTTCACTAATTCGGAGATGTCGTCACTGTCAAGTTCCTGATACTCGGAGGCCGATATTAACTACATGGCATGAACGCAGCACAAAAGATACAGCAGGTGTGAGCATGGAGAGCAACTATAGAGTAACATGGTTTGTGTGTGTTCTCTGAGGCTCTTTGAGACAGAAGAAAGAGAGCACTTAACAGGAAGACACCAACACAGGAGGAATTCATAGAGTGTGTCAAGATGAAAAATGTATTCTGAGGCCCGCTATCCTTCAGATCTACAACTGTGAAAGAGGCACATTCAGGCTGTCTTTATGCCTTTTGTGTAGCACTGACAGAGATCCACTAGAGGCTGTTCTAGGGCCAGCCGGAGGAACAGTTCATTACTAAGTTACTAATAACTAATTTATATTAAATCACTCCATTTCTTCAGCTCTCCATCCCTCACACAAGACTGAGAACTTTTGGGGACAGAGCCTTCAGTGTGACAGCCCCCACCCTCTGGAACTCTCTCCCCATAGAGCTCCGCAACGCACCATCTCTGGACACCTTCAAAAGATTCCTCAAAACCCACCTCTTCACCAAGGCCTATGGCCTCTAGCTACTGTTACATTTGTTGTGTTTATTTATGTCTTTGTTAAGCGTCCTTGGGTTTCATGAAAGGCGCTATATAAATCCAAGCTATTATTATTATTATTATAACTGACCTTCAAAAGACGTGAATGAAGATGAAGCTGATTAAAACATTTTTGGAATACTTAACTGAGCTCTCGCAACAACAAGCGCCAGCAAATTCACGTGTGCAGTCACTGTTTTGTGTATGACAACATTGATACTGTCGCTGTGGAGTGGAAACCTTGTATTTCTGTCAACTTGTCAGCCTTGTTTCTTATGGAGGACAGAACCTGCCAAAATCAAGAATAAATGAATAACTTGATACATGAATAAATATGCCATTAAAAGTAGCTAAAAAATAATATCAAAAATAAATATAGTTTATTATAGACTATAATAAAATATAATCATTAATTAATTGATCAAATGTGACATAAATTGATATCTCTTTTAACTTGCTTTTTTATTTATTTACCTTTGTATTAATTCACTTATTTATTTACTCTTCTGTTTTATTTAATGAAGACAAAAGCAAATTAAAACAGAAATATCAATTAGTCACATTTTATCAATTAATTAATGACTACATGCATTTTTAATATTATGTTTGTTACTTTTAATGGCATATTTATTTTTTTATTTATTTATCAAGTAATTTATTTATAGATCATTTATCTTTTATTTTGACAGGTTCCGTCCTCCACAGTTTTGTTTTTTTTACCACTATGAACTTGGGATTTATTGAACTTTCAGACAGGAGAAGTTTTCAAATGACAAGACAATATTTTGAATAGCTTACAAGAAAGAGTACAAGTATTTTGATTATAATTGTATCTCTATAAGTCCATGACATGTTTCACACCTATGAGCTCATTCTTTCTCAGCTTTGAGAAAGAATTAGATCAAAAGGGTGAGACAAGAATCAATGTAAATGCTGTTACTGTTGAATCACTGGTCATAGCTACTGCTAAAGCCCTCTCACGGTTTAGCAGTAGCTGGGCGTGGAATGGATTCGTGGAAAAGGCAGCACCAGTGCTTCTCAAACTCAGGCCCCCTGCTGAAAAATAGAGTACATGCCAGGCAGCTCACTACTGACATTCCTGGCATTAGTCCGGCTTACTGTAGCATGCCAGAACCAGGGTGTTAGCACCATTGTTCCACACCCCAGGACCACCGTGAGGCCAGGATCTCTGTGTACCCTCATACGTGTGCACGCAGGTTAGGCTGTGGGATGACAGTCAACACATGGTGACACTCAAACAGTGATGTGTATTCTACTTTGTAAGACACTGATGTTTCATATTGCCTGGTTGTATTGCAGTAATGAATCAATATGGACATATGTGGGGATACAGAATTCCCAAACGCGATGCTACAGAGGGCAAATCACTATTTGGAACGATGTTTTAGTCTATTTTTGTATCCACTCGCAATCTTTTATAGCTCGACCGCACAGAGCACTCAGGCAGGATAAAATGACAGTTTGTATTTGACTGTTTCCAGGAAACAGAAATCTCCCTGCGACCAGACAGATTTCTCTGCCGGTGACATCATCCTCACAGGCAGATTAGAAAGACATCCTTTCATAGTGTCACTGCCATCAGTCAATACCTCACCAGATGCACCCGAGACTCCGTTTGGCATCTGTCTCTCTAAACACTGTGGGGAAAGTAAACACTGACTTCATACTGCTAGTTCACCTGAGGTTAATTGTTAAACACCCCATTGATTCTTTTCTTTTTTTACTTTTGCCAATGAGAGTAACAGATACAGCATCAGTTAAAGCAGATGTGCAGTAAGCAGGAAAAAAAAAAATAATGAATCCCATCACCTTTTATGAGGTTAGTGTTTGTTGTTGTCAATTAATCACGTGATTTGATCAAACATCTAAACATTTGCAGGGCGTCCAAATACCGACGCTTGTGCGGTTTTAAGCCAAACCACTTATTTTTCTAACCCTAAACAAGTAGTTTTATTGCCTAAACCTAACCACCACTGTTTTACCATCAACAACATTTTACCATGCGTTACATTAACCGCGTGTGGATGGCTTCTGACCAAGCGTCAAAATATGACGAGTAGGGATGAAATCATGTTGGCCAGTCACAGGTTACTGAAGTCAAACATGTCTTCAAAGGTTGCTAGTTTAGACCATTAACAAAAAAAGGCTCAAGACGAAAGACAAAATGAAGACATTTTTAGCTGTATTTGCATAGATATATGTTCTTGACAAATGACAAACAATTTACTATTTTTTTTTTTTTAAATTAATCATCTTAACATTTCTGCAACAGACCTCATTTTTGGTTTCAAATTTTAAAAACTGTCAAAAGCTGTGACATTTTCAAAAAAATATGTGATTGGGAATAAAAATGTGTTCTCAACATTCTTGGTATTTCTGGACCTTTCAACCACGGGGGATGAAGAAGACCATGAGATGTGGTTGAAAGCTTTTTCTGATTCACTTGTTGGAATTAATATTTTGCAGTCCGGTTCCATAATTACCGTCAGCTGTTATTGACTCTCTGGTTTTGGGAAGCAACTAATCCTCTGCTCTAACACAAATCCCATCTCAATTACAGCAGCTCTACCCCGAACCTCTCCAGGCTGAGTTCACTCTACGGTGGGTCACGGTTGGGACTTCTCTGGTATTTCTCTGCAGACTTCAAGTTGTTCCACAGAAGAAACCAGAGACACAGTAAAGAAACCAATTACATCTTGATGTCATTTATCATCAAAGGGGATTCAGACTCAGTGAAAGAATGTGAACTCATTCAATACTACCAGATAAAGTGGCATGACAGAATGGAGACTGTGCTGAAAAAACTGGTCTTACTGCAGGAACAGTGCTGTATGAGACCCAGTGGCATCGAAACTTACAGCTGTCATGGTCATTACGTCTACTCTGATATAAAAGCAAACTGAATTTTTTTAAATTTTTGGTGGCTTCAGTATGATGTTTAATATGTCTATTGGACCTCTTTACTAATTAGAATCAAGTATTCACTGTTTATTTAAGATATTTCATGTATTATCATGGTTTTTAGCTTATTAGATTAGTTTTTTTGTCTAAATCTGTGTGGTAATCTAGCCTGTTCCTCTAGTTGAGGACTAAGAAATTAGTGTTTATCTGTTTCACAATTTCCAGAAGGGGGCCCTTCCAGGAGTAATCATGTGAGTACCAAAACAATGAGTTAATAATATAATTATAATTAAGTTGACTGATGGAGAATGAACAGATGACGCATTCATTGTTTGTCAGTTAACAAGTAACAAGTTGCAAACATTTACTGGTCACAATACCTCCAATGTGAGGATCTGATATGTTAATGCTTTAACAAAATGAGTGGCGTTAAAACGAATTTGCGTTTACGCGTTATTATTGCGTTAACTTTGACAGCCCTACCATTTATCTAAAAAGCAATTCATTGGTTAATTGATAGTAAAACTCATTTGAAAACAAAGCTGTTTTTCTTTGTTCAAGGAAAGCTAAATTTGTGGAAATGCACGCGCGCACACAAACACACATACACACACATACACACACATCATGTACTCACTCAGCACACAATATGTTTCAGCTGCACATGTGAACAAACTGAGACCAAACAGGTCATCTCTTACAAACTCCTGTGAAGTAGCAGACAGGTGAGAAGATTCTGCTGCAGCAGAGAGTTCTGGGTAATCTACAGTACAGTACGCTGAGCCATCCTGTTGGCATGCCATAGAGGGATTGAGTGTAGGTGTGAACATATGTGGAGATAATATATGAGTATGTCCCCTGTCAGTGGAGGTCATCATCACACTGAGACGCCCCAAAACAGGGGTCCGAAATTAACACCTGCCGAGCCTCAAATGTGGGTAGATTTTCCGTTTGGCGAGTGAATCTCGGAAGGCTATCTGCCATACTGGCGAGTAAACGTTTGTACCATGATACTCATGTAATAACAAACTATGCTTGGTTTCAATGAGAGTCTCTACCGCGCTTTGGTGTCATTTAGGGGCGCACTCCTCTGCTTTCTGTGTCGGAGTCTGACACACACAGTAGGGATGTTACAAGAACTGGTAACGTTACTTTGTTACCAAAATTCCGAAAGTTAGTTAGTGTCACTAAAAGCCAGTCAGTCCAACGAGAGTACGTTACAGTGGGAACATCCTCCCTGCTGTGCAGCCTGTGCAGTGGACCGTTGCCCATACCGGGATCCAGTCCCGGTTGAGCGGAATACAGCAGCACGTAGGGCAACTGCACAGTAGCCACGCCATGGGTCCAGCTCAAACAGCTGAGGCCCGAGACATTCCCTGATAACGCCACATTGCAAACAACAAATCTGTGTTCAAATCGTAAAGACTAACAGCTAACGTTAACTAGCTCTCATCCTGCTGATTTGATTACATGATTACATTATGGTTCGTTCAGGCTCTATTCAGTAAAAACTAGTATTGGGCGAAGGTAAATTCTAATGTTATCATGGTGTGTTCAAATGTAATCTTGTAAAAAAAAATTTTTTTTGTGAAAAAATTACATATATAAATCTAGTTGTTTGAAGGAGATGTTTTCACAGCAATATAAAATAGATAATAGAGAGGGAATTATGACCTGTTTAACTTCCTAACAAAAAACAGTATGCTATGGTAATAAAGGAGTGTATATTGAAGTACCTGGATTTATTGTTTTAGTAGCCTATATGTGAAATGTCAAGAAAGTATGAAAAAATAGATACAGCGCCAGCCTAGTATTCAGGCTTGAATTGATTGAAATTATTTTGCTTCAAATTTTGCTCTGGCCTCTTCTCTAAGAATATACTTACTTACTCACAAATGTATATGTGACACAAAAAGGCAATTTATTATTTTGGCTGGTAAAAAATATCCTTGGCCGGTGGATTTTTTCATCTACCGGTGAGTCAAAAAGTTAATTTCGGACACTGCCCTAAAACAATACATAAGTGACCTATACATTTGAGTCATTTTCATGTTTTCATTCAAAGAATTGCCTGCTTATCTGTATCTGAGAAACTCTACAAACTCCCCCAGACATGACTTAAAGATACATTGTGGTCAAGCTAAAACATGCTGTTTTTCTTCGTCATTATCTGAAGGTTTTCCTCCAACAGAGATGATAATCTTGGCAGTCAGAAGAAGACACAGAGACACCCTCAGGCAACAAGCTTTCTCTCTAAAACAACTCAGTTCAGGTCATGGTTCGTGCATGCAGACTAAATCATATTCCATGACAGAAACTTTCCTCTGGACCAACCATACACACAGCCTGCCTTCCAACTGCAGGGCAGAGGGACTGAAGAATTGATGGATGAAAGAAAGAATCCCATGCCTACAATTTCCACAAATACGTCCAACAGCAACAGTCGGACTTATTTGTCTGATTGGTTTTAAACTGCCATGATCTGTGGATTAATCTGTCATCATTGCCGTTTCCTGTTGTGCATGTTGATACTAAATCGATTACGTCAGCAGATGATTGACAGCTCACAACAAGCCAACAGCAGACGTAGGAGGCCTTTAAATTCAAATTAGGAGTCAGGAGGAGTTCACACAGTGAACCAGACTGCACAAACAAACTGATTACTGAGATTAACTGGACACGTGCAGACACATACACTAATTTTAAACAAATAGTAAGTGACTGCAGTGAAGACACAAAATTACACCAATCCATCAAACTTTTTTACAGTATAGAAAGGTAACAAGCTTGTTGATAAAACTTTCACAGAGCAGATTCTTCATTGTAAATATTCTATATTATTTGACGGAATAGTTCAACATTTTTGTGAAAAAACGCCGAACAATAAGAATGACAATTTGTTACCTGGCGACCTTACAGTGATGACAAGACTCCAATAAATGGTTGGCATGGTGACGGAAAGTTGTTGTATTAACACTTCGGCTTTTAAAGGGCGGGTCCATTATTTTTGAGGTCTTTATATCACTCTGTAGCTTCCCAGTGGTGTTCCTTATGTATTCAAATCCGAACATTTGAATTTTGGTCAAAGTACATACAGTATGTTTTAGTGTCAAAATGTTATTTTCCCTTCAAGCCCTTCTAAAAACATTTTCCTACATGACCTGATGAAGGTTTCTGCATTATGACGCTGCTACAGTATGTACAGTATATATACAGCCTTGAAGTCAGTGTATATTATTGTATTGTGTCAGTTACATACTGTAACTTAGATGGTGGTCGCTCCAAGTTTGGTGAAGCAGACAGGAGTACCAATACGGACACTAAGCAATGTCCTGTTGTGGATGCCACATTAGTTTAAATTCGAAAGTCATACAATAACACAACCAACCGATCGATCCAGCTGTAGACCAGCAACTCCAATTACTGTTTTTGTGAATGGATTCTGGTCTGGTCGCGATATAACGGCTTCAGTCAGAGGCCTACCGCCGGCCTACGCTCGCTAACCAGTCAGCATCTGACGTTTGCATTTACACTGAGTGAGCTTCCTGTGGGTATATACACCTTATCGTGGTAGGAAGGTTTGCGTGCCACAATGACCCTGAAGGCTATGCCGTCTGGAGAATTGAACTCCAGGTAGGTGCAACCTTGGCGGACAGGCGGATGGGTAGTGGCCAGACGAAAAGATACCCAACCTTACCCCAGCTATGGGTCAAATAGTCTGCAAGATGAGAGTCGTAGCCTAGTAAGGCAACTCATCTAAGAGACGTTTCACTCTGAAATCAAAATCACGGGCAGAACGGGCTCGTTAGCTGTGGCAGGCAACCCATCTATTGGAAGGAAACCACAAATAAATTACCCCGGTCCACCAGGATGGAGGTTGAGCAAGAGGGTGATCTCCTCTTCTTATAAAAAATAATCTGATTACAGAAACAGGGACTAATAATATTTTTACTCCTCTTGGAACCTCAGAGTACCAGCAGAGTTTTGCTAGCATGAATGTCGTCAGTGAAAGTCAAATGAAAGCTGACAACAGGAAGAGTATTCTGGGCACAAGATCATTGATGAAAGTAGGCTGTTGGAATGTTCGTACAATGTATGAGACCGGAAAGCAAGCACAGATGTTGAGGGAAATGAAGAACTACAAGCTCCACATCCTTGGCATCAGTGAGTGTAGATGGACAGGGTTTGGAAAGAAATAACCTTGTGATAGGTGGAACTTTATTCCCACACAAAGATATCCACAAACTGACATGGGTGTCACCTGGAGGAAGAGACAAGAACCAAATTGATCATCTAATGATCAATGGCAAATGGAGAAGGTCTTTGCAAGATGTAAGAGTGAGACGAGGAGCTGATGTAGGAAGTGACCATCATCTTGTTACTGCTAACTTCAGGCTTAAATTGATGAAATCTGTGTCACCACCCAGCAGTAAAAGAAGATTTGACGTTGGAAAATTACAGGATGCAAAGGGAAAACAGGACTTCAAGTTGGAACTAAGAAACAGATTTCAAGCTTTAGATAGTTTAAATAGAGAGGATGACAATATAGAAACAGTAAATGATCAGTGGCAACAAGTGCAAGATGTGTACAGAAAGACAAGCGAGAGTCTTGGGTTACAAACGACAGGTGCACAAAGAATGGATAACACCTGGAACTTGGAAATTGATAGACAACAGAAAAGACCTGAAAAAGAAAATATGCCAGACACATTCAGAGAGAGTGAAAAAAAGACTCCGAGAACAATATTCTGCATGTAACAGAGAAGTCAAAAAAGCCTTAAGAAAGGATAGACGAGAGTTTACAGATGGATTAGCTAGAGAGGCTGAGAAGGCAGTTACAGAACAGAAGATGGGGCAGGTCTACCAAATAACGAAGAAACTGTGTGGAAAGAAAAACAACAGGAGTATGCCAGTGAGAGACAAAGCCGGTGCAATGTTAACATCAGAAAAGGAACAACAACTTAGATGGACGGAACACTTGAAAGAGGTACTCAACAGAGCAGAGCCAGAAACAACAGCAGATATATCCGAAGCCGACGAAGATCTAGAAATCAGCACCGAGGCACCCTCAAGAGTTGAAATCGAATTATGCATCAAAAGCTTAAAGAACAACAAAGCTCCAGGAAATGACCAATTATCAACAGAACTATTTAAAACCGACCCAACCCTTGCGGCTAACATTCTACATCCATTGTTTGAGAAGATATGGCAAAATGACACCATCCCAAATACTTGGCAAGAAGGAACCATCATCAAGCTACCCAAGAAAGGAGACCTAACCAATTGTAACAACTGGAGGGGAATTACGTTACTTTCCATCCCAAGCAAAATATTCTGCAAAATATTGATGAACAGAATGAAAACAGCAGTGGACAACATACTGAGGAAAGAACAGGCAGGATTTAGGAAAGGAAAAAGCTGCAATGACCATATTTTTGTATTAAGAAATATCATCGAGCAATGTACAGAGTGGCAGACAACTCATCATCAACTTCATTGATTTCGAGAAGGCATTTAATAGCCTCCACAGGGACAGTCTTTGGAAAATTCTCCGACATTATGGAATACCAGCAAAGATAGTATCACTTGTGAAAGTGTTCTACACTGACTTTAGATGCATAGTAGGATGCACAAATGACACCAGCTTCCTTGTTAAATCAGGAGTGTGACAGGGGTGTGTGATGTCGTCCCTGTTGTTCATTGTAGTTGTGGACTGGGTAATGCGAAAAACCCTAAACAACTCAAACACTGGCATCAGATGGACCCTCTTTTCCAACTTAGAGGACTTACACTATGCTGACGACCTTGCTCTCCTATCACATCTACCAAGTCACATGCAAGACAAAACATCTAGACTACAGAAGAATGCAAGCATGCTGGGACTTAAGATCAACATCAAGAAAACAGAAGTCATGCCCCTCAACATGAAAGAACCACCTGTCATAAAGCTAAATGGAAAACAACTGACATGTACGTCATCTTTCACATACCTCGGAAGTCGGGTAACATCAGATGGTGGAGCTGACCAAGACATTATGGCCAGATTAGGAAAAGCAAGGACAGCATTTCTAAGACTTGGAAACATCTGGAAATCAACACACATAACTAGAAACACCAAGTTAAAGTTATACAACAGCTGTGTACTATCTGTACTTCTATATGGTGCTGAGTGCTGGAGAATGACTTAAAGAGACACAGGCAAGCTTTCCAGTTTTCACAATACCCGCCTTTAGAAAGATCATGAGGATATTCTGGCCTAGAAAGATCACAAACCATGAACTACACCAAACGACAGGGTGCTTGGACATGGAAACAATATTGATAAGAAGAAGATGGAGATGGCTTGGACATGTATTAAGGAAACCATCTGATGACATGACGAAAGTGGCATTGCGTTGGACACCGGAGGGAAAACGCAAACGAGGGAGGCCCAAAACAACCTGGAGGCGAACCATCGAAGGAGAAATGAAGATGAGAGGATACAGCTGGAACAGCATTGAGAAGAAAGCAAACAACAGAGATGAGTGGAAATCCTTAGTCCTTGCCCTATGTGCCACTAGGCGCAACAAGGACTAAGTAAGTAAGTAAGAGCTGACGAAAACATTCCTTTAACTATGAGGAGTCAAAACTCCACAAAAGCTCAAATCATGTTACTAATGTTAACCTACTTACTCCTCTCTTCATCCCTTACGGGTAATAAGGCTGCAATGAGATCTCTCCATCACATTTTGTCTGTGGCAACATGCTGAGTCTCTCCCCATGACAGGAGCATCTTGTCCAGCAGCTCCTCCAACTTTAGTACCACCAGCTAGCAGGGCCGGTTCTAGCTTTTTGGGGGCCCTATGCAAAATCTTGTTTTTTGACAAAATGCAACTTTTTACATTTTTTTAAAAATTTAAATTGGCTGCATTGTTAACATCAAAATCAAAAAAACATGCAAATTATAAATAACAAACCAATAAAATTACTTTTTAAAATAAAAAACAATGTTTTAAATAAAGAAATCACTTTTGATGTTTTATTTATGTTTAAAGTAACAAAGTCACTGTTAAGCAATAAAAGCAAAACCGTTAAGAATTTATTGTCGTCCCGTCTTTCCACCAAATAATAGAAAAGTATCGATAGTGGTATCGATAAAGACTCTGATCGTTAAGCAGTCTCACAAAATCAATAAAAATGAACAATCCCCATCCCTAGTCCCAAGGCTGTAATATCTTCATTACTATTGGACATTAAAAAAAAAAAAAAGAAAAACTCCCTGCACGCTGATTTTGTTACAGCCTCAAATGGTGCAACCAAATCCCAAAACTTCCTCCAGCCTTAATGTGGATGTTTTTAAACTAAAATGTGAACTTTTACATTGTTAAAATATTATTGTACTTATTGGCTAAAGTTCAGTGTTTTGATTATGCATCTGTGCGTATGAGGGAATTTTCTATGTGCACAACATGCGTGCATAACTTGAGGACTATTGCTATTTTTGAATATGAGATCAGGTTGCATGAAAGCGATCTGAGGCAAGTACTGGAAGTGAAGTGAGGAGGGGGGCTTCTCTGTGGACGCTCCGGCTCAACAGTGATTCACAAGACTAACTTGTCGCAGACCTTTTAGAAGTGAACCCTGTTGGTATTTACACAGACACACACAGACACACACAGACACACACACACACACACACACAAACATACTGCAGAGTCTAAATGCAGAAACAGGGTGTGTTGTATCTGCAGGTTTTCCCAGTGCGTTGGCTTATCTAAGAGTGTTTGAGAAGGAGGAGAGGGACACTGAGTGCATTTAAAATGGGCTGGATTTAATTACACACACTTTACAGAGCAAACACAAAGATGAGATCAGCAAAGACAAAGACTATTGTCATTGTCTTTTGTAACCTGTCGCAGATTACCTGTAAACTCAAATGAGCAACGGGAAAAATAAAACGTAAAATTGTTTTATATCTAAAGTGGCAAATTTGAAGATTTGAACTTATATAAATGTCTGTTAAGTCACTATCTATCACTGAATGAGGTAACAAAATGGTGATTGAGCCTATGGCCCACTGATGAAAGTATTGCAATATTTATATATTTGCAGTATTACTACTCCCGGAATAATGCTATATTAATTTGCTGCTAATGCAAACCAAACATTTTGGACTGCTGCAGCTTCACATTAAAAGCATTTAACTGGCGAAACACAAGTTGACTTTTATTATAAGTATCCACAGGAAATGCAATGTGTTTGTCAGGGAGCTTGACACTAACCGCTATTGTTCATCAAAAATGCTTCCCCAAAACAAGATAACGGTCATTTTGGTCAATTTTGACAGCGGATCGGTTTGAAATATGTCAGGCAGTAATGGAAAGTCAGCAGCAGCCACAGTGCGATGTTAGATTGCATAAATGCATAAAAAATTTTTTTAAAAAGAAATGTGTAAAGAAATGTATAAAGAAAAGAATACAGCAATAAATAAGTTTGGGGAAATAAATAAAGGGTGAAATGCAAAGGGAAAATCGTGCATAAATAAATCAATTTAAAAAAAATGTATATTGAATAAATGCAAAAATAAATAAATAATAAATTCATAATAAATAAATAAATAAGGGAATTAATACAAAGATAAATAAATAAAGGCGCAAACTAAAACAGAAATTAATTAATCAATGGCTACATTTATTTTTTGAAGATTATATTTGCTACATTTAATGACATTTTTTATTTACATTTATTTATTCATTCATTTATTTTTTTTATTTTGGCAGGTTCCCTCCTCCATAAGCTGAGAACGTGCTGCAGAGTGACCTCTGCTTTAAATAAATTCCCTCAACTGCGCTGTTGTCTCATTTTTATACCCATTTCAGCTTATTGTAAAAGAGCTTTAGTCACCTAGTTTTCTTTTCGTTTTAGTTTAAAATGTAGAACTTTATTCATCGGAAAAACAAAAAGTTTGAGGGAAAAGTCTGTTTTATTTTGAATAACAATTCTTGGATGTTTGGCAGCAGAACCACCAAGTAACCTCAAAGGAATGCGTCCTTGAGGCTAAGAGAACACCTTAGTCTGAGGCGAGGTCAGTGGAGTCATTAAGTGTAGGTAGTTAAACTGTATTTGAGGGAGTCAGTACCAACATTCCAACATGAATAAAATGTGACTTGTATTCAAAAGACATTGATTGCACAAAAATGTGTTTTGGTGTTGCAAGACTAATAACATTTGTAGAAGGAAAGACCAGTTATTGCAACCTTCCAAAGCAACATCTCTCTGAGCTAAATGTCAGAAGTCGTTTTAGTTGGTCTTTCAACCAGAATAACTTGAGGACTGACAGAGTAAACGCGTGGGATGTATTTGTGGTGAGTATTTAAAGCAGAGCTGCGTGTTTTACATTAATAGATCTGTTCAGTTACTATTATAACACAGAGGTCCACTCAAGCACACTTTATCATTCACAAGGGAATTTCACCTGTTGCAATAACTTAAACAAACGGGCCTCACGAGACAAGAACAACAACTTGATTAATGGGAGATTAAGCCATTTCATTTAGGAAAAATATTCACATTCAACCTCCCAGTGGTAAATACAAGTTGTTCATGAGGCATACTTTTTTTTAGGATCTGATATCTCTCACCAGTGTTATGAATTTTGAACCGGCATCAACACCAGTGGTAAAAATAGAAGAGAATCCATCACTCAGCAGAGCAAGGTAATAAGAATTTAAATTATCCAGTAATACTAATAATTACATCTGCTTACTAGGGGTGGGAAAACAATCGATTCACCTGTGTATCGCGATTTTTTGTATGTTTGTTTCTTAAGATTTTGAAATAAAAATTTTTAATGCCAGAATATTTGCTTCATTTGAATCTATGTGGAGGTAGAAGGAAATTACCGCTTTTATTGTTGTAGCCTGAGTAACGAGACTTTAAATCCGTTCCATATTTTTCAAAAACCAAAACCAAAACAAAGCCGCAGCAAACCGAAACAAGGAAGTAGAGGGTCTGCGTGGATATGACCTGCACCCTCACATTTTAAATCCAAAGTGGTAAACACTACACATACAGTATGGAGCACATACACATTGCAGGAAAAGCAGGGCTAGCCATCACGGCTAAAGCCGCATTCCATCTCTGTCATGGACAGGAAATGTTATCGTATTGCGGTAACGTGCGGTCAAGCCGGCCGTCACTCGCATCTCCATGGTCAAATCAGCCGACGCTACGACTGTAGAGCACCCATACACTGACATTTATGTTAAATGCATTCAAACGGCCCCGATGGAGCTGACCATGGATGTATAAAGAGGAAGGAGCTGATGGGAGAGCTAGAGACGGACTTGGAGAAGTTAGCGAAAGTATACACGTGGGACTACGTCCGGTTTTCAAAATAAGGTGTTAACAAAGGGAACTGTATACACAAAATATATATATGGAAATAAGATTGATTGGATTATATCCATCAGAAGTATAAAACATTACATGTCCCTTTTGATTTACAAAGAAAATACATTTAATTTGTGAGGGATATGTCTTTATTCTTTGATTTTTACGGTTGCTGGAAAAATTTCATAATTAATGCTTGACGACTGGTGTATTTGACATCAGGACATGAAATATTTTAATATATTAATTTAGATATTTTCCAAATTAAAAGTCCCTAAAAGTGTATAATTCAACTTTTCCCCTGATCTAGAGTTTAAAAAGTGAACAAAAATCCTAATAAATCATAATATCGAACCGCAATACTTGTAGGATCGCAATACATATTGAATCGGCACCCAAGTATTATGATAGTATCGAATCGGGAGATAGGTGTATCTTCCCAGCCCTACTGCTTACAATAAATGAGGAATATCAGCTGCAGGTTATTAATCCCTGATTTTAAACTCATGAATGAAACTCCATTTGGAAGTGTGTCTTTCAACTAATTAAAAAAACGGTTCTCTGCTTCTTCCGATGACATGAATAAAGCATTAAGTACTTGAGTTCTTCAGTTCACCCACACAGACGTCTACACAGACTCGAGCAATGGCTAGGGAGAAAAGGCTGACATCTCATGACAAACTTCTAAACAATAAACACACTTTTAGTTCAAAAACCAGATCAGCTCCACACCACAATGAACAGTTGATGAAGCAACTTTCACTCTCTTTAAACTCTACCTCCCTTTTTCACCCAGATATAGTGTCCAGAATTTTCCATTTGCTCTGGATGTACAATTATCTAGAACAAATAGCACCAAGTCAAAAACCAACAATGAGAAAGAGCAACAGGAAGTGAGATCTTGGCAGAGGGACTATAGGCCATGACAGGGGCGTGGGGCACCAGACTGGTGCCAGAACTACACAGCAGGAACGCTGCCCACAGAGACATGCACAGTAGGCAACCACATGGGAAGAAAATGACTAGACTGTTGTGACTGGATGGAATGATACTGTTCCCAACATAGAGACCAAGCATAGGCCCAGTTGTCCTTATTGATAGTCTGTTGTAAGTGGGTGGAATTTGTGCCCACAGTTATAATTTCTGCTTATATTTCTAACCTATTTTTAACCAGAGATTTAGCTGAACATCCATGCTGCCTCTCAGCAACAATGCCTTGCTTTGATAGTTACACACAGAGACACTATAAGGCCTGCACACAGTACAAACTACTCGGGGTTCCACAGAAAGAGAGCTGCTTATTCACTTATGTCCTACTGTATATGGATGACAAGTGCAATAAGAGAGCACAGCTGGTCCTGTCAGCCTGTGTCCTAGGCCAAAACACCTCCAGATGTTGCTGTAATTCATCTGCCTTTACTTGCACATTGAGCCTGAGAGTGACCCATACAGGCAAGTTGTTGTTGTTTTTTACCGCAGTATCGAATTGGGTTTCGAGAATCGTGGAAATTCACTGGTATTGGTATCGACTACTAGATTTCTGGTATCGTGACATCCCTAATTCGGTATTATAGCAACCAGACACAACCGAAGCGTCTCAGCTGGAAAAAAAACGCTGCGCCTCATTGCCTTTCAGTATTCTTCAAGTTTCTTAATCAATAACCGACCCTTGTTAACTGATTCTTAACTGTTTACCAACTAGATTTGTGCCTCGCATGCTGCGGTGCGCCAGCTGCAGTGTATGAGCACAACAGACAACTGAGTCCCCAGTTTACCTGTCCAGGAGCGTCAACTTAGCAGCCACGATGCTGCGTGTAGCGTCGCAGACATGCAGACATTTTCCCAGGAAAAGCTGAGAGACTGGTACCAACTTCCTGTATCCTGCAACTCAGGCTCCGCCTCTTAAGGTGGGCTGTTAAGGTGGACCAGCTTTTCTCCTTAAAGTAATGAGCCGCTCAGCGTTTTAATTAATTATTAGTATTTCTTTTAACCGTTTTAACCGGTAGCCTTAATCGGTTAAAATGGTTAATTTCGGTTAACAGTTAAACGGTTAATTATTAACATCCCTAACAAGTATTTATTTTTCTTTGTCATTTAAAAAGCATCAATATACCTAATAATAGCCTAACAATGAAGCTTATTTATAGGGTGCTCCAGGGATGACATATTTTTGTAGGCCAACCAGGAATTGAGGAATCCCTCAATAAAAAGCCAATGGGATTGTTCCATTGGGTTTTGGATTATTGCAGAAAATCAGCTCTGTGGCAAACAAAAATGATGATACTTACACGTTTTGTTCCATAAGATAATCTTCACAAATGAACACCACTTTTATGATATTTGAAGCGTGAATGCAATCGCCAGAAATAAAACTCTAACGTTAGGCTATAAACGAACTACACAACGGTCACGAGTGTGAATATACACAACGAGGCTGTAAAGGATGACGAGTCGGCGTGATGATGTTTAGTAGTCTCATTTAGCCACTTGTTAGCAACCGCCTTTGTAAAGACACGTAAAGGCTTCAAAATTCACGAGTGGGATATTTACTGACGTATTTTATATCATAAAACAAAATGTTAAAATCTCTTTAACTTGTGTTAACCACACACCTTATTTCGGGTATCTAACTAAAAACCCATTAAAAACAGACGAGGGAACCGGAAGTGCTAAAATGCTAACTTATTTCCAGGTTTTAGGACACCTGTAGCACTCTATATAGCTCTAAAATCAAGATAAATGAAGAACAGGAAAAATAATAACGCATATCGTGCTGTTGAGCCAATTATTGTCACCGTAGGGGAAATTCCTTCACCGCCACAGCCCTAGTGCTAAAAGCAACTTAGTCTGGATTAGAAAGCAACAATGTCTGGATGTGCAAACACAGTTTTTCATTTCAACTTCTTAAACACGAGACACAGACTCACTCAAACATGCATACACCATAATGGTGCATCATTTAAGGCTCTTATTTAAGTTTGGTCTTTGAGTGCTACAAGGTCATGAAGGTCAGTGTTTGAGCATCGGTTAAGTAGTAGACTTGGACATTGAATGACAGATTTTGATCAGGGCTGCAACAGTAGAATTTTAACAGTTTAACTAGTCTAGTTTTCTTTTGTAAAATTTTAAATTAATCTATTTTGTACTAGAGCTGTCAAAGTTAACGTGATGACGCAAATTTGTTTTAGCGCCACTAATGTCTTTAATGCATTTAACGCAAGTTGCAGTTTTTAGGTTGTAGCGGGCTCAGTTTTAAAGCTAGAGTGAAGATACTGGTATCTGAAAAAAAGATAACCTAAGGAACACATTGGTACCAACCATGTGATACTAGCTTGTCGAAAAAGGCTAAATAACGCTCCAAATTTGCGCCAAACTTTGGCGATGAAAAACTGGCATGGCCATTTTCAAAGGGGTCTCTTGACCTCTGACCTCAAGATATGTGAATGTAAATGGGTTCTATGGGTACCAACGAGTCTCCCCTTTACAGACATGCTCACTTTATGATAGTCACATGCAGTTTGGGGCAAGTCATAGTCAAGTCAGCACACTGACACACTGACAGCTGTTGTTGCCTGTTGGGCTGCAGTTTACCATGGTATGATTTGGGCATATTTTTTATGCTAAATGCAGTACCTGTGAGGGTTTCTGGACAATATTTGTCATTGTTTTGTGTCGTTAATTAATTTCTAATAATAAATATATACATACATTTGCATAAAGCAGCATATTTGCCCACTCCCATGTTGATAAAAGTATTAAATACTTGACGAATCTCCCTTTAAGGTTCATTTTGAAGCGATAACAAATGTGCGATTAATTGTGATTAACTATGGATAATCATCAATTTTAATCGACTGACAGCTCCATTTTGTACATAAGTAAACCAGTAGAATAGTGTATAAAATCTGTTTCAACCTGTGGCTTCCTGCAGCACAGAGCTCACGATTCCCTGCCAGGTTTTGCATTGGTCAAATTCAGACTCATGATTCTAGCAAGCAAATGAGCTGCAGGAACATCTCGAGGTTGATCCGGCTTCCTGTGTCTGCTTTCTGAAATGAAAAACACTATCCAGTCAAGGCCGTGTTTACCCAGACATAATCAGTTGAATGTCCTTCTGATGTGCCGCCTTGTTGGCTGGTAGTTCTTACTGTATCGCTCATGTTGCTCTGTTGGACCTTTGCCATTCAACCAAGGGCCAAATGTCTCACCCCTGTGTGCTCAGTCCACACTGCCCAGTGATTCCCCTGTATGCAAAGGAGGCTGCCAGGTCAGAGAAGAGGACAAAGACGAGGACTCCTTTGTGTTTTATTGGTATTTAATTGCTTAGCCTGAAGGACACGGGTCAGCCTCCTGCATCTCAGAGAGACATCCTTTAAACGCTCAAAAATCACCACAGAGGAACCCATAGTGTTAAATTTGAAATGACACTGTTGTGAATCACTTCCACCGGCCTTCAAATATAATAATAACAAAGATTTGACAATGAACTTTATAACGTTTCTCCAGCAGCTCTGTGCAAAGGTGTCAGACCACATGTCAATGTCATTTTCTACAAAAGAAATATTATACTTCCTGTTTCATCCCACACAGAGCCCCTTGAACCAAAGTGCATCTGTGCACATCAATATGAAACCAAGTAAAGCTGGTAAGTAAGTCACCATACTGGAGCATGCACTCACTCACACCAAACCTCCCATTCAAACATATTGTCGACATCATTTGAGTTATATACAGTGAAAGCCACTACAGAAGAGAAGAGGGGGGTGTTGTTACCTTTATACTTTTCTCTGACGTTCTCATAGGCTTGCACATAGTCCTGCTCCTCTGACAGCCGCTGACCTGGGTCAAACATGGGCATGGACATGGCCTTGCTGATACTGAGTCGGAGTTAGGGCAACCTTCCTCTATCTTCAAACTTTCTTTTTAACTTCCCACTGGCACTGTTTCGCCCCTCTTTGACTCTCTGTCCCCTCAGTGCTGATAAAAGCCCTCCTGGTTGCCTGTCCACCTATCTGTCCGTCCCCACCTTCTTCCTCACCCACACTCAGTCACAGTACTCCCTCTAAAGCTGTAGGTTTCATTCCAGACCACCACCACCACTCCCCTCCTGAGCTTGAGAAATACCCACACACGCATGCATATCAGACCCTCCTCTTAAAGGCACAGAGGCGAACACACACCACAAGGGTAGATACCAGTTGAGGCAGACCGGCAGATCCCTCAAACACACACACACCGCACAGGCCAACTCCACCCCAGATAGAGAGACACACATGGCTACATCGATGAAAAAAACAAATGACGGAGCTGCGTGGGGTTATTCAAGTTCCTGCTGCTGGAGAAACTGGGGCAAGGCACGCCAAGTAGATCCTGAACTATTCACAGCTTTAAAAAACAACAACTCCCAGAGCACTTACATGGTTCTCTTAAAAGTCACGTCATATTCCCAAAACTGAATGACGGCACATTTCTATGGACCACACCTCTTCAGTACAGGACTGAACACTGGATCAGTGCTGGATCACACAGCTCAAAGATAAACAACTCTGAATATGTGTGAAAATTACAACCACAGCAAACGGAGACTAAAGCTGAAGACGGAACTAATTCCTTCAGAAAAAATATCCATGCGACCAACACTTGTGCCAAAGTAAACTGAAATGTCACATCACATAATGATGTCTTCATAATACTTGCTTCTTATTTGCAGTACTGCGCATTAGGGCTGGGACGATATGCTTATCTCCAGAGTCGATACTATCACAATGCTTGGGTGCCGATTCAATATGTATTGCGATTTTTAAGTATTGAGATTCTACAAGTATTGCGATTCGATATTACCGTTTACTGCAGGGCTGTACAGTGCAACATATAGAGGGAATTATTACCCGTTTAACTTCCCTAATAAAAAACAGCATGCAAATGGTAATAAAGGAGTGGATGTTGAAGTACATGGGATTTATTGTTTTATTTTTGTTTTTTACTGTATTTTTTTTACCAATGTTTTCATGCGCGATATCCTATTTCCCACCACAAATACTTGTGTACTACACATGTATCCTGTATCCCAGTAAGAAAGGGGAAACACTATAGTTTTAACATGAAGTTTAAACTTGTTTTATCAATTGATAGTTTTTACAATACCTGGTTTTAGGAGGTGCTGCAGCCCTCTCAGCACCCCTACTTTCTGGATCCATGCTGTATTCATAAATGATAATAATAAATAAATACATAGGCCTATATTTAAAACAATGTCAATTTATTCAGTGATATTCCTTTAAAAGGTCATGGAAAATTACTTTTTAAACTGTATTTGTGTATGCTCCACGCCCCCCCAACACAGAATTTGAGTGTGGACAGTGGACTTACTTGATACTTATTCCTGCTGCAATTTTGTGCCTAGTGCTACAAAACTTCCAACCTCTGTAGCACCAGTGCTGTGTAAAAAAAGGTAACGTACAGCCCTGTATTGTGATTTTTGTGTACTTGACTGCACGTTACCGCAATACCATAACGTTTCCTGTCCATGACAGAGTTAGCATGCAGCTTTAGCCGTGATGTCTAGCTCTGCTTTTCCTGTCAATGTGTGAAACCCAAAGTGTTTCCATCCGTTACTGGATGTGTAGTGTTTACCACGCTGGATTTAAAATGTGAGGGTGCAGGTCGTATCCACGCTGACCCTCCGCCGTTTTCTGCTTTCTCGCTTTGGCTTTGTTTCTCTTGAAACAGATATGAAGTCATGTTTCTCAGATTACAACAATAAAAGTGGTAACTTCCTTCTACATCCCCATAGACTCATATGAAGCAATCATATCAATTCAGGTTTTCAAAAATGTATTACAAAATTACGATACATAGGTGAATCGATTTTTTTCCCCCATCCCTACTGCTCATAAGCCAAAACATAATGAACTTCTGATCCTTTTAACTCTGACAATATCAACCAACTTTGACTGCCACGCCCTGATACAACTGTGGGAAACTCAAATTAATCAGATTCCGGCCATTTACAGTGCAAGACACAGTATGAGCAGAGTCTAATTCTTAGGCCACGTACTTCAAGGAGTGTGAAAATTCCTTCCTCACAGCTGTCCTGATGTATCATTTGGTGTTTCCTGCGTTTCTCCGGAAGTTAGAGCAAATAGAGTGGGTAAAGGCAAAGGACGTATATTGTTAAGAAGTGAAAGCCAATTGGTGGTTCCATTGCAACATTAGCGCCCAGCTGCAGAGCTACAGTTACGCCATTTTGTACTGAAAGCAACTACCATAATGATGCCATTAGAACGTCCGCCTACAAAGTGCAGTACAAAAGTAAAATAAAATGATTTCTGTTCTATTGTCATCATTTTAATGTCTCTACCGAAATGGCCTGTGTTGAACAACAAAATATTATAAATATGCATACCATTACAACTATTTACTTTTTACTAGCACAACAGATATTGGTTGACGGGAGTCCCCAGTTCACCCGTCTGGGAGCGTTAACTTAGCAGCTACGATGCTGCGAGTAGTGTCGCGGACATGCAGCCACTTTCCCAGTAAAAGTCTACACCGCACATTTAGTTTAGTTTAGCAGGTTGTCAGCTGTGTGTCTGCCCGGCGTAACGATACTTTGTCTGCCCACATAACTTTAGTGAGTGTCCAACAGTGTGTGTATTTGTGCTACGTTAGCAGCTCTAGCATTGCCGGAGGCTTCGTGCTCGCCGCCCCCACACACGTAGTCTGGGTAACTTAAGCGAGTTTCCAACAGACCGTGTGTGTGTGTGTTGGCGGTGAGTGTGAGGTTGTTGGTGGCGTTCTAGCTGTGAACGTAGGCGTAGCAGTGTGTGTACTTTTTATTTGTCGGTGAATAAATGCTATGAAACTACAACTCCTCCGCTCCGCTCATGCGAGCTGGAGAGACGACTTCCTGTATCCTGCACCTCCGGCTCTGCCTCTTAAGGTGGGCTGTTAAGGTGGACCAGCTTTTCTCCTTAAAGTGAAGAGCAGCTCCTCTGAGCCGCTCAGCTTTTGAATCCATTATTAACATTTATTTTAACCGTTTTAACCGATAGCATTAATCGGTTAAAATGCTAAATGTCGGTTAACGGTTAAAAGGTTAATTATTAACATACCTAGTGTGTGTCCGTATGACATGCTACACAACTGGAGTACCATCTCAAAAACAAAAATTCTATTAACAATGTTTGACATTTTGCACCATTAAAGTCAGATCAGTCGGAAAAGTAATGCATCTACACTCTCACTGTTAAAAGCAACAAAAAACTGCAGATATGATCCTTGCAGCCTGAGCACATGTGTGTGTTATCACTTTCTCATACAGCTGGGAGTTTTTGTTTACTCAGCTATCAGAAAGAATTTTCATCAGCAAGCATGAAACTGCAAATTGCAAAATTTACATTAATAAATCCTTCACATCAGGAATGTGAAAAAATATTTCAACACCCTGAGACACTTAAATAATCAAGTACAGCGTTGCAACTTTGAGCCACCCAACTCAGTGCAGCATTTCTCAACCAGTGAGTTATGACCTAAAAGTGAATTGCAAAGTTCTGACAATGATGATGTTCATCTGTAATGACTTCCAGCACCTACAGCACTTTCACTGGAGGTTTTTAAAACTCCATCAATCTCAATCTACATTAATAGCAGGGATACAGTGGGAATACATGAATATGGCTAAAATGATGATAATGTTGATTTTGTTGAATATAATCATGATTTATAAGGATTATTCATACATCTTTGGGAACAAACACCTGTTATCGGACTTTTCAAACTGACTTTTATAGACACATAAAACATGAAACGGATAGCCAGCATGAAAAGGTCAGAGAGAAGAGAGACACCTAACAGAGACAAACTGCATCAACAGAAAATCAAGAAAAATGTACAGTAAAAACTGTTTGAAAAGTCACCTGTGGGAAGTGCAATGCAAACTACCACATCAACGACAACTCAGCTCTAAAGATATCACCAAAGTAAAACACAGATTACTGATTTAAAACTGAGGGCCCATTGATTTATTCCATGATTTGTTTTCTACAGCAGACAGAACAAGTTGGCTCTGACATTAATATTTGATGTGCACAATATATGGTTCACTCTATGCCACAATATGGGTGTAAAAAAACACCCCGCTGTTTTCTCTTCACTGGCCAGCGGATGGTGTCTCTCAGAGAGACAGAGTCTCACTTTTGTCTCTCTGTTTGCTTGTCTGACTTTGGCTGAAGTGACTGACTGCAGTGCCAACCAGCCCTCCCACACATCACCCAACTAAAAGACTCCCTGCCCCGGCTGTGCCACTAATTTATGTTCTCGCTAAAATAAAAGAAAACAACAACACATCTAAGCAAGGATACGACCGCCCCCTCACTATTCATTGACTGTTTGGAAGCCCTCGCCTGGTTACTAGCTTACAGGTCGGCAGCCTGAATACTAATCACAGGTTGAAATGTAGTCAGTGTAGCACAAATGTGTTTCTATGTTATATATTACTTTTACCCCACCCCCACCTCCCTTTTTTAAACAGAGCAATGTACTGGGGTCCTGGGGGACCCTAGTCAAAAGCACCTAATTCCAGCCTATGCAGTTAAAATAGAATAGATGGATAAACTGTTTGGCATGGGTCCGAATTTAAAGTATCACACACTATCAGGGGGTAGGGGCACTCTGTCAAGCATTGTGAAAGAGACACAGACATGTGCTTGAGTCTATTTTCGTTTTACACAATATGCAAATTAACTAACTTTGCTAAAATAATAATCTGTAGTTTTTCTTCAGATGACATTAAATATATAACTAATAATGTTTTGAGAAGAAATAAGTTCACATTTTGCTGTGAAGGTTGTTTCTTATCGTTTATTCAGTCGATATTTCTAGCATGTTAAATAGGTTGGTAGGATGACGGTTAAACTTTATCAAACCACTTTTTGTGATTGAGATGTAATGTTTCTAAATGTCTTCTTAATTAGTAGGGTATCAGCTGCCAGAGTTTTCAGACATAAAATACACACCGCTGTCTGCTCATCTCCCACAGGCTTCACTATTATTTATATTTACATAAATGTGCTTTATGGTGCTGTTGGATTTCTGCTTTTGAACTGAGGCAGTTACGGAGAGGGGCGGAGCGCCGTGTCACTCGCTCCGTGTGTGTTTGAGAGAGAGAGGAGGGCAGAGAAGGTGGAAGGTAGGCTAATGTTTCTGTAGGTTTAATAATAATTACGATGTCAACGTTGTAAATGAAGCTTCGAACTTCTCGGTGCAGCCCTACTTCGTCATATTTTCTTTTGATTACCGTCAGATGAGAACATTGTCTTGTTCGTCTCCAAAGTATCATCTGTTTTAATTTTTGTCTCTATATCTGCCCAATCTGTAAACCTACAGACTACCTGTCTGAATTAACACCATTGCTACCATGGATGTATTAAAGGGACTGTTTGTAAGAATCAGAAATTGCTTGTTAACAGCGACACCTGTGGCCATTAAGTCAACGAAAGTCAGCGTCCTGTTGCTCGCGCTCGCTCTACATAGACATGAACGAGCATCGCTCAAATTAGTGAGGCGACACACATCAGCTAAAACCACAATATCACTCTATATTTCAGCTGCTTGGCAGTAATGTTAGCTGACCAGACGAAGGTCTCTCCATGAATCAATGCTGATCCTAGTGTTGGCTTTTCCTGCTTCAGCCTCCCGACCGCAGCCGGAGGGAACAGGGGAGACACTGGAGTTTTGGTCGGAGACGATAACGTTTCTCTCCCGTCACTTCAAAAGACACGGGAAACCTCTGTTGGTCTGGAGGAGCTGCAGCAGTTATTTCTGCACAAACGTCCACTGTACATTCACTATATATTCTCAGAGCTACGAAGTCTTCTGCAGTGTGGAGTGTGCGCGCATGCACGTGAGGCGAGAGAGCAAGCGAGAGAGCAAGCGAGAGAGCAAGCGAGAGAGCAAGCGAGAGAGCAAGCGAGAGAGCAAGCAAGAACGCGCGCGCGGTGTGAGTGAAGGCAGGCAGGCAGGTCGAGGAGCAGAGTACAGCAGAGACTCCGGTCCTGGAGACCAAAGCTCCGACCGCGGCCAACACTGTTTAACAGACGGGCTTCACTAGATAGACCATTACGGTTTTGGTGCTTCCGTGTAGTTTGTGTTGGAGTCTGGTCTGAACAGCGTAGCCACACACGAGCGCGCATGGGACACTGACCCGCAATGATTTATACGTGTAAGAAGTTACAAACAGTACCTTTTAAGAGCCAACTTGTTTACTGTTGAGCCGTGAAAAAGATTCCGACGTCAAAACATTAATTGCGCATCACATTTTCCCCCCGGTCCGCGCGCCCCACCTGTTATGCCTCTGCGCCACACAGTTTGAGAACCACTGTTATAATCCATGAGAGCATTTCTTTTGGTTTATGCTGCAGATGTTTTGGGTAACACTTTACCAAAAAACTATAAAAAAATAAATAACTCAAGATAAAACGAGGGCTGTACCGAATTCATTCATAACGTTGACATTCTAAATCAACATTCGAATGCTTGCTGCTTTTTTTGCATGTCTATTCATTCTGTTTAAACCCGGTACAGTTGCATATAAAGATTAGCGATTACACGAATAAGAGACCAGCGGTGGCTATGTAGGATTGTTTCCAAACATTTCCAATAACTCCAGAGTCATCTAAATTACAAGTAAAGCATACATGAACAAGTAAACAAAGTCATATTATAAAACCCAGACAGACAGACAGACAGACAGACTGTATCTTGATTAAAAACCTACATAGCTCGGAGTTATCTGAATACATTTACTGACCGAGTTAACACAAACAGCCTTCTAAAATAGTCTGAGGACATTAAGTAATAAGAGGTCAAAACTTGTAGTATATAGAACAACTTTGTACGACCAATGTATTTTGGCTTGTGGCCTTCATCCCATCCTCCCTGATGATGTTGATCTATACTGCTGGTGTTGCTTCACCATGCAGCTTGGAAGTAAGGGAAGTTGTGCCAGAAACCCCCACTCTGCTAGGACATAAAGTCATTTAAGTAATATATTACTTTCCTTGTGTAGTTTAAATATCAATGCTTTTACAACCTTGTTTGGCCAATGACCCCGACATCATTTTCTGTTGCTTTTTTTCTGCAGTCTGAACATTGGCTCTGTCTGCTGATCTCACCTCAACATGTTACTACTGTACACACACGCAGTTCTATAAGACTTTCCACAATCTGGAATCAAATGGTTCACAGAAGAAGATGTACACTGTGAGCAGGAAGGGACACAGTGCAGTTAGTGAAGGGAGACAGAAACATGCAGACAGACTCCACTGCACTTCATCTTTGGATACTGTCCTCTAGTGTCCAGCATGTATACTGCACAGACAAACCCCTACGTCCTGGTTCATGAGCTCTGATCATAGTACTCTAAACTAAAGCATGCAACTGTAAGATACTTTTCAAATCACTTTAAAACGGGTATGCACACACTGGAAGTACAAAGGCAGTCTTCATTATTTGGAAACAGCTTAGGTAAAGTGACAGGATCAGCCTGAGTAAAGAACCGTGGTAAGTGAGGAAACGCAGTAGTATGACAGACAGAGGAAACAAACGTTTGCACTTGTGAGCCGCACAAGAGTCCCAAAGAGATCCTTACACACTGCTGACGCAAGCAGCCATGCTGAAGACCGTAAAATCAATAATGTATCATCAATTCAATATTCTCACAAAAACTACATAAAACCCCACATTGAAAGCAGTTCTGAATAATTCATCTCAATCTTTTACGAGTAGACCCCTACGACGTTTTCTCGACTCAGTGTTCCTTAAAAACAGAACTAAGAAGTAAAAAACTACTGCATGACATTTTAAGAATTGAGCATTAGGTGTAACCTTTAGATCATTTTAAATAAGAGAATAAAGTACGTAAGGATAGCTAATACTAGTACTTTTACATCAAACAAAAGAGAAAAGCTGATGTGCTGTTCCCTCCCCATTCTGTATTACAACCTTGTTCTGTGTTAAAGTTAAACACCCTCCAGCAATGTTCCCGGATGAAATTCTGGAACGATTCACTGGTACTGCAATAACACTGCACTCCTCTCCCACACTGTGGGGCATGAAACAGCATGAGTCATGGTGGATCTCTCACTGAGAAACAGGAGTATTAGTTCAGAACCTTAAAAAAAGAACTATAAAAAACTTGATTTTGTGTTGTGTATTCAGGAACCGACCATGGACCAAAAAACAGCCAATCTTTCTGGACACTACTGTGTTTATATACCATTACTAGGGGGGGGTGAGGAAATACCGTGCCACGAAATATCGCGATATAAAAACGTGACAATATGCATCGTTGAGACGAAAAACTGAATCGCGATAACAGGGCATAATAGGTACTACGTACAAACGTACATACGGGGCCTGGGTCTTAAGCTGCAGCCTCTTCCTGCTGCTCTGCAAAGCCCATGGAAGGAGGCTGAGTAAAATCTGGTCTGCCCTCGCCGAAATTGAACCAATCGCAACGCACGGCCGCAGCTTCAGTTACATTGTGCATGTGTCATACCCCAAGAGCCATGTGCGCCCGTGACCCAGCCTACTTCAATAGGCCTTGTCGGAGCTCCTCACACATCAACACACACAGCGCAGTCAGTGAACAGCTGATCAGAGAGGCCGCGGTGGAGACGAGTTGACGCTACGCTCGCTGCTGTTAGTAAGTTCAATAAAACTTTGCAAGTGTGAAGCCAAGATACGTTATTACACCTGTTCAACAAGCATAAACACGATGAAACGGTTAAACATTTAGGAAAGCAACGTTTAAAATCTGCTCTGTCCGCTGTCTCTCATCCACCGCTGCTGTTCGCACAAGCAGAGTGCGTTAGCTTGACGGCTAACAGGTAACTGTAACATTACCTGCAGCAGTGATTGACATCAGCAGAGGACAGGAGGAAGGACTGTTACTGACTGATGGAGGACAGAAGGAAGGACTGATACCATACAAAATGGAACTATAGGACAAACAACAGCATTGTTTTGTATTTTGTGTCTTTTGAATAAAAGGCTACTTTTTCAGTCATATATTTTTATCATTCAAGTTTTGTTAAAGTTATTGTTATAATATCGTATCGTATCGAGATCGTGAACCCAATATCGTGTATCGTATCGTGAGCTGAGTGAATCGTCACACCCCTAACTATCACCGTACCAGAACTTTGTCAATAAACATTTACTGCTTCTAACAATGTAAAGCAGAGGATAACCTGCACCTTCAAAAAAATTCCAAGACCAATTGACAGGCTGACATAGTCATGATGTTAGCTGTGAGGTACTTATCCATAGTCAGTGTATTACCTACAGTAGATGACGCCTCCAGTTTAGAAAAACAGACAGAAGTACCAGCATGGGAGAAAAGCAATGTACTGCTGTGGCAGCAGCAAAACGTATTTTAGACACCTAAAAAAGGCCCACCTAAAAATCGATATCAGTTTAATTGTACGCTGTTAGGGATGTCCATAATTAACCGTTTAACTGTTAACTGACATTAAGCATTTTAACCGATTAACGCTATTGGTTAATACGGTTAAAAGAAATATTTATAATAAATTAAAGAGCTGAGCGGCTCATCACTTTAAGGAGAAAAGCTGATCCACCTTAACAGCCCACCTTAAGAGGCGGAACCGGAGTTGTAGGATACAGGAAGTCGGCCCGAGGAGTTGTAGTTTCGTAGCATTTATTCACCGACAAATAAACTGTACACACACAGCTACACCTATGTTCACAGCTACAACGCCACCAATAACCCCACGCTCACCGCCAACACACACACGGACACTCGTTAAAGTTACGACTCGCTGACAGACTGTATGTGTGTGTGTGGCGGCGAGCAACAAGCCTCCGGCAATGCTAGAGCTGCTAACGTAGGACAAATACACACACTCTTTATCGGACAATCGCTATGTTAATCCGGGCAGACAGAGTATCGTTACGCCGGCAGACACACAGCGGACAACCTGCTAAACTAAACTAAATGTACGTTGGAGACTTTTACTGGGGAAGTGGCTGCATGTCCGCGACACCACATGCAGCATCGCGGCTGCTAAGTTAACGCTCACGGACGGGTGAACTGGGTTCTCAGTTGTCTGTTGTGCTCACACACTGCAGCTGGCGCGAGGCACAAATCTTGTCGGTTAACGGTTAATAATCGGTGAACGAGGGTCGGTTATTGGTTAAGAATTAAAATGAGCATCCCTATACGCTATATTTAGAATATTTTCACCCCTCTATCTTGCAGTCAGACAGCCCTTTCTGACGGGGGACTGAAGCCGTTATCTGTATGCTTTTTCAAAGCCACCAGACTCCTTTGAGAAAAAACGGTAATTTTACCTCGCAGAACAAAGGAGTTGCTGGTCTACCGCTGCCTCGATCGGTTAGTTTGTTTGTGTTATTGTGTGACTTTAGTCTTTTAAAGGGTTCGTTCGGATTCACCAAAGTCGCACAATAACACAAACATTACATAGTACAGTACATGGCTTAGCTTCATTGCTGGTACTCCTGTCTGCTACTCCAAAAAATCAGAACTATCCATTTAACCTCAATCAGATTTTAACCCAGCTACTGTTACCCAGTAAGGTAAACAAAAATATGAATTCAATTATACTACTTATTTATACTTGTGGGTGATAATCATGTTGCATTTGTGCAACACATTTCCCCTGGGGCATTGGAGTGGTTTTTCCAGTTGATTTCAGTTTGTCCAGTCATTTGTAATAAGAGATTAGTGTTTTTATGTTTGTCTAGATGAAAAGCACCTCATGGGTCCAGTAAAGAACTCAATTACACATTCATTCAGCTGGGTTACATGATCAAAATTGAATCGCCAACCAGTTGTATTGTCTGTAATTTGGCATTTGCAATAAAAAAATAAGTGATAAACGTACACATTCATTCAATCAGTTCAGGCCTATCAGCCCCTGGTGGTCGTTATGAGCCACTTCTACAACAACACGGGACATGCTAAACCAGGATCATTCACTCTCCTCCTCTCTACAATTCTGCTGACCTGTCGATTTCTATGACAGTGTTTTCATTTCTTTCGCCAGTACAGTACTTTATTGTGTTTTTTTTATCACTATCACTCTATACGGACGTCAGCGGAGCAACTTTATAGTTATCTGATCAATAAACTTGCATGTTAGAAAGCGACAAAAACCTTGATTCAGTCTTACTGACATCTTATTTAGTATCAGCCAACACCGCCTGCCTCTCAAACTGTCTGCAGCTCGATAACAAATGGTCCCGTCTCCATTTGTTGTGAGATAAAGCTGCAGCTCCGGCCTCGCATACATGTGTCTCACAAGGCTAATGAATCAGGCCCGGGCCATTATGGCAGCAACCCAATGAGACAACATTGATATAGTCGCCTTTATCTAACATATTTCATTGGCCCCTGGCATCCTGCTAGAGGCACAACGGTTACTACAGAAAGTAACAAGATGGACATTATAGTGAAAATTTCAAACTGCAGAAATAAATCAAGCAGACACCTCACTATCTCTTGAAACTCTAGCTCATCAAGCAGCTCTGCAGAAGTACTCGGAGTCATACAATCCTGCTGCTGCTATTGTGTGCGCAGAGACAATAACAACCAGTCACACAACACTGCTGCAGTACCCCACCCCACCAAATCAATACCAGGGAGACGACCAGGGAGAGGGGGTGGATGGGGGGGGGGGGGGGGGCGAGTTGGTGTTGCTGTTTCTGGTCCAAAGAGACGGACCAATTCCCATCACAGGAAGTGCTGAGGCAGCGAGCCCCATCTTCTGAGTCCTGCCTCAGTGTTCAGACAGTTAACAGAGGTGGAGGAGCTGCAGAACTTCCCTATCAGTCTGAAAGTAACCCCCCCCATGGGAACTAAATGAGCATAATGAGAGATGGTGATAACGTTGTTATGCAATATATCTCTTTCAACTGCCTACAATAGTCTCTAAGGTAGTGTACAGTATGTATGCGGCATTGAAGAGTAGATCTTGACATTTCAGGTAATACAATGTCTAGTGAATTCAGATGGATGGATCTAAACCCAACAATCTACCTGATAAGCAGCTGCAGCATAATACACATAAGCTATGCAGCAGAAAGTTATCAACATATGCATAATTTAAATTCCTAATACCATACTATGACTTTTTGTATGGCATACTATATTATTATTTTCATGGCAAACTACACTATTATTTTTATGACATACTATACCACATCAGCCTTTCCTGGTGCTTTGTAATGTGCTCATTATGAATGTATTAATTTATCTTACATTGCTATTGTTGTTGTTTGTTATTTAATTCAATTTATTCATTTATTTATGGACATTTTCTTCCCACAGTCATTTGTTATTATGCATTGACTGTCTTATCTGTAAAGTGTCCTTGGGTGACTTGAAATGCGCTTATAAATAAAATGTATTATTATAATTATGACATTTTTTATGACATACAATATTATGACATTTTGTATGACTTTTTATGACATAATATACAATGACATTTTTATGACATACTATACTAGGATATTTGTTATGACATACTATACTGTGACTTTTTTTATAACATACAATGCATGGTTTGAAGCAGACAACATCTTCTTCTTAAATCTTTTTATGCTGTTTAGCAACAGATGATCATCAGTAAAAAATTAGAGTGGCTCAGTGGGGCAGCCGTGTAAACTGCAGAACAAGACCATTTAGGTGTACTGTAATTATGACATGAAGAATAGTAAACAAGCTCACATAAACCCCTAAATTTTGAGTAAATATTCCTCTAATGCTTGGCTCAATACAAAGTGTATGGAGAAAATGTGAATGAAACTACCCGTCTTGTGTGTGGCACAAGCCATGAAGCCAAGATTACAGGGAAATAATTACATGTATGAGCTGTGCACAAGGCGACAGTCATGTTTACTAGGGCTGTGCAATTAATCGAATTTCAATTACACTGGCTTCCAACGATTATGAAAACAAAATAATCTACATGAAACAATTATTTTGCCACATTCCGTTTCACAATAACGCTCTCATTCTGTTTTGTGTTTAAACCCCTTTGCAGCGGTGCCCTTCTGCCCCGCTCGGCGGGTCAGGGATGGCCGCTCCGTGTGGGAGGATCCCCTTGGGAACACTACCCGACGCTGGCTGGCACCCGACTGGCTTATTGGTGGTGCACCACGACCAGCTTTAGGCCGGCTTGGAAAGGCCTGGGGTGAAGGTGGCGCATTATAGCATGTCTCGCCCAAACCTCGACACTTAATGCTCGCTGTGGCCTCTCTCCCTGTGGGGAGGGACGAGGCTCCCTGCTCCCGGCGCGACTGTCAACCAGGACGGACTGTCCTCAGTGCGGCGATGAGGTTTTTTTTTTTTGCTGTGTCATTACTTTTCTTATCTCTACAACCAATGTGTTTATGATGGTTTAAAAGAGGACACATTTCGTCATATATCTAGCCTATTAATTATGCACTCCAGTGCACCAGTTAGATGAATTTAACTTTAAAATGTAGGCTACAAAATGTTCTTTCTAAATGCATGGTATATTTCCAAAGTCAATGAGTAATCATGTTAAAGAATCATGATCTCAATATTGACCAAAATAATCGTGATTATGATTTTGGCCATTATCAAGCAGCCCTAATGTTTACATCCCTAAACCAAATGAGCCCATCAATGTGTCCACAGGCAAACCCCCAAAACAACAGCAACAACCAATTCAGCCCATAACCCTCATCATAATATTCAATAATACCTAAGTCAACAGCAGGAAAGCATCAGAAATCAATTCATAAATGTAAATGCAAATACTGCACATAGGTAAATAGATATAGCATAAAAACATATGAGCAAAAACTACTCGCCATGCAAACGCCAAGATATCACCAGCACACAGGTTTACAGTATGGTAATAAAACAGCCAGCCGCATCCAAGCTTATTATTTTACTGGTTAGGGTTAGACACACAGAATGAATGTGTGCACATATGCAACAGATCCTCAGCTCGGTGAAGTAAAGCTGTGAGTCAATAGCCAACAGCACTGACAGAAAACCCCAGCTTCCAACTTGAAGTGCACATTTTAGAAGACAGCTGGTAGGCCGAGCGGATGACAAATACAGTCACAGCATGCCAGCACCCGCAGTGAGGACCACAGGCCAAACACAATTATCACAAAGCCACCCCAAAGTGATATGATCAACTGTTGAGAAGAGAGCTTCCACTTGAAATACTACATGAGTAGCAACATTAAGCACCGGTTTTAGCAGCAGTGTTACAGCAGAGTTTGCAGATGAGCACTACAGCAGGAACATAAAAGAAAATGAGTGGGCAGAACTTAAAGGTCACATATTATACTCCATTTAAACTAGTTATTGTAGGTCTCAGACACCTCCAAACCATGTCTCTGAAGTTTTTTTTTCAAAAAAACAATCAGATCATGCATTCCAGCATGTCTCTATAACCTCTGTTTCAGCCCATTTCCAAAAGTGCTGATTTCTGTGTCTGTAGCCTCTGTCTCCTCCCACTCTGCTCTGATTGGTCAGCGTTTTCTGTCAATCAAACGTCCTCAACAACACAGCGTCACTCTCCCCGCCCCCCTCGCGGCCTGAGAGCAGGGAGAGAGAGCAGCTAGAATAAAGCTTATAAACCACTTTAAAGTTTATAAACCAGAAACTTCACCCAGCGCACGTTACCGGAGGAATCTGATCAGAAATCGGCGACACATGATGAACATCTGCGGTCCAGATTCCAGGTTTTCCTGACGGTTTCTCTCAGGTAAATAATACTATTTATATCTCTGTTAGTTAGCTCAGTGTTTACCTCATGCATCAACTCTGTAAACCGTAAACATACACTCTGTTTTACGTCTGTCTTTACAGATCCATCTGTGAGAAATGACCGACAGAATCATCCCAGAGGAGAGCAGACAGCTGAGAGCAGATGGCTCTGTTTACATGGAGATACAGAGCTAACCCGGTAGCATGTAGCTAACCCGTTAGCATGTAGCTACATGCTAACGGGTTAGCTACATGCTACCGCTATGACACGGTGTGTAAACACAGCGACCATCAGGGTGGAAAATAGAAGATGTGAAACAGTAGTCAGTTCATTATTTCTGCTAAAAGATAAATGTATGGAAGATCAGAGTAATGGTATATTATTTACAGTAGTAGCTGTCTCTGTGTTACCATGACTACAGACCACCGGAGCTTAGCTTACCATAGTTTACCAGAGCTGAAGACTTTCTCCTGTACCATGTTAACATAACTGCAGGTGGGATGATTACAAATGCTGTGAATAATTAATATTGTCATCTGTCTACTCAAATAAAGTTTGACTGTGAAACAGAAATGTGTTGTGTTGCTTACAAGTCACTATTTACTACCTGTATTCTGCTACATGCATGACATCAAATATATATAATATATAAATATCATCTGTTTAAACAGTGTAATTACATAAAGCCTTTGTGAATGAACATGTTATATTTAGATGATGGGAGTACATGAAGCCTGTTCTGCTGGTTCTTGCAGACTAACTGTAGGAGCTACTTTGCTCAAGTTCGGTTGAGGAGGAGAGACAGTGACGCGCTGTGGGGCGGGGTCAGCTACTGAAGGTTCTCTCTGGTTCGACCAGGAAACCCTCACGTGGCTTGCATTCTCTAATGACGTCAGAATACAAGGAAAAAAGCGAATTTTTTTTCTGCACCCATTTCCGGACAAACGGAGGAGGAGAAAAAGAGAGAGGATGGTCTTTTATGATACTATGGTGGCCTGTAGACACACTGGGGACAGATATTGATGTTTAAAAGACATGGAAAAGTGTATTTTGCATAATAGGTGACCTTTAAGAAGCTTTGACTCATACATCCCCCTCACAGACACTTCTACCTCCATTTTCTTGTGTGAGCACTGTACCTGCGATGCGGATGACAGCCCTTTCTGCTGGGTCCAGCACATCTCCTGAGGCTGACTTGGAGCGCTTCATGCGATGGTGTTTGGGGAGGTTCCAGGGCAGCGTGTCTCCAGGGGATGGAGAGTAGCTTATTGAACTCAGATCACTGGAGCTCTCCTCTGACGCAGCCCTGACCAGAGGCCTCCTCTTGGGCTTGTCCTTCACCTCCTCCATGGTCTGGATGGATATAGGGATAAACATGGAGTTAGAAAACCTCTCAAAGCAGAACGGAGAAAGTCTTAATTAGTAATTAGTAATTCCTGTAATCTATTCTGTATTATTGTGAATGCTGTACCAGGCCACCACGGCAAGGCTTACTTTTCTAGAAATCACAACAGCAGGTGTTTTTCCTGTTTAGCAAATTTTCAAGCAGGCCAGAGGAGCTACTGAGAAATTGTCTGTTAAGTGTTTACAGGAATAAAATCATTTTACCATCATGACACATACCTGAGAACAAACCTCTACAAAATATTTCACGTTAGCCCAAATTATTAGATAAAACCTGCTCTTGTGACACTTGTTTTTGGATGAGGACTTTCTGAAGGCGAGAAAAACTTTGAACAAATAAGTTACGTTAACTCTTTTAAACAGTTACTACATTACATCCTTCACAAAATGTATCGTCACATTTAGATAAAACCACAGTAAACCAATTCTAAGGGTATATAAATTAGTTAGCTAATTACAGGAAAAATAATCCAAATACAAACTACTGGTCTCTCTCATTAACTAGTTAGCTAGCGTTAGCTATAGTTACCATCTTGGAGAGAGTCAACATGCTAACGGTTGAATTCAGCCATTTGGCTTTCTGTTAAAAACGGCTTAAGTAACTTTTAACAGAGTTCCCGTCATTCTGTTTTTCAGTCATGTTTATTAAAAGGGACTGTTTGTAACTTCTTACACGTATAAATCGCGCGCTCGCATATGCATGTGTGGCTACGCTGTTCAGACTCAGACTCCAACACAAACTACACAGAAGCACCAAAACAGCAAAGTTCTATCTAGTGAAGCCCGTCTGTTAAACAGTGTCGGCCGCGGTCGGAGGACGCGGTTTAGACAGTAGCTTTGGTCTCCAGGGCCAGAGTCTCTGATCCTCTGCTTGCCTTCACTCACACACCGCATTCGTTCTCACTCCACTCTCACGTGCATGCGCGCACACTACACACTGCAGAAGAGTTAGTTTAGCTCTGAGAATATCTAGTAAATGTACAGTGGACGTTTGTGCAGAAATAACTGCTGCAGCTCCTCCAGACCAACAGAGGTTTCCCGTGTCTTGTGAAGTGACGGTGCTTCGCAGAGAGAAACGTTATCGTCTCCGACCAAAACTCCGGTGTCTCCCCTGTTCCCTTCCGGCCGCGATCAGGAGGCTGAGGCAGGAAAAGCCAACTCTAGGATCAGCATTGATTCATGGAGAGACCTTCGTCTGGTCAGCTAACATTACTGCCAAGCAGCTGAAATATAGAGTGATATTGTGGTTTTAGCTGACGTGTGTCTCCTCACTGTTTTGACCGATGCTCGTTCATGTCTATGTAGAGCGAGCACAAGCGCGAGCGACAGGACGCTGACTTTAGTTGACTTAACGGCCACAGGTGTCGCTGTTAACAAGCATTTCTGATTTTTACAAACAATCCCTTTAAACAATCTCCCGTCAAACTTTTGGAAGGAAGGACTGAGTTTTAGGACCACTGAAATGTTTCCTCTGACTGTTGGTTAGCTAACTTTACAGCTCACTAGCTGGGAGGACTCACCGTCCTCCTGCTGGACTCTCACTGACATATTCTTGTTTCTTGTCCACCCGACAGACAACTCTGTAAAGTCCATTTCGCGGTTGAGAAGTTGGGACTCGGCTCGGTTTAGCAGTAAAAGTCCTCTGTGGCAGCAAAAATTATAACGTTAACATTAAACGGGACTAGCTAAATTAACCTAGAAACGTTTGAGTCTGACTATTTAGCTAATCATAGAAACACCTGTTGACGGTCGGGTATGGTCAAGCCCCATAGAGGGAGGCTAGGTCACTGGTCTTGAGGTTCGGGGAATAACGCATGTGCAGTGTTAACTGAAGCTGCGGTCGTGCGTTGCGATTGGCTCAAGTTCGGCGAGTATGGACCAGATTTTACTGCGCATGTGCAGAACCCCCCAGATATGACGCGTTGAGGACGCATGACGCAGCCTTCTTTCCATGGGCCTTGGGTGACGGTCTTCTTCTTCTTCGGCGGACTAGACGCTGTAATGGCGTTTTGCTGCCCTCTACTGATTATTAAATGATCCTCTTAACAGTTATTTATTTGTTATATATACATATAGTCCAATACTGTGCAGATATTCCACCAGTTTCTTCATTTTCGTCCAGTTATCCAGGTTGAGTAAAGTGCGCAGAGTTAAATCAGTTTCTCCAGCCGCTAGCTTAACATCAGGCTAAATACAACCCATAATGCAACGCTCTCTTAAAGCAACAGGCTAACTTTAAGCAACCTCAGGTGAACACAGGTGTCCTCATCTCATCCATTCATACAAATATCAGCAGTTGTGAATAAAAATGTCTACTCCCCAAATACAATACGACACCCAGTTTTTCCTCAATAATTCCCAGAATAAAATAACATCTCATATTCAGGCTGGAGACAAAAATATCTTAAAATAACCACTTAAAGGTATTATTTTAAGTCAGTGATTGAAACAATATTCTGGAGCAGGACTGGGCGGTATGGCTGATATCCATGTCGTGATGTTAATAAGAATAATTTTCTGATGTTTCTATATCACAGTATGGCTAATGTATCACACATATAAAGTAATCAAATTGGTGCTCAAGGCAGGTAAAGGTGATCCCCTGTTATGCAGATAAAACTGTTCACATAACAAAACAACAACTTCAACAACTTATTTAGTTTTCAATTACAGTTATCTGACCATGATTAATATTAGCAACACCATACAATCATACCATCATAACATGATTCCACAAAAGGTTAATAAACAATGATATCGAATGATTGCCGTGCCATAATTTGGAGCATCTATATTTAGACCTAATGTGCAGTAAATAGGACACAGCTCAGTGTTGCAGCCCGGTGCTCAGACTGCTCTCTGAAGTAGGAGAGTTTTTCACCAAAATCCTTGAGCCCTGGCTCCTTCAGAGAGCTGCTGTGAGGAGCAGAGCAGGTGCTGCTGATGCACTGTACAACGTCACCAGCACACTCCCAGCTTCCTTTTTTAGCTGAGTCACCGTCCAGCACTCAGGATGCACCCCACAGGGGCGCTGGCTGCACTGCCACAGCCTCTCTGATTGGACAGGACCAAAGTCAAGGGAGTAATGTCTACAGTGCAGCAGATTCGGTTCACATTCAGATTACGATTTAGCCAATTTTGGCTACTTACTGTTTGTTGTTAGAACTGCAGTACCACAACACTATTCATTCTTGTGTTGTCATTATATCTTTATTTCATTCAGAGCACAGCAAAAGGCTGTTTTAGAAATGAAGAAAGAGTGACATTGAACTTCTGCACATGACATATTATTACTAGGGCTGTCAAACGATTAAAACATTTAATCCTAATTAATTGCATGATTGTCCATAGTTAATCGCGATTAATCACAAACTAATCACACATTTTTTATCTGTTCAAAATGTATCTTAAAGATTTGTCAAGTATTTGATACTGTTATCAACATGGTAGTGGGTAAATTGGCTTGCTTTATGGAAATGTATGTATATATTTATTATTGGATATCAATTAACAACAAAAAACAATGACAGATATTGTCCAGAAACCCTCACAAGTACTGCATTTAGCATAAGAAAATATGCTCAAATCATAACATGTCAAACTGCAGCCCAACAGGCAACAACAGCTGTCAGTGTGTCAGTGTGCTGACTTGACTATGACTTGCCCCAAACTGCATGTGATTATCATAAAGTGGGCATGTCTGTAAAGGGGAGACTCGTGGGTACCCATAGAACATATTTACATTAACATATCTGGAGGTCAGAGGTCAAGGGACCCCTTTGAAAATGGCCATGTCAGTTTTTCCTCGCCAAAATTTAGCACAGCATGTGTTTTGCCAGTCATCTTATCGTGCCATACATCAATATTTCACATACAAACTAATAACAGCATTTGCCTCTGAAAGCAGAGCAGTAACACATAATACCTTTCATCGGCAGTTCATTGACTCATCTTAATGGACAGATGGGCATTTATTGACTGGTCAGCTAATACTGGTGTTTGGGTTCAGCTTGGCTTTCATGTACAATACAAGATACTGTATGAATACTACAGTAGAATGCGGACTGGGTTGTTTGGAAGGCTAGAGCTACATACAGTGAGGGAGCCATGTTAAAAAATTCATAGCTTCTAAAAAAAGCCCTTACACACAGCAGAGATGGCCTCAAGGAACCACTGAAAGTTATCACATATGCATACGAATAGCCTCAATATACAGAATCCTTTAGTCAGTCAGGCGGCAAAGTGTGAGCCTTTTTCATGTTTAAGGTAATCTGTGAATTCATTATCACTGTACTGCAGAGCACTGATCTATTCAGCTGAAATCATCCACTGCTTTGACTTTGAGACAATTAAAGGAACAGTGTGTAACTTTTTAAATATAATATTCAGAACTATGTTTTCATTTGTGTATAATCACCTGAAACTAAGAATCGTTGTGTTTCCGTTAGCTTAGAATGAGCCCTTCATATCTACATAGGGAGCCGATCCTCTTCAAGGAATCCACCATGTTGGTGTACTCAGTTGGTTGCAATCTGCAACCACACCATTAGATGCCGCCAAATCCTACACACTGTCCCTTTAAATACACCTAATAAACACCTCTAATGACCAATCACTTCTCTCAGGTCCTGCCTCTAAACCCATTACTATTCAGACTGACATTCTTGTATGGCCTTCACCCAAGCGAGCTGAAAAGCATCAGGGTGATCCGTAGTTACCAGGCAACCGTGAGTAGCTGTAGAGAGCATGCTGCTGAAAGTCTCAGGACTTGGAAATGGAAGAAAGTTAAGTGGTGTGTGGTGGTATGAACAGTGTCTGAATAACACTGACAGCTGACTGAGGCTCCTCTCTCTCTCACACTCACACTCTGTCTCTCTGTCTTCCCCCCTCTAAACTGTGAACAACTGATGGACTTCATTAGGACTGGATCTGTTGATTATCACTTGACAGATAAGGCTGTCACATCTGGATCCATCCCAGAAAAGCAACCCATTCAGGCTTTGAGCTGCACCGCATCGCCACACCTGAATCTGACCTGAGCCGCAGTGATGATGACAGACCTGAGAGGTGCACCTGCTGTCTGACAGGTTAGGAAGATGTGCAAAAAAAAAAGAAAAAAGAAAACACTATAGCATTTCCTCACAGTGGTGACAGGTCGGATAATTTCTAATCTGCAGTTTCTTTCAATGACACTAAATCATGTGATTAACAGCGTCAACGATGCGGCAAAACATGAATTATGAATTATCTGTATTCCTGCTTTTACTCACGCTGAAAATATCCAGGATGACGTGCTGATTTGGTCCCAGATGAACAATCGCAAAATCTGTTTATCGCAGTGTGGTGGATACCGTCGGTGGATTAATTTGTCCCAGTTAGATCCGCTCAAACTTAGAGAAGCATCCTCCTCTCAGCCGCAGCAGCGGGAGTCGCGCCTGCGTCCTGCGGTATCCTCCTGGAGGTGGGATGTCCAGCCTCCAGCCAAAAGCCTCCAGCCGCTCAGACCTGCACTGATCCGGGCTGCTGCGGGTCGAGCATCAGATAGGTAGAGTCTGCTGCTGCTGCTGCTGCTGCTCCCTCAGCCTGCATGCCTCCCCTGCTATAGTAGGCTATACAACTGCAGCGGAGTTGTCGCTATATAAACAGCAGCAGGCCCGCATTAGGATGGATGAAGATGAGAGGAGAGATGTGATCGCGTGCTCGGTGCGCGCATCATGTGAAAACTGAGCTCAGATCAGGTTGATAGCAGATTGCGGAGGGAGCTGCTTCTCCACACGTTACACCCAACTAGAGTGGTTTCATTTCAAGCTTGTGGGAGAAATATATGAACTATTGTTTCTTATTTGGAGTGAATAAATCATAAATCCATTATATTTCCATACACAGGGGGATTCTACTGTTCCCTTGAACTTCACACCTTCAGGATGATGTTACAGGAGAGGCAATATGCCAGCACACTTCTGCTGAGCTCAGCATCTGTCCTGTATGTGGAAACAGATGGCTGCTGGCATACAAAACATGCTGTGATGACATTGATTTTATATACACTTACTGTACATATGGGATCTGTCATTTTGAACCCCTATGTGTGTGTGCTCTGGACAAAACTGGAGTTAGTTTTCCACTCAAGCTTCAAGTCAACAGTATGATTAAAAATGTTTTTTGGGGGTTAAATGAAGAAAAAAAAAGTTAATAATTTTGCCAGCTGGTTTTGGACAAATGCCTTCAACTTCGAGGTTAATTTTATTGCTTTTATGCCGCTATGTCGAGGAGCCAAAACAAAAGAATGTTTCTCTCTTGTACCTGTATGAGATATAACAATAAAGGAATCTTGAATCTTGGTCGTGTTGAAGGGGAACTATACCCAGTTTCAAAATGCATAACTGTTATTCCTTATGGAGGACGGAAACTGCCAAAATAAAAAAATAAGTAAATATGAGCAACTGCAGTCGAACGTTTATGAAAGCAGTACTGTAGACTGTATGTGTTTGGTGTCTGCCAGCTGGACCTCCACCTGCACTTTGATGCCTTAAAAATGCTATTATTTAATAAATCTGTTCCATTTAGTTTCCTTTTGCCGTGCAAGTTGTTTATTCTGTTTTTCAAGTTTCTTCTTCGCTCTAAACGCGGCCAAGTTGTGCTGAGTCAAATTAAAAACTGTCATGCTGAGCCATTACGTAATCACAACACCATGAATGATAGATTGCTTGTTTGTGTGGCCCTACTACATTATTAGTTCTCCCGCTTGTAGAATAAATCAATGGGCATGGAGGGGTCGGGGGCTGAGGGGTCGGGTGGGGGGGGGGGGGGGGTGACGTGCTGGCTCGATCCCACCCTCGGCCCATTCTTGTATTCACAAACGATGCGTATGACATGCAGTTCTGTATGCCAACGTCCGGGCCAGCTTTGTACCCATTGTGCTGAAAGGGTCAACCATGTGCTTCATGAGAGCCAGAGAGCGGCGGAGCTCAGAGGAAGGTGAACGATGCCGTGGTAAATCATTCAGTCATGAACAAGTACTGTGACCAATAAAAGCTTTTTATCAGAACTCTAAATACTCCTGCTCCTCCAAGTGTGAAGTTTGCACTTTTAAAGGGACTGTTTGTAACTTCTTACACAGATAAATCATTGCGGGTCGGTGTCCCATGAATGCTCGCGTGTGGCTACGCTGTTCAGACTCAGACTCCAACACAAACTACACGGAAGCACCAAAACCGCAAAGTTGTATCTAGTGAAGCCCGTCTGTTAAACAGTGTTGGTCGCGGTCGGAGGACGCGGGGGAGACCATAGCTTTGGTCTCCAGAGCCAGTGTCTCTGCTGTACTCTGCTCCTCTGCCTGCCTTCCCTCACACACCGCGCTTGTTCTTGCTCTTTCGCTCCGCTCTCACGTGCATGCGCGCACACTCCACACTGCAGAAGAGTTAGTTTAGCTCTGAGAATATCTAGTGGACGTTTGTGCAGAAATAACTGCTGCAGCTCCTCCAGACCAACAGAGGTTTCCCGTGTCTTGTGAAGTGACGGGACTCGGCAGAGAGAAACGTTATCGTCTCCGACCAAAACTCCGGTGCCTTCCCTGTTCTCTCCGGCCGCGGTCGGGAGGCTGAAGCAGGAAAAGCCAACACTAGGATCAGCATTGATTCATGGAGAGACCTTCGTCTGGTCAGCTAACATTACTGCCAAGCAGCTGAAATATAGAGTGATATTGTGGTTTTAGCTGACGTGTGTTGCATCACTGTTTTGAGCGATGCTCGTTCATGTCAATGTAGAGCGAGCATGCAAGCGCAAGCGCGGGCAACAGGACACTGACTTTCGGTGACTTAACGGCCCCAGGTGTCACTGTTAACAAGCAATTTCTGATTCTTACAAACAGTCCCTTTAACTACTACATAAAACATATTTTAAATTCAATTTAAAGGTGCAGTGTGTAGGATTTGGCCACATCTAGCAGTGAGGTTGCAGATTTTCAACCACATGAAAATTCTCCCGTGTGCCAAGTGTGTAGGAGAACTACAGTGGGCGACGCGAAAATGTGAAAACGTGAATGGCCTTATCTAGAGCAAGTGTTTGGTTTGTCCGTTCTGGGCTACTGTAGAGACATGGCGGCCGGCTCCATGAAGAGGACCTGACCTGTATGTAGATATAATATATATATATATATATAATATCATATATATCATTCTAAGGCAGGGGTCTCAAACTCGCGGCACGCGGGCCAATTGCGGCCCGCAAGACGACATTTTGTGGCCCCCACCTTGATATGAAAGTTTAATGTTAGTGCGCCCGCAAAGTTTTTTTTTTGGGGGGCATTTTTTCATTTTTATTGACAGGACAGTGGATAGAGTCTTGGAAAGGGGGGAGAGAGAGAGAGAGTGGATGCGGAAAGGGCCACAGGCCGGATTCGAACCCGTGCCGCCGCGGTCAGGACCAAGTCTTGTTACATGGGCGCCCGCTCTACCAACTGAGCTAACCAGGCACCCTCGGCCCGCGAGATTTATGTGAATGGCACTTTGCCGCGTTGTGTGTGGAAGGTCCCTTTGTTGCGCGAGCCCGAGCTGAACGAACCTACCCATCACAGTGGGGTATATGGCTCCCGGGGGCGGGCAATCGGCCGGGCTTGATGCAAGCAGAGAAACATTTCACAACAACTATGGCGGCGCCCGTGTAACATCGCATAAGCTTGATTAAAGCTTGATTTATACTTCTGCGTTGAATCGACGCCGTAGCCTGACGTGCACCTCTCTAGAAATGTAACTACACGTCGCGGCGACGCAGACCGCAACAGCTGTGATTGGTCCAGTCTCTCAGCGATGCTGAGCGGCCAGGACCAAGTTCTACTTCTCTCTGCCTCCATCTTTTCAATGTTTGTTCACACAAATCCACTCAGATATATTTTCTCTTTTCGGCGTTCCAGTAATGTCAGTAAAAGTTCTGTGGTTCAACAGTTATTAGCTCCAACTCCCTCAGTTTCTGTTTGTAGTACAAGAAGAAGAAGAAGAAGAAGGAAACTCATAGAGACGCCGCCGCCAACTAGCGGTTTGGTGGTGTAATTGCAGAGCAACACAAACACAGCAGGCACAACTTTATTGCGGAGTGACACCAAGTGGAATGAATATATATCTTGTCACACAGCCCCAATCATGTCTTTTTCAAAGCCTGCAGTGAAGAGAAAGGTTGGTGACGAGCACAGACAATTTCAGGAAAAGTGGGAGACGCAATAGAGGCCATGTTCAGAAGAACCGTTCATGTTCTTCAATGTTCCATTCATGTTCAGGACAGTTCATGTTCAGAAGAACCCATTCAAGTTAAAGAACTGTTAATAATGACGTTTGAGAAGATTGTTTTTTTTTTAACAAAGCTTTTTTTGTGGAATACCTGATGCGGCCCAGCCTCACCCAGACTCTGCCTCCAGCGGCCCCCAGGGAAATTGAGTTTGAGATCACTGTTCTAAGGTAAAGAAAACATTCCTATTTTCAGGTAATTATACACTAAAGAAAACACTTATTAACCCTCTGAGACCCACAATTGACCATAATTTTTAGGGGGGTTCAGGGGGTCTTTAGGGGGAGATAGCAGATGTTACATAGAAGTGGTGTACATCATCTGAAAGCTGGGAACCTGAAGATTAATTTGAGATGCAGCTCAGCGCTGGTGTAAAATTGCTCTAGTCATAAATCAGAAATAAATAGGAATAAATGAATGAATTAATTAAAATAAATTGGAAAGCGTATCAACCCACCCAGGAAAGCCATCCGTCCTCTGAATGCTCTATGTCTCTAGTTTTTGGCTGTAAAGTTTCATGAGGCTGTGATTATCCTAGAGGTCACCACAGGTCATTTTATACAGGGAAGTCAAGTCTCAAGAAATGGTCTCACTACAATGAAATGTCTCCTATGGGGACTAACATCATCACACATGAATACAGTTGGGCCCATTGGATCCACAACAATCTCACCTTTACATTGATACCCAATTTATGTAATTCAAGACAGTTTACGGACCCCAGTATGCAGAAATATTAAAATACACCGTTTTAGAATATGCAAAGATAACACATTTATATGGTATGAAAAAAACGGCATGGTTTTTGCCCCAAACTGCATGTGATTATCATAAAGTGGGCATGTCTGTAAAGGGGAGACTCGTGGGTACCCATAGAACCCATTTATATATATCTTGAGGTCAGAGGTCAAGGGACACCTTTGAAAATGGCCATGAAAGTTTTTCCTCATCAAAATGTGGCCTAACTTAGGAGCATTATTTAGCCTCCTTTCCTTCGGGTCTCACTACTTATTAATATTATATTCCATTTCTGCCAATAGATACACACTGTTCCTTTAAAGGTAAAAAATTAATACAAATAAGTACACTATATTGTGATCAGCTTTAATCTGCACTCAGTATAGTATACAGTAATTCATATGTGCTAAGTACATTGAGAAAAAAACACACCTTAAGTATATTTCCTGTCAATCACTATTATGAATATACTGCCTTCATAGCCACAGTAAAATACAATATTTGGCTAAAGAAGCAGTCCTTCCGTTTCCTCAGACACCCCAATGCCAAGCAAAATCATCACAGTGAAGTGAACTGAAAGACTGAAAGATCAACATGCATTAGTTATTTCTGCTTCTAGTTTAGGACAGTTGAGTTAAAAACGTCCAAAAAACGGCCTCATTAAACCAACCACAGTGGAGAAAGTGATCCTAAAACGCCGGGAAACGAGGCCTTTGATGACACACAGTGGAGAAACATTCCTCACCTTCTGTGATCTCACTGCAGTCACAGTTTCCATGCCGACTTTGAGAGGTCGTCTCTTCCTTTTCCTGACTGCCGGACGCGGTGGCTCCTGTCCAAGGGCCACAGACTCCTTCACCACAGCTTCCTCTGACTGGACACAAGCAACTGGCTTCTCTTTAGGCTTTTTCTTCCTCTGAAATTACAGGATGCATTCACATTATTGTTAACCTGACCATCAGAGCAGAGTTGTCCCTACTGTTTCAGCTGCCTCTCTGACATTTATTTAAAGGCTTCAGTTGGAGCTTCAGCTACAACGAGATGTTCCCCATTCTGCCGAAAACACAGTTCACTGTAACATAGCATCCACCATCCCACATGGAACCAAGCTCAGTTTTTTATTTCCACATTAAGGCTCATTTTTAATGTTTGCTTTGAGGAAAAATCCACTCTGCAATTACAGATCTCAGCACTGGAAAACAGCAACTCTTGATATCTGGCATGCACTGACTGAGCCGGACAAAAGCCTCCTTATTCAGAGGCCATTGATTGTGATTAGTGCTGTCAGGTAAACAAATGGGGTTTTGTTTTTCCTGCTGCTGAAATTCCCTGAAGGCGAATATAACTACATCCAATGAGGTTTTTGCACCCAAGTGAAAAATCGGATTTAATTGAATGGAAACTTTGGAACTTTTAAGTAAGTTACCTAAGCTACGTTCTTACTTGGCATCGTGATTATAGCTTTTACGGAACGGATCTGCTATATTTTAAAGGTCCCATATTATAAAAAAGTGAGATTTTCATGTTTTTTTAGTTTTTTTATCATAAAGCAGGTTTAAGTCCGATATAAATACTGTGAAAGTATTGAAACGCTCAATCCACAAGGAAATACACACAGCCCGTATTCAGAAACTCTGCATTTGAAACAAGCTGTCAGGATTTTTGTCCATTTGTGATTTCACAAATATACAATATTTAGACCCTTTACACAGATTTAAACATAAACATTCTAAATGTGTCCCAGTTTATTCCTGGTTGCAGTGTATGTGAATGTCATCAGCTGACAGGAAGTACACATGGACCCAAGCTGTTGCCTAGCATACTTAATTCTGTTGCAATTTCGTCGCAATTCTGTCGAAATGCACTAAAACGGAGCGTTTTAGACAGAGGATAAATACAGGCATATTCAGGCAGACAGTATGAGGAAAATGTTTTTTTTTAACATTACAGCATTTAAACATGTTCTGGTAGAAACACTAAATACAAGTATGAACCTGAAAATGAGCACGATATGGGACCTTTAAGATTATAAATCAGACAGTAGAGTCTATTATATGTCAAATGACAGTTATTTTTATATCATTTGGTCATCGCTCAGCAGACTTTGGGAGGAGTCATGAACTGTCAATCATTTCTTTCAGGATTAATAACGTTCTGTTTTATCTTATCATGCACTAAACAGCAGTTGAGAGTTTTTAGGAATGCAATATTTTAAAAGGAGTGATTGTCTTAGTCCTTTCTATATTGGCCTCGAAAGTACAATGCCCTGCAGCAAACAACTTCATTAATTTGTTTTTTTAAAGGGGACTTATCATGAAAAACTCACTTCCAGTGCTTATACACATACATTTGGGTATCTGGAGTGAAATAAGACAACCCAGTCCGTTTTTTGTGGGCTGCCTAGATCAGAAAACATGTGATTCAACAAGCCATTCAGATTTGGTTCCCCTTCCTATGTTACATGCAGGCTCATCAGAATATATATATATATATCAACCCCAATTTTTCTCGCTAGCCAATCAGGGCAGACTGAGCTTTTTCAAGACAGGGTCTTAAAGAGACAGGTGCTATAACGAAGCATTTCAGACAGAGGGTGAATACAGGTACAGTATATTCAGACAGACAGGATGAGAAAAATAATGTGTTTTTTGAACATTAAAGCATGTAAACATGTTCTAGTAGAAACCCAAAATACAAGTATGAACCTGAAAATGAGCGTGGATATGTCCCCTTTAAGTTGCAGTGTGTTGAGCTCTCAGGGCCACCGTAACTTTCTTTACTATGATTTAAAACCCAAAGAATGTGTGAGTGACATTTCCATTGTACAAAAAAAATGAACACGCCTTTCTTTCATACAGCTGTTGAACGTCACATAATGAAATCATTCACATATCTTACAGTGTGACAGATTGAAATGTAAGGTAACCTCTGAACCGGCAGTAGATCATGATCTACGGACCCTCCCACAGCCTCCTACTGTCCTTTTAAGACATTTTTGCATTAAATCGATCGTAGTGTGACCACTCTTCCAAGACATGGAAGTGCATGCATGCTTATACAGTATTTAGCTTTCACCACAATGAGATCCATGTGTTCTCCATAGTCACATACTTTGATATTTGGGTACAAATACTTTGTGGGCATTTTCTTCAATGTGATCGGATTCATAACAGACTGACAGCCTAATAACTTATGGTCACAGCATTCCGTTGGTTACTGTGTGTGGCTCTGTTCTTCAGACAGAGACCTCACATGTCTCTTTGTCCATATTCTCTGGCTGCTACAGGAAGAAATGGACCTCTGTTGGCATGTTAGTGCCAAACAGACAAAGGGCTTCACTCATGGAGGCATTTCAGAGAGCCTCTCAAACTTATCACACACAGTGACAGCACAGTGTTTCTCCACTGTGTAACAACACTCATAATGACGGTGCCAAAACACACTGAGCGAGGCCAGTACAGTGACAGATCTCTCAGTATAACATGAACCCACTTGCAGGATACTTTGCAGTGGAACTGCAGGGTGATAAAGCTGCAGCTGCGGAGAGGTTATATTACAGTACTATATAGAAATTATGTATGCAACAAGATGGGACAAGACGGGGCTAAAGCTGAAGGCATATTGCATTTATATTGCATGACTTGTATGCTACACACACTGTAGTAGATGTTGCATGTCATGGTCAAATGACTGGGACTGAGTAAGAACAATGTACTTTGTTTTCAGCGAATGCCAGTTCCTCTTGTATTTATAAAGAAAACACTGTTGCTCATGCTGGAAACATTAAATGCATCACTTCCTCTTATTACTGAAAGAGAGCATCACATTTAAAAACAGGAAACGCTGCAGGTTGAATCACTGCAGTGCTACACACGTCAGCAAAATTAAAGGTCCAGTGTGCAGGATTTGATGACATCTAGTGGTGTGGTTACAGATTGCAACCGACTGAGTATACCCCTCCGCTCACTCCTCCCTTTCCAAGACTGCGGTAACACGAGCCGCCGAGTGCAAAACCTTGCCTCGTTCAGAGGCCATCCATACCGTAATAAAACTACTTTAGGAGCAACGGAAGTCACTCTGCGGATAATGTTTCACAAGCGTGTCGGAGAACTATGGTGGCCTTCAGTTAACGTAAAAGCGCAAAAGTCTCTCTCTACAGCCAGTGTTTGGTTTGTCCGTTCTGGGCTACCGTAGAAACTTGGTAGAGCAACATGGCGGACTCCGTGAAGAGGACCCGCTCCATATGAAGGACTCATTCTAAGCTAACGGAAAGAAAAAAAAAGATTGCTCACTGCTACACCTACATTCACACCAACAACCTCACACTCACCGCCAACACACACACACACGGTCTGTTGGAAACGCAGACTACGTGTGCAGTGGCGAGCACAGGCAATGCTAGAGCTGCTAACGTAGCACAAATACACACACTATTGGACACTCACTAAAGTTACGCCGGGCAGACAAAGTATCGTTACGCTGGGCAGACACACAGCTGACAACCTGCTAAACTAAACTTAATGTGCGGTGGAGACTTTTACTGGGAAATGTCCGCGACACTACTCGCAGCATCGTAGCTGCTAAGTTAACGCTCCCGGACGGTGAACTGGGGACTCCCGTCAACCAATATCTGTTGTGTTCCTGTAGCTGGTACGAGCACAAATCTTGTCGGTTAACGGTTAATAATCGTTTAACGAGGGTCGGTTATCGGTTAAGACATTTTTTCAAAATGAGCTTCCCTAGTCCAGACTGAAATATCTCAGCACTACTGAATGGATTGACACAAAATGTGATACGGACATTGATATTCATTGTTCCCAGTGATTCCCTGATTGTTCCCCTCAAACGCCACCACGAGGTTCACTTGTGGTTTTCAGTGAAATGCCTCAACAACTGTTGGATTGTTATGAAATTTGGTTTCAGATATTTGCGTTCCCCTCAGGATGAATTGTTTGGTTATTCCTTAACTTCTCATCTAACGCCATCATCAGGTCAAAGTTTTTATTGACTTTACCTCCAAAACTGACATTCCCAGCAGCCTCAGCTGTACCTTGCTAATTAGCAAATGTTAGCATGCTAATACTAACTAAATAAGATGGTGAACATGGTAAACTTTACACCTGCTAAACATCAAAATGATAGCGCTGTCATTGTGAGCATGTTAAAGAGGAACTAGGCCCAATTTCAAAATGTATACATGTTATTCCTATGGTCGAAGACAGTCCAAAAAATATTAGTAAATATTACTATAAATATAAAGTACAACAACTCTCTCCCAAATCCGAAAACTAGAGTGTTAAAACTCAAACTCGTGATGCTATAGGGTATAAAGTGTGGAACTGCTCCGTAGACGATGAATTGGGAAAGATAACGACGGCACTGAGAGCACCCAGGGGAATGTTCTGAGTATATGGGTATGTTTTTTGTTTCACAACTGAGAACATTTCAATACAATAAAGCTCATTTGGGTATAAAAAAAGAAAACAAACATTCTGTGGGTCTCCCATTCATTGTCTATTGAGCAACTCCAGACTTTATACTTGATGACATCACCAGTTTGAGACTTACTTCTCTGGTTTCTTTGAGAGAGAGGAGCTCGTGTTCACAAATATTGATTGAACTTTACTAGGCCACGGAAACAACATATAGGAATTCTTAATTTAGGTGGTGTTCCCCTTTAACGTCAGCATTTAGCTCATAGCACTGGGGTGCCTGGAAGTACAACAGAGTATAACCTCACAGAGACTCTTAGTCATGTTTAAAAAATATGATTATTTCCATTTCATAGTGTGTTGAACAAATAGCTCCACACCTTCTCAATGCTTGACAATGATGTGCAGGCATTGACTCTATATAAATATATATAGAGAGAGACGATAGAGGTGTCTATGTTTACCAATTTAAATGCTGCTGACCTGCTTTAAGAACTCATTCCAAGCTGTGTGTTCATTTCAAAGCATCAAACCTAGTTAAAGGGAGGCGCTCCTGAAAGCAAGGCAGCTTTATTGAAAACTGAAGAATGTGGCACTTGTTTCCAAAGAGGTACCAATCAAGGCCTAATCCACCAGAGCTTTGTTGGTCTTTATTTATTTATTTATTCTCAAAAGATGTTCAATTTAGGTTTAGATACGCAAATTCACATTCACTGACAGTCACTATATTAAGAGCTGTGATGAAACTGTGGTAAAATCCTCCAATATGGTCTCTTCAAGGCATTATGGCATGCAAGCATGACTTCAAAAAATTACATTTTGTGGCGCCTCTTCTTCTTATTTTTTGAGAAACCTACTACAGTAATCTTAGTTGCTTTTTTATTTTTATTATTTTATTTTATAATTTTTTTTTATTAATTAATCTAATTGATATATATATACTGTTTATATTCCTATCCTATTTATTCATTTTCTATTTCCATTATGTCTTGACTTTTTCTGTTATTATTAAAGGGACCATATTGTAAAAAGGGAGATTTTCAGGTCTTTTACATTATAAAGCAGGTTTAAGTGCTATATAAATACTGTTAAACTATCAAAAAGCTCAATATACGGAGAAACACACACAGCCCGTATTCAGAAATTGTGCGTTTGAAACAAGCCGTGAGGATTTCTGTCCATTTGTGATGTCACAAATCTACAATATTTAGACCATTGCGCGATTTTAAACGTAAACATTTTAAATGTGTCCCAGTTTATTTCTTTGCAGTGTATGTAAATAACATCAGCTAACAGGAAGTAAACATGGACCTAAACTGTTGCCTAGCAACACAACTCCGTTGAAATGCACTAAAACAGAGCGTTTCAGACAGAGGGTGAATACAGGTATATTCAGACAGACAGTATGAGGAAAATAATGTGTTTTTTAACATTACAGCATGTAAACATGTTCTAGTAGAAACACAAAATACGTAATATGAACCTGAAAATGAGCACGATATGGGACCTTTAAGGTATATTATAGATATTCTCTCTATATTGTTATTATAATTTCAACTTTATTCATCCATAATTTCGAATATATCATCCGTTATCAGCTGTGGTTGCCTGTGCATTTGTTTTTTGTTTTAGCAGATGGATGTGTTTTAACCCAGGTGAGTGTTGTTCAGAAAAACTGAAATTCCCGTACAGTTACTGTTTAACTCCTTATTGACAATCAAGTAAAAGACCTTTGAAAGAAAGAAAAATTATATTTAAACAACTAACACTCAGTTTAAATGTGTGTGACATGGTAGAGGAAAGGTTCAACCATGTCATACCACTGAATAATAATGGTTCAGTATAATGAACGTGTCAAGCTTGCTGGTCTTGTGTGCTCCTCTCGTCCTCAGGCTGGTGGTATGAAACTGAGCAAAGTGCAAGTGAACGAGGACCTCTGATGTCTGAAGTAGGCATTACAAGCTGACGTGCTACTGTGTGATAATAAAAGCACAGTGCACTTTGAGGAGTACATCACGGTTATACAGGAATGTAAGGTATGAGGTGTTCACATTTTGTAGTAGTTCATTAAACAGACTGAACAAAGTCGCTCTTAGGAGATAGATTTACTCACCTGAGTTGAAGCTTTAGATTTGGAGTGCTTAGCCATCACTGTATGGAAAAAATAAAATCATTATTACCTCAGACAGAACAAAAAATGTAGGTTAATAATCTTTATTTCTACTACTATCATGATAAAAGTAAGTGCTTTAAAATGTGCATTATGCAGCAGAGATGACACAGAGCCATGTTTCTTGCAGTGTACATGCATGTTACAATGACTCTGCAAGTAACTTGTAGGCTTGTGCATGCATGTAGACCCACGATGTTACATCATGTCAAAGTTATAACATATCATTAAGCTCACATTCTGGAGTGTGGTGCAACGCTCAAGTGTACTTTCCCATTCCTAGCTGAACAGAAAAGCGTGACAGTGTACTAAAAATAAACTTGTTTTATTGTACTAAAAAGTATGAAAGCCCCATTGTATCCTCTCACGTGGGTAAAAGCACATTTAAACAGGAATCAGAACCACAAAACGGATGCAGAGCCAACACGAGCTGGCAGTTTCTGGAAAATGTGTATACTGCAGTCCTTGGAAAGGAAACACTAACAATTTACAATTACTGGACTTTGGGAAAAAAAAAAAAAAGCATTTCCACTGAGTGTTCCTCCTCATAAAACTGAGCCTGAATTGAAGTTAAAGCTTCACAGTAAGCAGCAGAGTGTTGTTGTAAGCCTGTCAGAGGCCTCCACACACACCCCCACAAGAGGGGGAGGTGAGGGGATGAGGGCCCACCTACCTGCCAGGTACCTCTCCATGGAGGGCGAGGATCTCTGGTTCCAGCTGTAGCAGCAGAAGAAGAAGAGCCAGATCAGGAGGGTGGCCAGCACCAGAACCAGGACCCAGAGGAGCCGGGCCACAGCCGGGTTCGTGATGGCCCAGGCTGTCAGGATATCCATGCTGAGGGCCGGTGTGCTTGTCATCAGTCAGAGCCTCACTATCGATCTACTCAGTGTGATTCCCAGAGTGTGACTGCTGCAGCAGAGCTCATGAATGGGTTGCAGCGGGCCGGTCTCTGTGTCCTCTCAGGGCAGCCACGGTGCCTACAGCAGCAGGAAGAAGAAATCAGCAGCAGCAGCCAGAGCAACGGCAACCACAGATGGATACCAGCTGTTCCAGAAGGAGCCGTGCACAGAACTCAGCCCACGTCAGCTATGAGTGTGTGGAAGCATGTGTGTGTGTTTGCTCGAGTATGTGTCTGTTGTGTTTTACTGAGTCCTGGAAAAGTGTGTGTGTGTGTGTGTGTGCACAAGGAAAACAGTTTGGAGGAGTGGCTAGGAGTTGTACAGCGGCAGGCTGAACTGTCAGCCACTCCCAGGCTGAACATCAGAAGGAGTCCTCACATGGACCAAGAGGCTGTAATGCTGCTGAGGGCCGACTCCCCTCTTTACCTGAACAGAACACCTGACAGTAGGATGTTTGACAGAGGTGTGTTTGTCTCCTAACACGACATTAACATGACAAAAACAACAACTGCACATTCAGGTCCAGATTACATCTTTTAGACAGACACAGACAGTTGTGAGACAAAGGTAACAAAGAGAGTACACTTTAATTGACTAAAACTATTCACCCAACAGGTTTTAAAGAAGCCCTGTTCAGTCATTATGGTCCTACTGTCTGGAACGCTCCACCACATGAACTATAAGGTCTACTACAACACTGTCTTCTTCTAAAAGCACACTAAGAACACATATGGCATAAGCTTTTAGTCATGTGTGTGGTTAATGGGTACAACTTTTTATTTTACAATCAGTATTATTTCCTTTTTAATAATACATTCTTTATCTTGTGTTTTTATACATGTAATACCTTCTTATCTTATATGATTTTATATATGAAATACCTTCTTATCTTATATGTTCTTATCTAATATGTTTTTATATATGTTATACCTTCTTATCTTATATGATTTAATCCCAGTGAACCAGCGACAGGGTCAGACCCGAGGCTCATTGATGCACGTGTGGAGCTGAAGGCTGGCCCGTGTTGTCTGATCCAATAGAAGAGCTACTGGAGCTCAAACTGCTGAAAAAGTTTTGCCTTTTATTTTGAAGCACATTGAGTCTACACCCGTTGTATGAAATGTGCTATATAAATAAACTCTACTCTCGATCAAACCCTGGCTGCATGCTACGGTTTTAATATGTACTGAAGACTGGTGCTACAGCATATTAACACAAGTCAAATATTTGCAGAGGACATACTGAAACGGAGTACGCTTTGCAGACTCATTCAATATTCAGAAATAAGGTGTGGTTAAACATTTACTACACGAGCAGAAACAACCAACTCTAACTGACATTTAACCTCTCCCGCTCCTTGAGGGTGCCGGCGCCCTCGGCTGAGTTTACCTTTCTCCAGAAGCTGTAGCAGGCTCAGTTTTAAAGCTAGGTAAACAGGTAGAAAGGTACACGTAGGTATTATGCTAGCATGTCGGGAAGAGTGCTAAATAACACTACGAAGCTAGGCTTACATTTTGGTGAGGAAAAACTGGCATGGCGATTTTCAAAGGGGTCCCTTGACCTCTGACCTCAAGATATTTGAATGAAAATGGGTTCTATGGGTACCCACGAGTCTCCCCTCAACAGACACTTTATGATAATCATATGCAGTTTGGGGCAAAAACCAGGCCGTTTTGGCAAAAATGTGTAATTTTCGCCAATCCCAAAACAGTGTATTTGAATATTTCTGCATACTGGGGTCCCTAAACAGTCTTGAATTACATAAATTGAGTATCACTGTCAAACTGAGACTCTTGTGGATCCAATGAAACCAACTGTATTCATGTGTGATGATGTTAGTCCCCATAGGAGACCTCTAGGATAATCACAGCCTCATGAAACTTTACAGCCACAAACTAGAGACCTAGAGCATTCAGAGGATGGATGGATCAGACTAGAGACCTAGAGCATTCAGAGGATGGATGGATCAGACTAGAGACCTAGAGCATTCAGAGGATGGAGGGATCAGACTAGAGACCTAGAGCATTCAGAGAATGGATGGATCAAACTAGAGACCTAGAGCATTCAGAGAATGGATGGATCAAACTAGAGACCTAGAGCATTCAGAGAATGGATGGATCAAACTAGAGACCTAGAGCATTCAGAGGATGGAGGGATCAGATTAGAGACCTAGAGCATTCAGAGGATGGATAGCTTTCCAGAACAGAAGTGCTCGCCATCCAATCGCCGAAAAATGCAATTCTTGCAGAAATGTCAAACTTTTTGGTACCAAATCACAGCATGGCTTCTTCTATGGTGTTCCTCAAGGTCTTGGTGTCTTAATGTGGTATTTTTGAGGGATTATTGATCATTTTTATCAGTTCTCGAGTGGTAAAAAATGGTTAAATTTAGCACCAAATCTGTGTAACAAATGGTATCAACCCCAAAATTGCTGCAACAATTTATGTGCCATAAGTGAGCATGGGAATGACCATCATATACTTCTATCATAATGTTCTAAGCCCGTATACACTTTGACAAATTATTTTAATTAATTAATTAATTAATTTGTGTTTATTTCTGATTTATGACTAGAACAACTTGACACACAGTGCTGAGCTGCATCTCTAATTAATCTTCAGGTTCTCAGCTTTCAGATGAGGTACACCACTTCTATGCGACATCTACTGCTGACCTGCTATCTCCCCTAAAGACCCCCTGTATACCCCTAGAAAAAAACTAAAACAGGTCTATGAAAAGAGATCTGTCATGTAAGTTGCCGTTGCAGTGCTTTCTTTCTAATTTAATCTCCATACCAACAGAATTTCCCAAGTTCTGTGTTCATTTTCAGTTCAAAAATGTTTTTTGGTTTCATCTAAATGTCAATTTTGCATCTGTTGTTCTGTCTGTTCTTACTTTTACAACAAATCATGCAAATATTAAATTCTGACACTGTAGTAGGAACTACAGTCCGGCAGAGATGACGAAACTGTCTGCAGACGGCAGGAAACAAAAATTAACCAACTGCGCCATCTAGTGGTCAAATATTAATAAAAACAAATCTCTCTACGGAGGCAAAAAATTTAATTTAACAAGTTCATTTATGATATTTCTGGTTGGATCGTTACTTCCAAAGTTTGGGTGAATAATTGTGAAATAAAGACTTTGTACCAGATTACAAATAAGTTATGATGAAGAGAATGTCCACTAAATAAATAATACCTTAATCAAGCCATGCTGCCTCGTCTTGGACATTTTTTACTGCAGAAAGTTAAGCTGCCAGTTAAATAACAATAGTTGCTAACATGATAAATAAATAAATAAATAAATAAATAAATTCGATAAAAAGTCTAAATAATATCCGTTAGAAGCCATCTGCATCCTCTTGAAGCTGATTTCCATTTTAATAGAAGCCGGAGTCTTGAGCAGCCCAGTTTGGTGTCTGAGAAATTAACACAAAAACAAAACAAACATGAGAAGAAACGCTGAAACTACTTTATAAGAAAACAACAAGAGATTTGTTCCAAAATTAGAAATCCACCAACTGAAAACACCTGCCAGCTTCTCTCTCATAATGATTGACAGGACAAAAACAATGCTCTGATGAAATCATGAGAGATTGTACAGACTACTCTAATTAAAATCCTGATTCTTTTTTTTTGTACCCAAAATGAAATGTTGCGCTGTACAATCAACTCTCTGAGAATGTTTCCACATAGATTCATCAGAGGGCAGTAGGACACGAGGTCTGCACATACTGACATGACAGGTGAGCAATAAGAATGGGTGTGATCTAACGTTAAGTGCCTCACTTTTCTACATTTCTATATTTGAATGCTAACATGAAAAATGGCCAGTTTACACTGGATCCAGTGTTAAGTATAAACTAGGGCTGTCAATCCATTCAAATATTTAATCGTGATTAATCACACATTTTTTTTATCTGTTCAAAATGTACCTTAAAGGGAGATTAGTCAAGTATTTAATACTCTTATCAACATGGGAGTGATAAAATATGCTGCTTTATGCAAATGTATGTATATATTTATTATTGGAAATCAATTAACAACACAAAACAATGACAGATATTGTCCAGAAACCCTCACAGGTACTGCATTTAGCATAAAAAATATGCTCAAATCATAACATGGCAAACTGCAGCCCAACAGGCAACAACAGCTGGCAGTGTGTCAGTGTGCTGTCTTGACTATGACTTAGGGATGCACCGATACCGGATCGAATTATCGTGCCGATACTGAGCCAAACAGCTGGGTCGGGTATAGGTGACTTTGGGGCCGATCTATTCAATTCAGTTCTTTTTTTATATACTCTAACATTATATACTGGAAATTAATTCCTGTTTAAGTTTTGACTAATTTGTTGCTGCATTCAAATTATTTACACTTTGGTAATTCATATTCATTTTAAAGATTATTTGTTGTTGGATTCATTATTTTAATAATAAATTCAGTAAATTCATATCTATGTATTTATTGGTCACATTTTGTCTACAACGTTAGGAAAGCAATGTTTAAGTCAAGCCTGATGTTTCCTTACACATATAAGAATGATACCAGTCACTTCCACACAGTGAGGCATACAGCTCATTAATTAAACACTATCAGATCGGTATTCGGTATCGGCCGATACCCAAAGCCCAGGTATTGGTATTGGTATCGGGACTGAAAAAGTTGGATCGGTGCATCCCTACTATGACTTGCCCCAAACTGCATGTGATTATCATAAAGTGTGCATGTCTGTAAAGGGGAGACTCGTGGGTACCCATAGAACCCATTTACATTCACATATCTAGAGGTCAGAGGTCAAGGGACCCCTTTGAATATCCTTCGCTACAAGCCAGTATGACATGGTTGGTACCAATGGATTCTTTAGGTTTTATAGTTTCATATGATGCCAGTATCTTCCCTCTAGCTTTAAAACTGAGCCTACCTAAGTTGCGTTAATATGTTAAAGAAATTAGTGGCGCTTTATTATCACGTTAACTTTGACAGCCCTAGTACAAACTGATGAAAAAATGGCTCTAATTTTTAGTGCATCTGGCACTAAACATCCCGACACAATGTTTAGTGCTTTGTTTACCTCGTTCCTGTTGCTGTGGGCCACTTTCTTCTCTATGTTCATTGCCAACATCTGGCTACGGAAGGACAGGCTCTTGGTCTTCTCGATCACCTGCTGGTACGGCGACACTGCGTTGTTGCCCATCACCACATGACCCTGAGGAACAAATTCACAACAGTTAACATACCTCTAGGACTGCCTTTTAAAGTACCACAAAAGTGGTAAGTGCTCGGATGCTGCTTTCAGTCTTACACAAGAGCAAGATAAATACATTGCCATAACTACAGTATATTACCAGCTAAATGAGTAGTCTAGACAGGGCTGTTTATGCTAGGCTCTGTGATTTCAAAGCTCATCTGACTGGAGGTGGATCAGCAAACGCAGAGCCTCACCAGTTTGGAGTCGATCTTGGCATCGAGTCTGGCGTTACGGATGAGGTTGACGATCCACCTCTCCGCCTCCTCCGGCGTCATGTTGAGCTTGTCTGCCAGCATGCTGAGTGGAGACAGCGAAGGAGGAGGAGGAGGAGGAGGAGGAGGAGGAGGAGGAAGAGGAGGAGGAGGAGGAGGAGGAGGAGGAGGAGGAGGAGGAGGAGGGGGCATTTCAGTTAAGTAATCCAAAGTCTTCAAAACTCCCTTTTTACAGTTTACTGTTGAGTATAGTTGGAAAAACTAGCAGGACATAAATGAATAACATCTACAATTTGGCAGCAATGAGAACATCAATGATCTGGGTAAACAAGTTGAAAGAGCCTTTCATCCTTTTTCTCTCCTGTTAACTGTGCCTCCACAAATAAAAGGCACGGCCGTTTATGACAAGTATGCCTATTACAAAGACGCTGTACCTGATGCTGATGCATTGATGAATCCGACAAAATGTCTCAAAGATGAAGAGACGGGCATTCTCGATGAAATCCTCGAGGCAAGCGACCAGGAAGAAGTCATTCACAAGAACCTGACGGAGAAAAGAGCACACGGCTGTAAGTATCCATCACTTACATCACGTACAAAGCATTCATGTATAGAGTGTATGAAATAAATCTGGAAAAGACAAAGTGTTCTTTGAGTTAGTAGTTCTCTGCCAGCACATTTTCCAATATATATATACACACATATACATATATATATATACATATATATATGTATATATATATATGTATATATATATATATATATATATATATATATATATATATATATATATATATATATACACACATATACATATATATATATATATATACACATATATATATATATATACACACATATACATATATATATATATATATACACATATATATATATATATACACACATATACATATATATATATATATATACACATATATATATATATATACACACATATACATATATATATATATATACACACATATACATATATATATATATATATACACATACATATATATATATATATATATATATATATACACATACATATATATATATATACATACATATATATATATATATATATATATATATATATATATATATATATATATATATACACACACATATATATATATACATATATATATACACACATACATATATATACATATATATATATATATACATATATATATATATATACATATATATATACACACATACATATATATACATATATATATATATATATATATATATATACATACAGTGTATGCAGACATATTCAAAACATGTGTGTGCAGCTATAATTTCACACCATAATCCATCTTTGACTGGAATGATAAGTATACTTGAGTACATAATAGCATCACCAGACAACCACATATGATGTGCTGGAAACTATGTCCTCTGGTTTGGCTGTTTTGTCAGAATTTCCAGCTATTGGTTTATGCACCCATACATTAAAATGTCCTGGTCAACTATCCTCCCTCACAATGTAGAGCATTTAGAAGACAGTTCTGTATTGGGTATCTGGTTTGGATACGTTTTTTTTTTTTGTCCAAACTTCCAATTCCCCATATATGTACAGAAGATATGGTCATAATGTACATATAATGTATATAGTATCACACATATAAAAAAAAATGGAAAACCAGATTTTCCTCATTAAATGCACATTTATGCATCGATGTACTTCCAAATCTCTTCAGGTTGTCTGCAGTGTAGGAGCTTATAGGAGCTTCCTGTGGTGTGAGAGTGAAGGCTAAATCATCTACCGTCGTTGAGAGAAAATCACAAGACAATGGGCCTCACGCAGGAACAATGTCTTAAAAGGGACTGTTTGTAACTTTTTAGGAGTGTAAGAAAATATTGAAAATATCAAATATTGCGATATTGTGTTTTGTGATATTGTATCGATTCTCAAAAAAACAGATTTTTAATTAATAGTTTACATGCAAAGATTAAAAGGGACTGTTTGTAACTTCTTACACGTATAAATCATTGCGGGGCGGTGTCCCATGCGCGCTCGCGTGTGGCTACGCTGTTCAGACTCAGACTCCAACACAAACTACACGGAAGCAACAAAACCTCTTGGTTGTATCTAGTGAAGCCCGTCTGTTAAACAGTGTTGGCCGCGGTCGGAGGACGCGGGGGAGACCGTAGCTTTGGTCTCCAGGACCGGAGTCTCTGCTGTACTCTGATCCTCTGCTCCTCTGCCTGCTTGCCTTCACTCACACCGCGCTCGTTCTCACTCTTTCGCTCCACTCTCACATGCATGCGCGCACACTCCACACTGCAGAAGAGTTAGTAGCTCTGAGAATATCTAGTGAATGTACAGTGGACGTTTGTGCAGAAATAACTGCTGCAGCTCCTCCAGACCAACAGAGGTTTCCCGTGTCTTGTGAAGTGACGGGGCTCCGCAGAGAGAAACGTTATCGTCTCCAACCAAAACTCCGGTGTCTCCCCTGTTCCCTCCGGCCGCGGTCGGGAGGCTGAAGCAGGAAAAGCCAACACTAGGATCAGCATTGATTCATGGAGAGACCTTCGTCTGGTCAGCTAACATTACTACCAAGCAGCTGAAATATAGAGTGATATTGTGCTTTTAGCTGACGTGTGTCTCCTCACTGTTTTGACCGATGCTCGTTCATGTCTATGTAGAGCGAGCAAGCGCGAGCAACAGGACGCTGACTTTAGTTGTCTTAACGGCCACAGGTGTCGCTGTTAACAAGCATTTCTGATTCTTACATAGAGTCCCTTTAATTTGCATACAATAATATTATCTGTCAGAACTTAACCCATTTAGTGCATTTAAGTGTTATATTACATTCTGGGTTTTAAATAAAGCATTTTCTGAAATGCAAACATATAAATCCAAAAAATAATTTAAAGGTTCACATCTTGTGGGAAAACTTCTGTAAAGGTTCTTTAACTTTAACTGATCGAACTGTGATGATGTGTTTGAATTCAAAATTGATTAAACAAATCTTCCATGCAAAGACTCGAAGATTGATTCACTGACTCCAGGAAACGTTTCAGCCCTCATTCTTATTTCAGGTGATTTATACACCATTGAAAACATAGTTATGAATATTATATTACATTTCTGCTAATAGATGCCCCAAAATGCAACACACTGGCCCTTTTATGTATTCACAAAGCAGGTTTTTGAGATAAATATGTTAAGATGTACTATTACACAACAAGATGTTAAAATATTTCTCCATCACTGTCTCCGAGCTCGTGCTAAAGTAAACATGGAACCTGCCCGTCACGCAACATGACTCATAAAGCGATCACCAGACATAAGTGTAGAAGATTATGTCGTGACGTCTCCATCTGTGGTTTTAAAGCAACGATCACAGAAATATCAAATGGGGATGTTTGACCACCTCAAATCTCCAGAGGAGCTTAAATGTATGAATATATTAGTGTCTCAAAGGAGATGTGGCACCGTTATTTCACAAGGAGCTGTTTGTGTAAAACAAAATCCAATTATTCAGTGCTTTGCTGTGGTAAACACACAAACTAAGGTGCCACCATAAATATTCCATTAGTTTACCAATTCAATCATTCTTATCATGTGATTGAAACAAACCGGGTCCACTGCTGACTTTAATATTTTTACATCAATCGAAAAGTTCTCTTTAAACCACAGAAGACATTATTCTAAAACAAAAACATCATGTGATGTTTATACAGTAACTAAGACAAGTTGATGACCTCTAGAGGGCAAATAAACAAAAAACATGGTAATTTGAATTCCCCTGACAATTTAAAGTGCTCACACTCCGTATCTGACAGGATAGTTGAGGCCTTCGCAATTACTGCATATCTTATACAAGAGGGGGTTAAAGCCAATTGATGAGGGTGCTTGGCGAATGCGCAAAGTGGTCCCCCAACACGACTAACAAAAACTGCAGGGTTTCTAAAGAGAAGGCAACCGAGCCCCAAATCTGACAGCTGTTCCGCTTTGAAAATCAAACTGAATAAAAGTAAGAGCCAGCAAATCAGGCCAGACATGGATTTGCGAAGGCTGAATAGCTGCGAAGTCAAATGCCTGGGACTCAGGAGATCAGAGCACCATAGCTAAGGGAAGCTTCATATTACCCCTCAGTCCCAGGAGACAGCTAACTTCTATGGGGCGATTTAGGCCTGTGCGCCGTGACAAACGCACACTGTCAAAGCAGGAGAAACTTTAGGAAGTGATCCTTACTGACTCGCACTCTCTCAGCTTCTTCTGGGCGCTGTCAAAGTCAAAGTTCACGTAGAGACACTCCACAAACTCTGTGATTGGGTCCTTGTATGTGTACGACTCCTGCAGGAGAGAGAGAGAGAGAAACCATCGTTCATCAGGGCTCCAGAGTGCACCCATTTTGCATATGCGAACCGGTGCGTGTGTGTCAAACCGCGCCATGTACTCCTCCTCGAGAAACATCTTAACCATAAAACATACCGGTAATTTAAAATGAAGAGAACTAGTGTTTAGGGGTGTAAGAAAATATTGAAAATATCAAATATTGCGATATAATGTTTTGTGATATTGTATAGAATCCCAAAAAACACAATTTTTAATTAATGGTTTACATGCAAAGATTAACTCAGACAATACTTCATTTCATTTGCGCTAGATTCATTTCAGAAGTGGGGGGAGCAAAAAGTGAGAATGTGTGTGTGTGTGTGTGTGTGTGTGTGAGACACTACTGTACATTTAACAACAGGAGGCAGCTTTACCGCTAATTTCCTCTCTGCTCCGATGATCTCCGATGCTACATTGTGAACAACAAATCTATGTTGAAATCTGCGGGACGATCTGCAGCTCGCAAAGATACTCTATGTCTCTGGAGCTAGTTAACGGGAGGTGCCCCTGATTTACATTATGATGCGTTCAGGCTCTAGTCAGTGTGAGTATTGGGCTATGGTAAATTCTAACGTTATCATATGTTCAAATGTAATCTTCTAAAACGTAATTTTTTGGTGAAAAACTTGAATAAATCCAGTTGTTTGCTGTTTTCACATTAATATAAAATATATAACAGAGAGGGAATTATGACCTGTTTAACTTTCTAACCAAAAACAATAGGCAAATGATAATAAAGGAATGGATGTTGAAGTATACGGTGTGGTGAATCATGGAATTTCACTGGTAATCGGTACTGACTACTAAATTTCTGGTATGGTGATATCCCTAGTGTAGGCTTATGGGAACTGACGAACACTTAAAATGTATTATTGCAGTGCCAAAAGGCGCAGTGAAAAATCTTGGGTTCACCTAAATGATGTGCTGGTGCACCTAAATGAAAAAGTCAGGCGTACCAGTGCAACCAATGTAAAAAGTTTATTCTGGAGCCCTGTTCATATGTTGACTGAATCCTTGAACCACTTTAGATAAAAATAATTCTGCTAATATTTATCTACCTTACCTGTTGAATGACTTTCACCAAGTCCTTGAGCACTTGTCTGCGTTTTCGTACGTCTTTGTTTGTGATGACTGCGGTTGTAAGGTATCTCAGGATGTGTGGGCACATTGTCTGGATGGCATTCAGGTACCTGAAAAACACAAAGGCAGCACACCGTGGCAGCATAATGAGTTGCCATCACAACCAAATTGTCATTTAACTCCAAAAGAAAAGAAAAAACACTTATTTTTTTGCTCGCAGAAGCTTTGATTCATGCAGTAAGTACAGTACAAAGTACAATTTGAAACAAAACCTGTACACTTATGTAGCTGCAACATATGTTGAATCAAAAATACATTTACAAAATAAACTGACAACACAACAGCAGGGTGGCCTTCAAACTAAAAAGGCCTTTTCAATAAAAGTCTCAGGTTTAAGATGTGAAAAAGCCTGTGTGTCTTTCAGCAATATGTTCTGGAGCAAGATAAAGAATTCAGTATATTATGATCTGGATGACAGCACCATCAAGCCTGTTTATTAGTTGTGGGAAAAAAAACGATTCACCCATTCATCACGTTTTGTACAATTTTGAAATAGATTTTTTAATGTCAGAGTCGATATATTTGCTTCATTTGAGTCTATGCAGCGGTAGAAGGAAGTTACCGCTTTTATTGTTGTAGTCTGAGTAACGTAACGTCATATCCGTCCCGTATCGGTCAAAAACCAAAACAAACCGCACCGAGCCGAAACAACAAAGCAGAGAACAGCAGAGGGTCCACGGGGATAAGACCTGCATCCTCACATGTTAAATCCAGCGTGGTAAACACTACACATCCAGTAAAGTATGGAAACACTTTGGGTTTCACACATTGCAGGAAGAGCAGAGCTAGACATCACGGCTAAAGCTGCATGCTAACTCTGTCACGGACAGGACACGTTATCGTATTGCGGTAACTTATAGTCGAGCCGGCCGTCGCTCTCATCTCCATGGTCAAATGGGCCGACGCTACAACTGTAGAGCACCCATATACTGACATTTATGTTAAATGCATTCAGACGGCCCTGATGGAGCTGACCATGGATGTATAAAGAGGACGGAGCTGACCGGAGAGCTAGAGAACACCTTGGAGAAGTTAAAGGAAGTAGACACGCGTGACTACGTCCGATTTTCAAAATAAGGTGCTAACAAAGGGAACTGTATGTTCAAAATACATAAATGAAAATAAGATTGATTGGATTATATTCACCAGAAGTATAAAACATTACATGTCCCTTATAAATTAATAAGAAAATACCACTAATTTGTGAGGGAAATTTAGCTATTTGATTTTTGGGTTGCTGGAAAAAAATGGACTAAATAATGCCTGAATGACTGATATGATGTTTGACTTCAGGACACCTCTGACTACATACATGCTGAAAATCAAACATTTTTACTGTATCAATTTAGAGATTTTCCAAAGTAAAAGTCCCTAGAAGTGTATGACACAACTTTTTCCCATGGTCTAGTGTTGAAAGAATTCCAGTAAATCATAATATCGTATTGCAATACTTGTAGAATCGCAATACATATCGAACCGGCACCCAAGTATCTGTGATGATATTGAATCAGGAGATAGGTGTATCGTCCCAGCCCTACTGTGTATGTGCCTTGTATTGTTTCTAAAAAAGGTGTCTGTTCTTCGCTTTATTAAAAGCACAGCGACTCACTGGGGCTGATAGAGGAAGAGCTCGATGATGTTGTCCCTGCCTTTAGGATGGTTGAAGAACACAAAGAGGGACCAGTGGATGAGCCAGGTCCTCTGCTGGAGTGACTGGAGAGGAGAACTCACAGACTGAAAGGAGAGGTGGGACACAAATGGTAGATGTTCTGTAATGTTGCATCAGGCAATGTTTTTTTAGAGCAAGAATACCTATAAATACAATTCAGACCCATGTTCAATAATGACTTTCTTGCCAAATTACAGAGAAACGGTCCAGAAGCAGGTTCACATAGCAACTATTGAGGTAAATGACCTATAAATAGCAGTAGATCGTTCATTAGACCTTCATCTGGGTATTTGATTTCAGTCAGAATACATTGGTATTGATTCGGACATTTCAGAAAAAGAGCTCCACTCTCACAATACTGCAATGTTCTACTTCAGAATTGACTTTACTACAAACTGCAAATATCATCCCATGTTGCAATGTGCTGCTTGGTCCATCATGGTCTTATTTTAATTCTATATTGCTAATGTAATCGCTAGTAAAACTAGCTACTCTCGAGAACACCTGTAAGCTTCTTATTGAGGATTTAGTAAGTATTATTCATTTACATTGTTATCAATAGTCTCCCTTAGTCGAGTCAGATCCTCCATGGCAGCTTCCCAGTTCTGCATCAGGATCTCAGAGGCCAGTTTCCCCCACAGAGAGCTCAAGGCATTCCTGTCTGTTGAGGGAACCTGAGCAGAGAGCAACGAATTCAGTGTATCATTATCAAAACAGAATGAGCAGCATTTTGGAAATACTACTACTACTACTACTACTTCTACTACTACTACTAATAATAATAATAATAATAATAATAAATAGATGAGAATTTTTTATATATATTGTGGCTTGTAATTTATGGGAAAAAAATACAAGATAAATAAATAAATCATTAAATGTAGCAAAAATAATAGTAAACATAAATGTATCCATTAATTAACTGATAAAATTTGACACAACTTGATATTTCTGTTTTAATTATTTGCTTCTTTATATATTTGTCTTTGTAATGATTCCCTTATTTATTTACTCTTCTGTTTAATTTTCCCTTTCATGTATTTATGTTTACTTGTATTAATTTTTATATTTATTTTGTATTTATTCATTTGTTTTTGCATTTACTTTTAATTAATTCATTTGTTTTTACTCTTATTCTTTATTTATTTTGTATTTATTTATTTATTTCTGCACAATTTTCCATTTGCATTTCACCCCTCATTTATTTCCCTAAACTTATTTATTTATGTATTCTTTTCTTTATTAATTTCTTTATGCATTTCTGCCTCATTATGCAAATGAGGGGGCTGTGACTCAACATGTGTCACCATGGGGTCAGGGTGCATGACTATATGCTAGCTAGCTAACTGTGTCTGCTTCTGCTTATCAACTCCAGTCTTCAAAAAATAAATGCGTAAATAAATTAAAAAATGTATTAAAATAAATACATAAATAAATAAAAGAGAAAATTAAACCGAAGGGTAACTAAATAAGGGAATTAATACAAAGATAAATAAATAAAGAAACAGATTAAAACAGAAATATCAATTAATGTCACATTTTATCAATTAATTAATGGCTACATTTATTTTGAATATTATTTTTGGCATATTTTAGCAGGTTCTCTCCTCCATAGTAATTCACTTTTTCTATTCTGATGTGTTTAATATTTCTTACCAGGACACGGAAGAAGTAGAGGTATTCTGCAGCCCCAGAGTAGTTACCGCACTCGTACTGGAATTTGGCGTACCTGTACAGTGTGTCCAGGTATTCTTGTCGAAACTAAGAAATAAAAAATACAAGGGACATATAAATGAAAGCACACTGGACAAGGTTGAAAACTGACAAGCAACGAATTACATGGAGGAAAAGTCTGGCTTTTACTGAAAGGTTTGTCATTTCATTGTCATTATAAAGAAGAAGAAAGAAGAAGAATTACTTTATTTGGGAAATTCAATTTTAAAAAGGTGTGGCACGATATAAAGGCTGTAATGAATGTGGCTTTAAACAGTCTATAGTTGTGGAGTGCAGTAACACTAATCCACTGTTTTTCAAACTGCTAACACCTTTGCTTTTGTTTCCTCTTAAAGAAAGCGAACTGTGAGAGGCTGCAAGGCTGACAGACTGGGGCTGACTGGGGAATGTGGCAGCATCTTCATCTTTTTAGGCAACAAAAGCCTGTTCTTTCTCACACTGACAACAAGTCCTCTTTTTAGGGTAGTGTACGTGATGTGGACAATATTTCTATGCAAGCGTAATTTATCTGTTGAATATATTAAAAAAAAGGTAAAAAAATAAAAAAACTTGGGCAGAAAAGTTGAAAGTAGTTATTCTAATTATTGAGTGAATAATGAGCACATTTGTGGGTGTTGTTGGATGTTTTAAGATTCTGAGACTTGGATAACAGTCCTGCTGGCTCACAGCGGCAGCTGGTTGTTATGGAAACAAAAAACACACTGTGCACTCTTTATACAACAAGAGGTATGTGAATACACCATTTAACATTCAAACCTTACATTGTGTTTCTCTGAAAGATAGTCGAAGAGCATCCTCCCATCTCTGATGAAGAATAAAACAAATAGATTAATAGATGTCAGATGAGCCATTAACAGTCCACAGACACACTTTCACAAGTATTATAATACTGTCAGTACTATAGAATGATCGAACTGTATTTAAGAGAGATGCATTTCTTTGACAAGTTGATCGGACCTTGTGGACTGCATCTGTCGAGTCGTCTCCGGGTCTTCAAACATCTTCACAATTGGCTCCGTCTCTGACTGGAGCTGCTTCAGCTGGGCCACCACTGTACTCCTCTTCTCTCTCAGAGCTGAAACAGAAGCAGTTCTCACATTATCACAATGTTGTTACATCAGTGGCAATGACTTCTGACATCTATTCATCTGGTTGGGAAATTAACAGCATCAAACAGCAAAATATAGGCAAGATGTTTTCTACCAAACATTTCCTGACCAGTAACCAAGCACACTCCGGATAATGGTACTATTATACAATACAGTGGCTGGTAAATCACAGGCAAAGAGGCTACATAACAAGACATCTAGTTTATTCTTCCCTTTGACAATGTGGTTTATTACATGACTAATAATCTGCTTCTAATTACACATTAGGTTAACACAATGTAAATCATTAATTCTCATTCTTACCACCAAAAGTGCCCAAGATGTATCATGAACTGAACTGTTTGAAAGCTAGATGTTATGACACAATGAAATGCTGTTAAACCAGAACTAAACTATTGAACTGCTGTTTCTTACAGTGTGGGATTTCCTTGTCCGGGTACAGGTTTTTGTACACATCCATGGCGAAATCCACCATGTTGGTCTCACTGAGGAGGTCCAGCTTCCCCTGGAGGAGTTCCTTTTCATTGTAGATCTGTGAAAAACAATAAATATGTCGTTTTCTTTGGGACACACACTCAGTTTTACACACAACTATACCAAACCGAAAAGGGAAACAACGTCAGGACGCTGTAAAACAGTCCTGAACGAAGCCTCTCATCACATGGAGCCTCTCATCACATGGAGCCTCTCATCACATGAAGCCTCTCATCACATGGAGCCTCTCATCACATGGAGCCTCTCATCACATGGAGCCTCTCATCACATGGAGCCTCTCATCACATGAAGCCTCTCATCACATGGAGCCTCTCATCACATGAAGCCTCTCATCACATGAAGACATGAAGCCTCTCATCACATGGAGACATGAAGCCTCTCATCACATGGAGCCTCTCATCACATGGAGCCTCTCATCACATGGAGCCTCTCATCACATGAAGCCTCTCATCACATGGAGCCTCTCATCACATGGAGCCTCTCATCACATGGAGCCTCTCATCACATGGAGCCTCTCATCACATGAAGACATGAAGCCTCTCATCACATGAAGCCTCTCATCACATGGAGACATGAAGCCTCTCATCACATGAAGCCTCTCATCACATGGAGACATGGAGCCTCTCATCACATGAAGCCTCTCATCACATGGAGACATGGAGCCTCTCATCACATGGAGCCTCTCATCACATGGAGCCTCTCATCACATGAAGACATGAAGCCTCTCATCACATGAAGCCTCTCATCACATGGAGACATGAAGCCTCTCATCACATGGAGCCTCTCATCACATGAAGACATGGAGCCTCTCATCACATGAAGCCTCTCATCACATGGAGACATGGAGCCTCTCATCACATGGAGCCTCTCATCACATGGAGCCTCTCATCACATGAAGACATGAAGCCTCTCATCACATGAAGCCTCTCATCACATGGAGACATGAAGCCTCTCATCACATGAAGCCTCTCATCACATGGAGACATGAAGCCTCTCATCACATGAAGCCTCTCATCACATGGAGCCTCTCATCACATGAAGACATGAAGCCTCTCATCACATGAAGCCTCTCATCACATGGAGCCTCTCATCACATGGAGCTTCTCATCACATGAAGCCTCTCATCACATGGAGACATGAAGCCTCTCATCACATGAAGCCTCTCATCACATGGAGACATGAAGCCTCTCATCACATGGAGACATGAAGCCTCTCATCACATGAAGCCTCTCATCACATGGAGCCTCTCATCACATGAAGCCTCTCATCACATGAAGCCTCTCATCACATGGAGCCGGCTGTAGCGTCAACTCGCTCTGGTAGCTAAGGTAACGGTTATACAGGCTAACACGCTTGTTAGCCGAAGCCCTGACAACATCAGCAGTTTCGCAGTAATTAACCGCTAATATAATGGACATGACAGCAACACATAGTTATAAAAGACGTGAATAAATGAGTAGTTTAGCTTTAGACAGCATATAACGGGATTACTAGCCAGCTAGCCGGCTGGGCATCAAGCGCTGCTCCTACTACATGTCGTGTTGTCATGACTCGCTAATAAACAGCCACGTTATATTTCACGCTATGCGATGTTGTACCTCTTTCACAGAAAGGAACTCCAGAAGAGGAAACACCAGGTGCCGGTCCAGAAAATGAGCTATTCTGGTTGTCAGGTCGTAGTCCGCCATGTTGGCTGGCTTCAAGACAAACTTTATTGACAAACAAGAGCAGCCGGAACCTGGCAAAGCGAAAGCATCTCATTTACCCCATTTTCATCTCTCTGGGTCATCTCTGGTTCATCTCCTCCACAAAAATGAAATACAACAGACATGACAATACATATTCTAACTTTTTAACTGAACAGAAAATAAAAAGATGTGATGAATGGTAAGATAAAAAGGGAAAGAAAGGAAAATTACAAATGAGCAAAATGCATTAGACCACAAACTTTGCCTTTCTGTCAATATATCCTAACTGACATAATTAAATTAGTTATCAAAAGACACATAAATTGGTCTGCTCTTATTTTTTCATAAATATGAACATTAGGCCTATATTTACACCCCAAATCTGTTTATTGTCAATATATACTGCTCCTATTTTTATACTTCCTTCTATTTAAATGATTCATATTTTGTTACACTTTGTTTAGCTCTTTTTTTACTGTGTTAGCTGATGCTTCTTGTTTTTGCACCATCCCTTTTGCTGCTGTACGTGGCACATTTCCCCACTGCAGGACTAATAAAGGAATATCTGATCTTAATGTGATTAACCCCTTATTATTCCACCCTCTTTTTTAGAGGGGTGTAAAAGGCTTTATCTACCCCTGAACATCCCCTCACATACCCCTAATGTGAGGGGATGTTCAGGGGTAGATAAAGCCGTTTATGCTGAGGACTTGGGCGGGGCTTAATGTAGCCAGGACGCATTCACGTACACACTGCTAAAAGAATGTGGCCATATTTGGCCCAGACCACCTCTGAATGTGGTCTGAAAGATCTGATCTCAATGCGACTTCAATGCGTCTTGAGTGCGTTCACACCTGTAGTTAGAGCTGTCCACTTGTGATCGGATCACTGAGGACGCATGTTAATACCAGGTCTGAACAGGGCCAAAAAGTCAACAGTAGATGTCACATAAAGAAGTGGTCATCTGAAAGCTGGGAACCTTAAGATTGATTTGAGATGCAGCTCACCATGTGTCAAGTTGTTCTAGTCATTAATAAGAAATACAAATGTATTACTAAAGTAATGAATTGAAATAAATTGTGAAAGTGTATAAGAGCGTAGAACATGATGATATAAGTTTGTTATATACAATTGGGCTCATTGGATCCACAAGAGTCTCAGCTTCCCAGTCATACCCAATTTATGCAATTCCAAGACTGTTTAGGGACCCCAGTATGCAGAAATATTCAAATAAACCATTTTAGAATAGGCGAAAATAACACATTTATACTGCATTCAAAAAACTGCATGATTTTTGCCCCAAACTCGTGGGTAACCATAGAACCCATTTTTCATTCACATATCATGAGGTCAGAGGTCAAGGGACCCCTTTGAAGATCACCATGCCAGTTTTTCCTCACCAAAATTTAGCGAACTTTGTAGCGTTATCTAGCGTTCTGCCGACAAGCTAGCATGACATGGTACCAATGGATTCCTTGGGTTTCTAGTTTCATATGATGCCAGTATCTTCACTCTAGCTTTACTGTTAAACTCAGCCCGCAACAACCTCTGAAAGACAAAATAGTGGCTGGGCCCGTCAGAGTGTTAAGGGATTAACATCAGATAGATAGATAGATAGATAGATAGATAGATAGATAGATAGATAGATAGAAGTAGTGTTTGTGTTTTATATTGAATGAAAGTTATTGCTGACCCTGTCTAGTCAGTGGAGTTTTTTTTATTCTTGGATTGGATAATGTTTTTGGGAACCAGTAACATCAAAGAATAAAACCCCAAAAGCTCTGACAATATCACCATAAGTGCATTAGCCCCATGAATGTAACAGTTGGTTTTAGAGCTCAAGCTGTGGATTGGTCCACATTAGTACAGATTTAGAGCTTTATTCCCTGTAGCTGTTTCAAGCAGCCAGGAATATGGTGCACAAAATACTTCTGTCCTGGCACTAAAGCATACAAATATATAGAAATACACATATATCAGGAAACATAAACATATTAATGGCTGAATTGTTATCACTTTTGTCTTGCAAGTTGTTAGAAAGGCATCTCACATCCAAGAAAAAGCTTCTGAAACTACCACAAGAAGGTACTAATGTCTCAAAAATATTTTAGGTCAACCATATGGCTAGAAGGAGACTTTGGACTCTGTGTGGTCAACCTAAAGGAGACTATATGGACCTCTTTGAGGTCAGAAGAGGGACAGGTCAGACAGGTAGCAGCTGCCACCACAGCAGGGACTGTGATCAGAGATGTGAGACACTCATCAGTCAATGAGGAGGGGAAAAAAAACTCCTCAGCCTGCTGGGGATGTTATCAGCTCGAACCAGTCCATAGTCACGGAGAAAGATCCATTCTGTTTAAGGAGGCAGTCTTGGTTTGTTTCCTGAGTCTAATTTCTTATTGGCGCGAGGAGGAATGATCAAACACCTCAAAGCCACTGTGGCTGCCAGAAAGTCAATGGCAAGGGAAAGATACAGTGGTTCAACATGAAGTCAACTGAAATCTAAAAGACTTAACAGAGAGCGAATCTACCATCTAACTACGTAATAACTGATCAAAAAACAAAACAATGCAATATAGTATGCTACAAAATAGACATAACAGGTCTAGCTAAGCTAACACCCATTCTTGACTACTCACCACCAAACTCTCAGAAAAGACTCCCAAGAAAAGCTTACGAGAAAAAAAGAACTTGCCATGCTAGCAGCTCAGTAAGGCTGTACTCAAGGACAACAATGCTTTGAGGTAAATGCTAACGTGAGCCTGCGATAATATTCTCACAGTGACAATGCTAGCATGCTGACGTTTAGAAGGTATGATGTTTACCATGTTCACCATCTTGGTTTAGCATGTTAAACTAAGATGTTGTAAACACAATGTACACAAGGATAATGGGTAGATATTTGGTCGTAAACCAAAGTAATTGCACAAATTAAAATGTTGACCCTCTGGAGGCATTAGAGCAAAAGTCAGAGGATTACCATAGTAGGAAGAAGTCCCCTCATGGGGACCATGAATGTCTGTGGGAAAGATCCGGTTCTGAAAAGTGAAGCCAATGCGGAAGTTCCTCAAACTTGCATTCTTTCTAACAGCCAGCAGGGGGCGACTCCTTTGGTTGCAAAAAGAAGTCTGATTGTATAGAAGTCTATGAGAAAATGAGCCTACTTCTCACTTGATTTATTACCTCAGTAAACATTGTAAACATGAGTTTATGATCTCAATCGCTAGTTTCAAGTCTTCTTCAATACAGCATGATGTTCATTTAGTAAATTACGGTCCCATTTAGAGTCTAATAGACCATAAAAACAGGTATGCTTAAGGGCGTGGCTACCTTGACAGGTCCCTACCACGGTGTTGTCCCAGTCTAGGAGTTATCCGTACTTTCGTCATACGACTTTAACCACTTCGCAGTGTGTATTCGGTTCATGGAAGTTAATTGCAACATTTTGGTCGCCTAAAAATGGCTTATTCAATGTTCGGTTGTATCTCCACCCTCTCGTGTCACTTCTGGTTGCAAAAAACCAAGATGGTGACAACCAAAATGTCGAACTCAAGGCTTCAAATTGGCAGTCAACAAGCCAATGGGTGACGTCACAGTGACTATGTCCACTTCTCATATACAGTCTATGCTTAATGCCACAAATGCAAACCTGATAGTGGTGCTAGAGGAAAAGCTCAAGTAATCACCAAATCCAAAGTCATTAGGATTCTCATTCTGTGCAAAACCTCAATTCATCAAACAGTTAGTCGAGATATGTCAGTGGTGGACTGACCGATAGATGACACTGTCATCCCTATAGAGTTGCAGCTAAATGCATATGAAGTACAAGGGTGCATCACAAACCAGTGCAATACAAGATTTGAGTTACCAGAGTTAGTACTCGAGGAAAAAGCTCCAACTGCCTTCTTCCATGGGCCCCAGGGGGCAGAGTGAGCAGCAGAGCATGTTTTTCATGTACCTCTTAACGTTTCTGAACCTCAGCGGCAACCAGAGTGCCAAATTGCTCAGGAGCAAGGTCAGCTTTGATCCCATATGTGAGAAGCTGGTTCATTAAAACCTCCAAACAAAATGAGGCTCATTTTCCCCTCACACAGGATGCATTGTGCTGCTCAAAGACCTGCAGTACTAGATTGTCGTTGAGCCATATAATGTCTCAGTGTGTGTGTGTGCAGATCCATTTAAGAGTTAAATAGAGGCAGCGACTCATAAAAAGAAATAAAATTGCTCCCTCATCACTTTTGCAGTTTTCTCAAAGGCTGCAGTCGAGCACAGACATTTTCATCAGTTTCTGAAAAACTATAGGCGATGAGTTCTCACATGAAGTCTCTTACTCATGCCTTACTATCACACAAAGGAAACCTCGACTTGAGTAAATGTAATGTCGCTCTTACTGGCACACATCCCTCATCCCTCTCTCTCTCTTCTTGTCCATCCTCGAGGCCTGCACATATCCTGGGCTCAATCTCAGCGGCTGGCTGCCTTCCACTTCCACTTCTTTTTATGAGAACAAGAGCCAGCTGGATGTGAAGCGCTTTGGAGAAGGAGCCAAGGATTTAATAAAGACACAAGCGCAAGAGACACTAATGAAACTGATTAATTACCGACAAAGAGCATTCTATGAACAAAAAAATGTAATATCCTCCCTTGGATGATAATACAAACTCAGTGCTTTCTTGTGCGATTGCTCTGCTTGCTACCAGGTGGTTTACTGTACCGCTGCTCTCTGGAACCACCGAGGATCACGAGTGTCAAAGCGAATGAATTTCCACGCTCTGACAGTGAAGCGAAGGAAATAAAACAGCAGGAACAACAGCCTGTCCTGGGGGACTCCTACCCCCACCCTGAACATCAACTTCCAATGCTGTTTCCCCGCTAACGCAGTCTGCTGGGTGATGTTTACTGGTGCATTGGTAGAAAACGAGACCAGTGACGGTTTATGGCTCAGCAATAGCGGTGAGACGTTTTCTCACACTGTCCAGCCCTGTGAATAAAACTGACATTAAAGATAAAATGGTGAGCGTTGCTATCATTGAAGACAGTGCTAGTCTAACCTTTTCCACTCTCCCCCTCTTTTTCATAGACCCATTTTGTCATTTTTTATGGGGTTACAGGGGGTCTTTAGGGGGAGATAGCAGGTCAACAGTAGATGTCACATAGAAGTGGTGTACATCATCTGAAAGCTGAGAACCTGGAGATTAATTTGAGATGCAGCTCAGCACTGTGTGTCAAGTTGTTCTAGTCATAAATCAGAAATAAAAAAATAATTGATTAATTAATTAATTAAAGTAAATGTTTAAAGCATATATGGGCTTAGAACATTATGATTGGAGTATATGATGGTCAGCCCCATGCTCTATTATGTCTCATGAGTTATTGCAGCAATTTTGGGGTTGATACCATTTGTTACACAGATTTGGTGTTAAATTTATAAAAAATGTTACCACTCGTCAAATGATAAAAATTATCAATAATTCCTCCAAAATACCACATTAAGACACCAAGACCTTGAGGAACACCATAGAAAAAGCCATGCTGAGATCTGGTATCAAAAACTTTTGACATTTGGAGATTTCTGCAAGAAAGCCATCCATCCTCTGAATGCTCTAGGTCTGTAGTTTGTGGTTGTAAAGTTTCATGATACTGTGATTATTCTAGAGGTAATTTTATTCAGCGAAGCCAAATTTAAAAAAACAGTCTCACTATATGAAATGTCTCCTATGGGGACTAACATCATCACACATAAATACAGTTGGGCTCATTTGATCCACAAGAGTCTCAACTTTACAGTGATACCCAATTTATGTAATTCAAGACTGTTTAAGGACCCCAGTATGCAGAAATATTCAAAAGCACAATTTTAAAATAGGAGACAATAACACATTTATAATGCATTCAAAGAACTGCATGTTTTTTTCCTAGTTTCATATGATACCAATAGCTTCACTCTAGCTCTGCCAGTTAGCTCTACAAACTGAGGCTGCAACAGCCTCTGAATAAAGTAAAGTCGGCTGAGGGCGCCAACGCCCTCTAGGAATGGAAGAGGTTTGCAATTTTACCAGGACACACCAGGTAATATACTGCTAGTGTCCCTCCCTATGGTTTCTTTTGTCCCTTACTATTTGCTGCAGAAAGGCTGAGCTGGATGGAATAAAATGAGCAGTTACACTTCTATCACTGAAAAATGTCCTGAGAGACAATAATCTACACATGATGATTTAAATAAAGAATCGAGCTGTCTATCATCTAATTCAAACGTGCACTTGAGGTCGAGCTTTGAACCTTGCGAAGCATCCGTCTGTTCTGCTGCTACGCACGACACTTATGATTTGTGTCTGAGGGAGGCTGTAGTCACAAGCCTGTAAACGTGAATAAAAACTATATATATTGAGTGTCACCACACCCAGGGCTTTGAGCTACTCCAAGGAATTTAGACCATCTTCTCCCTGTCAGCATTTTCCCTCCAAATCATGACTGAGGGCGGAACAAAGAGACTATTTATTTACATTCAAATTAGGATGTTACACAGGCATAATTAGGACTTCACTCTTATCTATTTGGTTCATGTTAGAGTGTTGGATTGAGTGTATTAAAAAAATAAAGCTATTGGTGTTGAAGTCAAAGTTGCATCCTTTTTTCATTTTGCAAGTCAAGTCATCAGATTGACAAGGCCTTCTATATATTGTATTGTAACATACACACTATGTAATAGCCAGCGATGGAAGAAGTACTCAAATCTTGTACTTAAGTAAAAGTAGTAATAGCACAGCGAAGAAATACTCTACTTCAAGTAAAAGCCATGCATTCACAATTTTGCTTAAAGTACCAAAAATAAAAGTACTCATTATGCAGAATGGCACATTTCAGAATCGTATAAATTATATTATTGAAATATGATTATTGATGCATTATGTGTAAATTACTTTAAAGGTCCCATATTGTTAAAAGTAAGATTTTGATGTCTTTTATAATATGAAGCAGGTTTAAGTGATATATAAATACTGTGAAAGTATCAAAACGCTCAATATACGGAGAAATACACACAGCCCGTATTCAGAAACTGAACGTTTGAAACAAGCCGTTAGGATTTCTGTCCTTTTTTGATGTCACAAATATACAATATTTCGACCATTACACAGTTTTAAACATAAACATACTAAATGTGTCCCAGTTTATTTTCTGTTGCAGTGTATGTAAATAACATCAGCTGACAGGAAGTAAACATGGACCCAAACTGTTGCCTAGCAACGCAATTCCGTTGCCATTTCGTTGAAATGCACTAAAACGGAGCGTTTCAGACAGAGCGTGAATACAGGTATACTCAGACAGACTATAAGAGGAAAATAATGTGTTTTTTTTAACATTAAAGCATGTCAACATGTTCTAGTAGAAACCCAAAACACAAATATGAACCTGAAAATGATCACGATATGTACCCTTTAAGTACAGTATTTGAGTAAATGTTCTTAGTTACTTTCCAGCACTGACAATAGCATGTATATACTTTTATTATCATATATAGATTGAGGCAAACTGCAGTACAGTATATACTGTAACTCTTCCATCAATCTATGCACATTAAACCCTTTCTGTATATAGAGTAATTTATTATCTTTATTATATTATATTTATTTCCAGCATTCTTTGCATTGCCATCAACAACCCTGCAGCAATCTGACCTGTTATACACTGTTTGTCGGCCAGATCTCACATGTATACAGCGTGTTGTCTTTGTTTAGCTGTCTCTATTTGTGTCCTGCAAATTTCTTGACTGCACTGTGGATAAGACACTCTGCCAATAAAGCTGATTATTCTAATGTATGTATTAGGTAAAGACTGTACAGTATGTGGGGTTATACAGTACATTGTCATAGCAATTGTGTTACGGATTAGACCATTGCTGAGGAAGCTGGTTGCAGCAAAGTGCAAGCATTTCACAAAATTAAGACCCATTTCCCATAAACCCCTTTTTTCTCCCGTCTACCACAAAGACAATGTTGCTAGTTGTTGTCGCTACGAGTTGGCCCCGACAAAAAGCTGCTGTTTTAAAGTAGTTTTTCTCTTTTTCTTTTACTCTTTAAGAAGAAAAACACTTTGGAAGTGCATCTTCCTCTGAGAACCTTGTGAACTCTGAAAGCTTTGACTCCATTTGTGTTGGAAGATGTGTTTTATCTCCCAGATTTCCTGTAAAGTCTGACCCAGATGCAGTTAAAGTAGACTGCAGTGCAGAGGCCATAAAAGGCTGCCAATTTTCTCAATAATGGTTTGTTAATTACACTGATATGTAAAATCAATACGTAATGCTAATGTACTGTATGTAGGAGTTACTGCATCTCCATATTGTATGTATGAATATTGCATGTATATATATATATATACATATACATGTATATATATATATATATACACACATGGAATGAATGACATTAAACCTAAGATGGGTGGTGCACTCTTTATCACCAGCAGAGCAAAGGAGACAGGAAAGGCACACTGAGGATATAGTCTGTGGTGTGAAAGAAAACAGTGTGAGAGAAAGAGAAATGAAAGAGAAAACATAAATAACAAAAGACAGAAGAAGGCAAACAAAAGTCTCACTCTATGAATCCGTCTCGCTGTGTCTAAGTTTGTCACAGTTAGAGATTTAGGGCAAAACAAGGACATTCAAATTAATCTGCAAGTTTATTTATAAGAATAAACTCAACAGAGATACACGACAATTCAACAAAATATGTGTTTGTGCATTTCCATGTGAGTATGGATGAACGTGTGGAAAAACCAAGCTGTTTTCACTCCCAACTTGTCCGATACTGCCGTTTGTTAAGTGCCCCTCGGCATCGGAAACCGACGCACAGAGGCACCCTTTAGCTACAGTATGTGACGAACCCGGGTTTTCAACTAACTCCCCTGTAAACCCACCCGTGGTGTTAGCATGAGAGTCCATTCAGGGTGGGCGGAAAGAGCGGTGGTTGGGTCAAACAAACAGATTTTCAACCAGGAGCCCGGTGTTCGTGTCCCGTGTGAAATTAAAAGTAATGTTAGGCTCGTTCGAGAAGAGCCAGGCCTCCGCAGAATTGATCACCGCCGATCACCACGCAATGCGTGCTGGTTAGATTTGTGTCCGACTTGATGCTGACTTGCTCTGACGTCATGCACACGTGGGCGACGATAACCTCACGAGATCGAGGCGGCCGCAGCTTTTAGAGCCAGGCGCCGCAGTTGCTCTCCACCGACTGCAAGACCCAGGGCATTATGGGAAACGCCTGGCTCGCGCCTGAGCAAAGAGCTGATTAGCTCTTAGATTTGACAGCAAACACCACGTGTTGTAGAAAGTCTGAATTTTCTGTGTATTTGTAATATTTAATGATCGATTGTAGGATATTAATCTCATGTTGTGAAATGAAGATTTCATCTGTTAACAAACATATCTTGTGTGGTTGATAATAACAATTACTAAAATAATTAAGGTTATCTATATATAACGCTTATCAAAACGAGTGCTCATTACAAAGTGCTTTACAAGGCGGACATAAAAATATTAAAGAATAAAATCCAGTGCCAGATACACGCACATTTCCACATATATTTACAAACAAATATAGATAAATCCCAACGTGGTCTGAAAACTACAAGTGACCTACAGATCGGATCTAACAGGAAGTAACTTTTTCTGTGACTTCCTGTAAATTCTTTGAGGGCTGCTCGAAACCGCTAGAAGCTGTCCGACTTGACTGCAGCGTTTTGTCTCCGCCCCCTGCTGCTGCCTGATCTCGTCCACTTTACAGGCGAGGCGCAGTTCATCTCGAACGAGCCTATTAAGAGAACTGGATCCAGCGTTGGAGGCGGGGCCCGGTTGATTCCTATGAAAGTTGCTCAGTGGTGCATGATGCCAAAATGGCTCGACTTCCAAGTAGAAAAGTACCCGGATCTTCCGGCAATCTTCCACATCCATTGGGCCCATGGAGCAGGCGCAGTGGCGTCCGCTCGGTCACATGGCTCGGTCACGGGGTCACAACCGTCATGGTGTCGTCACGGCTCGCTAACTCCGCCTCCCAGCCCTCGCTCCAGCCTCGGTCTGGGTCTCATTCACATGAACGGAGGAAGGAAAATAACTCTGGATTCAGCTATTAGTTAATTTTACAACTTTTAGGACCTAATGATTTAAATAAGGGATGTTCAAGTGTTCGTACTGGGAAGTTGATTTAACTAAAAAAAAAAATGATCCGCTGAGTTACAGACGTCTCTTTCCCAATGTAAGTCTATGGGAAAATTTCTTTTTGGGCCCAATGGCATCACGTGACGGACACAGAAGTTGTAGTACCGCTGTTTGGCCACTACGAAAATTGGCATCAACGACAGGCGCTCTTCCTGGGGGCTTGAGTTGTGTGCACACACTCACAGTGAGAAGTGAGGCTGGAGTTCAGGCACTTTGCCATCGTCTTAGTAATTTGTCTGTAAGGTGGAGTGTTTCAATGATTTTATCCCAAACACTCCACCACCCTGATGACTTTGCCCCGCCATCAAACACGCTCATGCCAATACATTACGTGTTGTCTATTCAAAACTAGACTAGGTGGAGACCTATTATATGGCTGAACCGTGTACTCCCAAAGCACTTGGCAGGACTCACCTGACTGTGATCTGGTCGCACCGCTGGTTCACAAAAACAGAGCCCGCGATTTCCTCTTGTGCACACAGAGTAGCAACTAACCATCGACTTTTGGAGGTAAATGGTGAATGGACTTGCATTTATATGGTGCCTCTCTTGTCTTCAGACCACTCAAAGCGCTTTACACTATATTTCATATTCACCCATTCGCACACACATTCATACACTGATGGCAACCATGCAAAGTGCCAACCTGCCCATCAGGATCTAATCTAAATACTCATTCACACACCAATGGCACAGAGGAGCCGGGGATCAAGCCACTGACCTTCCGATTGGAGGGTGACCTGCTCTACCTAAGAGCCACGGATAGATAAAAGCAAACGCTCCGTGCAGAGAAAGTACTGACAGCTGCTGATTCTGAGGACAGACAGGATGAACATCTGAAATATGATACATCAACAACATGTTGAACTAGAGACCATCTTACAATATGATCACCCCAGGCCCTTGCTCAGATCCTTGCTCGGATCATGCCCATCTTCAAACTCGACCTATATTTTGATGTCAACTACATACCTGTAAAGTTTCATGACTGTGTCTTGCACGGTTGTGACGCTATCATGGTGACAATATCTGCCCACAGACATATGAACATCTGGCAAAGTACTCAAACCTCCTCTGTGGTAGTTTTTCTGCTATGCAGTAGTTGTCTCCAGGACCACATTTTGCCATGATGACTCACACACAGACTCACTAGGTGAAAACAATACCAGCATCACTGTCGCGGCTGGTAATGGAAATTGCGTTAGTGCGTGAAAGTTGGCAGCCCTGGTGACAGACACGTTGCGCAGCACAACAATCGAGTATGTATTGAGGAAGTGGATCATGACCGAGGCAATGACGTTACCAGCGGAAGCACCGTCGCACCAGTTCATTTTGAAAGAGCAACAATGGCCAATAGGGAAACTCGACCACTAAATAGGGAATGGGTGTAACTTCATCACTGACCCCCTTTTAGGGTGACCAGATCCCAACAAACCAAATGCGGGACAGAGTATGTTTGTGTGGGACAATGTGGGACACGTTACCAAGGCAGAGAGGTAGTCTACAATTTTGATATAATGTCTATTTAACTTTCTATTCTGCCCCCTTTATTTTGTAACATCTCTATGCTTTGCCCGAATGCATCCATAGATCAGCAACCTGCAGCTTGCTCCCAGCACTTCTCCGTCGTGACCAGAGAGATCACCGCGGCCGCCACTGCTCTGTCTGCAATCAACATCTCCTGTCCTCATCTGTTTGTGTGTGCGAGTGTAGACGTAGGCTATACCTAAAAGTCACGTTTGCGGGCCCTCTCCCCCTAAATGACAGCGTTTTGAGGCTGATGTGTCAGCCCATTACGCACCGCCTCTCCGGCAGTGCTCGGCTGCAAGCCTGTGCGTAGCGCAGCCTACGCTGAAGGCTTCCTCTTAGCCCTTTCCAACAGAGCGATGGGATCTCAAGGTGGCCTCTGGAGACACATTTTAATACCAGATATAAATGTAATCAGGTTAAATCATATCTCGATACAATCTGGATACGAGACATTAATGCCAGGTGAAAAAGGGGGTCTCACTCAGGGACTCAGTGACTGACTTGGCGTTTATTTGGCTGGCCCCGCTTTGCTGCAGTGTGGAAGGCAGGGTTGCGTTGACCTGAGGGGATGACTTTATGTATATAGGCAAAAAAAAAAAAAAATAAATCAATGTAAGATGAAGAAGGGAAAAAGGAATATTAACTTGTGGCCTTGAGTGTGAATGAACCACAGTCACCGAGTGGCAGCTTCACAATATACTCTACTGTACTATAAAACGGGCGTACAATCTATAAAAATGATTTGTAAGATAGTAGTTACACACTTTACGGTTGAGAAAAACTTTGCTCATATTTATTTCTTCTTACTATTGTGCTGTCAGTCTCACGACAGTTTTCTGTAAGACGTGAACATGGTACAGTAGATGATGCCGCGGTAGCCTGGGGGGCAGAGCATTCTGAGATCAACAGGAGAATTAAAATTGTTCCTACACATTTGGTCTTGGATTGTCAACAGAATACTCAGCTCATGCAGAATAATCACACTTTAATCTTATTAAAGACTACAGCTACGCGTTTAAATTACTATTTGGCTTTATTGACTTTAAAGCACAACACTACCTTGTAAAGTTGATGCATGCTAGCAATCAGTGTAGGCTACACATTCAGCAGACACGGCGCAACATTAGCATTCAACTGAAGTCATGTTTCTGGCCACCCTACGAATATAAGTTCAGTAAGTCTCTTTTAGCTCAGTTTTGGTCTCCACCAACTCCTGGAGGAAATATCTGGCTCTTTAGCTGTTAAATGCTCTACTATGTTCACCAGCTAGATGCTCTTTGGTGCTGGACCAACGCGTTCTCATCCCAACTCGTTATATAGCCTACTGACGCTTTGTCAGAACCCTCAGCATCACTCTTTTCGGTCGCAGTAAACACATGCTTAATGTTGTGAAATAAACAAAAACATGTTCTTAAGTTCAGGCAATAAAATCACTACAGTTAGGTTTAGGAGAAAACAACATGGTTGGGCTTAAAAACTATGTTTGTACAGTGAAAATTACACTAAAGTTGTGAACAGGGGACACGAACAAACAGCTGATTGTAACGTGACTCACAGTCACATAGTCACATTATAGGCTACCTACTCATTTAAAGTGGCAGTAGGCAGTATATTTTTGGCATCATTGGGCAAAATTTCCATAATAACCTTTCAGCATATTGTAATTCAAATGTTCTGAAAGATAACTAGACTTCTGCAACTCCTCATGGCTCTGATTTCAGGTGTTAAAAAATCATCTAGCCCGTGACGGGAGACTTTGACCAATCACAGGTCATTTCATTGAGAGAGCGTTCTTATTGGCTGTGCTTTGGTCATGTGACCAGAACTTGGCGTTCCTTCAACAGATTTCACAATGGCGGCAGCGTCACAAACTTTCTCACTTTACAGCTAAACCATGCACTACAAGCTGATTCTGAAAACATTTGAGGAGAGAAATAGGCAGATGGACAGCAGACCTCAGATCAGCTCTTACTGCTTGTTTTCCTCCGGTCTGTGAAATCTTGCATATGCCGTTAAGAGCACCGGAGGACACAGAGGCACATGGTTTTTTTCAGGTTACCTGTTTCATATACTACTGTCACGATATAACGACTGTTTTATAAAAATAACCTTTTGTAATCATATTTGCACCAATCTCGCCTACTTCAGCTTTAAAGGTCCAGTGTGTAGGATCTGGCAGTACTTAGCGGTGAGTTGAGGAGATTGTAACCAACTGACAGCCTCTCCCGTGTGCCAAGCGTGTTGGAGAGCTACGGTGGCCAACGCGAAAACGCGAATGGCGCTCTCTAGAGCCATTTGTTGTAAGAGTAGTGTAGGTCATCTGGAGAAGAGTCAGTGCCTACAGTGTGTGTGTGTATGTGGGAAGTGAATGGGGACGCAAGAGAGAGAAGGCGGTGGCGGCGGCGGCAGCGAGTAACGTTGTCAAACGGCTCGCTCTAAGGTAACGAAAACACAACGATTCATATTATCAGATGATTATACACTAAAGAAAACATACTTATTAATATTATATTCCATTTCTGCCAAAAGATCCCCCTACACACTGGTACTTTAATCCATTGTTAAAGGTCTTATATTGTAAAAATTGAGATTTTCATGTCTTTTATATTATAAATCAGGTTTAAGTGATATATAAATACTGTTAAACTATCAAAACGCTCAATATACGGAGAAATACACAGCAACCTGTATTCAGAAACTGTGCGTTTGAAACAAGCTGTAAGGATCTCTGTTCATTTGTGATGTCACAAATCTACAACATTTAGAACATTTCACAGTTTTAAACGTAAACATACTAAATGTGTCTCAGTTTATTTCCTATTGCAGTGTATGTGAATGACATCAGCTTACAGGATGTAAACATGGACCCAAGCTGTTGCCTAGCAACGCAAATCCGTTGCCATTCCGTTGAAATGCGCTAAAACAGAGCGTTTCAGACAGAGCATGAATACAGGTATATTCAGACAGACAGTATGAGAAAAACATTTTGTTTTTTGAACATTAAAGCATGTAAACACGTTCTAGTAGAAACCCAAAATACAAACATGAATCTGAAAATGAGCTTGATAGGTCCTCTTTAATATAAAACATTTATTATTGGGCATTTAAAGTAGATTTCACTATTTCTGCCACATACAGATTAGTTTGAAAAGATCTCTTTCTAAAGTCTGCCTTCTGCTGTAAAGTTGTGGCATCAAAGCTGCAATGTGCAGACGTGTTTAAAACCGAATGAAAGCACAAGAGCTTAATGAAGGTGTGAATGGTGCTACTAATGAATTTGGGCTTGAGTCTTAAAACGTAATGGTTTACTCATCACATTTTAAAACCTCATTCTCTCTGTGTGAAACGAGCCTTTCGCCCAGATTTTCTAAAGTCTCACACCCCCACTGAGATCTTTACAGTTATCTTCCAAAAAAAATTATCTAAACCACACAAACACTTTTGGACTCATTATTAATGAGTGTGTCTTGTTAGGCGTGTGTGTTTTTTTCCGAGAGCCTTCAGTTTTATGGATTTCACGGAAGGGTGTTTTTCTGACTCACATGACATGTGTCACCATTTACAGGGCAGGGTGATTGTGTCAATGACTGGGACAATATAACAACCTCAAATTAACCCTTCAGTGAGAGTTTTAATTTGTATGTCAGTACACAAAGGAGGCAAAAGATATGAAAATATAGCTTGTTGACACCTCTAATTAGCAAATAGCTAATTACCCCGATACACTTGACAGAAATCGTAATAGAGAATACTTAATATATGCAGAAGAGAAATGAATACTGAAATAAAATATATATTTTTCGCAACTCTGCTGCTGGAGGATGCACATCAGAGTGAAGAGGAAGCACGATGTTGTCATCTGCATTACAAGGGATTTAAAGGCAGGAACCTTCGACTGAGTGAGGTCTGTGAAGTTCCCCGCTCGGTGCGCAGGCTCATTATTTTTTCCGTGTAAAAGGGGGAGAAACAAAGTGTAACGTTTGTGAGCACGTGTATTTTTTGCATCGTGGTACAGATGTGAATCACCTCAGTTTGATGTGGTTTGAATGACAGGCGGCATAATTCACCCTGGAGAACAGACGAGGTGGGGTGTACACGCAGGGCAAGAACAAGGAACCGTTGTTCTGGAGCTTCAACCTGAAACATTTCATCGGGAGTCTACTCAAAGTCACGAGTCTTCATTAAAGGAGACTGCCATCCCTGACTGCATGCAGCCACATTAAATATATAAATATATAGAGACGAGTAGTGTTTGAAATGTGTACATCTTTAGCTTGTGTACTTAATAATGTGTATTTGTAATTGTAAAGATTACCAAAGAGATTTCTATCAAATAAAACCGATCCCGCATCGTGTGTTTTATTTGGTCTCCAGCATCCAGTGATGATGGATATGTTGTCACGACGAGTCGCAGACAATTTTGTGAGTCAGTTGACACATCCTGAACTCCACAGAGCTGCACTGCTCAGCAAACATCTGCCAGTCTGTGAAGAAAAATAATTAAAATATGAAGTAATATTTCGAGTACTGCTTGTTAAAGATTGGTTCACCTGAATAACAAAAAAAAAGGGTTTTATTTGACATTTCTGCCTCCTCCCCAATACTCTGGAGATGAAAGGAATTTCATTGAAAAACATCACATAAAATTCAACAGCACACTTATCCACAAAAACATGCTGCCAACAGTTTTTCACAGGGACTATTTCTTCAGTAGAAAGTGGTTCCTGTGAAAACTGTTCTCAGTGCATTGGAGGAAATATTCAGATCCTTTACTGAAGTTAAAGGTGTAATACGTAATAAGTAAAAGCCCTGCATTGAAAATGTTACTTACTGTAAAGCAGCAGTAAGCAGATTGATTTTTAAAAAAGTTATTTTTATAAAACGGTCACTATATCCTGACAGTAGTGCATGAGACAGATAATCTGAAAAAAATCATGTGCCTCTGTGTCCTCCGGTGCATCTGCACGATTTCACAGACCGGAGGAAAACAAGCAGTCAGAGCTGATCTGGAGCCTTGCCGTCTCTGAGCAGCTGTCAATCATTCGCAAACTCCGATCAAACGGTCAAACTAGGCAGTAAATTAGAAATACGTCGACTGCACTACATGTGTCCCGAAGCCACCAATACACACGGGGCTACGCCTTTTAACAGTAATATCCAACACTGTGCAGCTCTGCCTCTGTTGGTTTGAACAGACGAGGGAATGAGATTCAATTAATGCTGCTTTCATGTGACACTTAATAACAAACATTATCATTATCATAATTTGTTGATGTTGGAAAAAAAATCACAATGATGCACATTTTGACGATATATATCAGGCTATAAGTATAGTATAGTATAGTATAGTGTAGTACAGTATAGTATAGTATAGTATAGTATGGTATAGTATAGTAGTCAAATATGTGGCAGCCCCTAGTTAGCATAATGAGGCAGAAATGCATAAAGAAAAGAATACAGAAATAAATGAATTTGGAGAAATCAATAAGGGGTGAATTGCAAAGTGGAAATCATGCATAAATACATAAATAACTGAATAAATAAACACATAATGAAATAAATAAATACACACATTTAAATATAAAATAAAATAAAAAGGAAAATGGAATTATAAATAATGCATAACGCACAATTTATTTTTGATTAGAGTGAAATAATTCTTTAAAATTAAGTGGGAATAATTTTAGAAGATTATTTTTGCACATTTCTGTAACAAATGACCTCTTGCAGGCATGAATCTAAACCACGAAGCCAGCAATTACAAACACTTTTCGGTAATTTATTTTCTTTTTAGTTTTAGAAAACATGTATAGCTTCCCAGCAGGGCACTTTTACAAGCAGACATCAAAGCACAAGAGAGAAAGCACACTTTTAAACTTCCAGGTAATTGTACAGAGTCGCATCAGATGACAGGAAAAGCCACAGCTGAGACAATGTAGCCTCAGAAATATACAAATATTGATTCTGATAGAGCAGCACAAAAAGAATAGACACAATCAATGTTAGAAAAAAAGAACACTCTTGTAGTGTTTGATACCGAAAGATTGCACTCAATTGATTCATTCCAAATAAAGCCATTCAAGGCTTTTATCTGAGAAAACCTCCTCTGAGTCAGTCGGTATCCAGGAGAGTGACGTCAACGCCCTCTGAAGATCTAGACTCAGCATTAAGGAACATTTTAAAAATGGAATTAGTATTCTGTAGAAACCTTTTATGTTCTCGCTCGCGTACGATCTGCACAGATATGAAAACCTGGCACACAGGGATAAATGGCAGCATAAATCAGAGACGAGGTGAGCAAAACTGTCCTGCTGCGAGATTAATTTACCCTCCTCCCTTCACTTCACCCCCAATGTGTTGAAATATCTACTCAGTGGAATTACAGAGAGGCTACATCATGTTTTTTTCTCCGAGAGATGCTTGTAAATGCTCACATGTCATCTTGATGCATCTGTATCTGACGGACCTGTGTTTTTATAAGACCAACTGGTCCATCTTAAACTGTGGAACTTGTGAATAACACTTCAAACATTAACAACCGACTTCCTCAATCATTTTGATTCACAGTTTAATCAGTTATATTCAACAGCATTTTAACCATTTTATATCACCCATTCCTCTACATCGGCCGCATGTCAGCAGTGCTCCCGAGGGTCTGAGGGCATTTTATACTTCTGAGCTTTTTATGATTCTCCTCTCAGACTCTGCCTCATACATGCAATTTTAATATTAGAACGAGCCATCATCTAGCAAAATTAGTCATGGTTTGCATTTTTGTATATACTGTAGAGCAGTGGTTCCTAACCTGGGGTCTGGGCCCCCCTAAAGCTGGGCATACATTTACGATTTTAGAAATGTTGTTGTGTAACTCCTACTCCTATACTAGAGTAGATCATTTGCGATGTAAAGCCAAAGCTCACGATTTATGTGCTCAAACTTTACGGTCCGATCGTCAGCCAAGACCTGAGTGCTCACACTGTATGTGTAAAATAGAAAGAAAAAAAACACTCCCCCTGCTGGCCGTTCTGGCTGTTGACAGTTGTCAATAAAGATTTGTTTGAAAGCTCTGAGGCAGGTAAAGTTTTTTTTTCTAGCAGAGGTCTGTACGGGTCACAATGCTAACAAGGCAGAAACGTGCTGCCTTGATCATCTGTGCCATCCTGTTTTGCTGAAACGTCTTTAAAAAAGAGGTGCCGGCGTATATGAACTCGCAGGTGGCGAGGAAGATGTGGACAGTATGGCTTGTCCATTTTTCCAGTATGCTCTACTTAGGGATGCTCATTTTCGATGATCCTCGTTGACCGATTATTAACCGTTAACCGACAAGATTTGTGCCTCGTACCAGCTGCAGGAGCACAACAGATATTGGTTGACAATTCACCGTCCAGGAGCGTTAACTTAGCAGCCACGTTGCTGCGTGTAGCGTTGTGAGCCACTTTTCCAGTGAAAGTCTCCACCGCACATTTAGTTTAGTTTAGCAGGTTGTCAGCTGTGTGTCTGCTCGGCGTAAAGATACTTTGTCTGCCCGGCATAACTGTAGCGAGTGTCAAACAGTGTGTGTATTTGTGCTACATTAGCAGCTCACACGTAGTCTGCGTAACTTTAGCGAGTTTCCAACAGACTGTGTGTGCTCACAAAGTGAGTTTTCGCACATGTATTAACCATAAACCAGCATAAATAACATTCATTTAACCACAATAACAAAAAACTATTTTGGCTCTAACACTATTATATAAAAGAAAGATCATATTATTATATTATGTATCTGCATTCACTTGGCAAATCCATCAAGACGTCATCACTTTATTTATGTTGACGAAACTGACGAGTTCTATTCCTTAAAAAAGTTAATTTAATAAAAAAGACTAACTAATTCAATACACTGAATCACTTTATCCAAATTGAGGATTTTGTTCAAGGATTTGTAATTTTTTTTAGGGTGAGGGTGTCCGGGGGGGGGGGCTCAGTTTTTCTTAAATCCATACAAGTAGGGGAAGCTTCAAGGAAAATAGGTAGGGAACCACTGCTGTAATTCTATACAATGGATGGCCTTTCTAAAATCACCTCTGAGTGTTAAAATTCAGTCTTGACCATAAAAACTGTAGTCTTTCCTCAGAGTTTGCTCAGTTGTCATGGAAATAAGTCACTTTTCATCAAGTTGTCATTATGCTCCATAATTAGGTCACATGGCAATGTGACAACTGACCTTTACACTCACCCTGAGAGGTTTTTCTAAATCACTGATGTATGAGCAGTAGTGTGAAATCCAATTGATTCTAATAATATTCCAATATCCATTAAAAAAACTAAAAACTTTCCTTTTATATATATGTATGTTAGGGATTAAAATATTTAATCATGATTAATCGCAAATTAATTGTTTATTTCTTATCTGTTAAAATTGTACCTTAAAGGGAGATTTGTCAAGTATTTAATACTCAAATATGCAAATGTGCTTGCTTTATGCAAATGTATGTATATAATTATTATATTTGTCCCATTATTTGAAATCAATTAGCAACACACAACAATGACAAATATTGTCCGAAACCCTCACAGATACTGCATTTAGCATCAAAAATATGCTCAAATCATAACATGTCAAACTGCAGCCCAACAGGCAACAAAAGCTGTCAGTGTGTCAGTGTGCTGACTTGTGCTGATACTTTAGTGTAAGTTTGGAGCTCGCTCTAGTTTTAAAACTGAACCCACTACAACCTAAAAATCGGCAGTTGCGTTAATGTGTTAAAGAAATGAATGGCGTTAAAACGAATTAGCGTTAACGTAAAAAAATTAAGTTTGACAGTTTGATCGGAGTTTACAAGCTTCACAAGCAGTGATTGACAGCTGCTGAAGAGACTCCTTCGTTCGGGCGCTGTGGAATCTTGCAAATGCCATTAGGAGCACTAGGAGGTACCAAAGGAACTGGATTATTTCACACATTATCTGTCTCATGCACTACTGTCAGGATATAGTGACAGTCTGAGCAAATAAGACCAAAAAGTTATTTTTATTAAAGTTACCAACTGCAACTTTAAAGGTCACATATTATGCAAAATGCACTTTTCCATGTCTTTTAAACATCAATATCTGTCCCCAGTGTGTCTACAGGCCACCATAGTATCATAAAAGACCATCCTCTCTCTTTTTCTCCTCCTCCGTTTGTCCGGAAATGGGTGCAGAAATAAAAATTCGCTTTTTTCCTAGTCTTCTGACGTCATTAGGCAGAAATGCAAGCCATATATGGCTTTCCTGTTTCCAGTGAAACAGAACAGCACCCCCCTCACCCCATACCCCGGCTTGGTAACCCCGCCCACGGAGTAGCCGGCTCAGCAAGCTGCGTCCGCCATTGTTATTTCGACTGTTTACTAGTAAACATGCTGAAAGGAAAACCCACTTGTTCTGTTGTTGGCTGCAATACTCCACACAAAAGCTTGCACCATGTACCCACTTCGGATCCTCTGAAGACCCAGTGGATGGACTTTATTTTCGCTGGTGCTGTGCCTAGGTTTATAAACTTTATTCTAGCTGCTATCTCTCCACTCGTCTCTCAGAGAGAGAGAGAGAGAGAGAGAGAGCTGCTCCTGGAGGGAGGGGGAGGGTGACGCTGTTGTTGTTGAGGAAGTTTGATTGACAGAAAACGCTGACCAATCAGAGCAGAGTGGGAGGAGACAGGCTGTGAATCAGTGGTTTTCAGACAGAGGCTGAATTAGGCTCTGAGGCAGGCAGACTCAGGCTGCAGTATGAGAAGAATAAAGGGTGTTTTGAACATTGCAGCATGTAAACATGTTCTAGTGCAACATTAAAATACATCTATGAACCTGGAAATGAGCATAATATGTGACCTTTAAATGGATTCTGCTTTGCATTTTTTTTTTTCTATAGTCTTCACGCAATTGGCATGTAATGTAATTATGACATGTGTCTGCATGTACTGATTGTGTATTTCCATGTATGTTTTGAACAAACTTTGAAGGAGGACACTTTTTAGGGAGGATGCATCACTGTATGTATTGTACCGGACTGAAAGGAGACATTCTGTTTTGTTTTAAGATGCAAAATTTTGATCAGAAAACAAAAGTTTAGGGGAGGTTCTGCTTTATTTCATTAAATAGAGAAGACCTTGGCTGATTGGGTGACTCCGCCGTTTTGAAAGACAAACATGTCAAAAGCTTTTCTTTGAGAGCAAGCTCAAATTAGATACTAGGGAGCTGCAAATGAATGTGAAATTATTCGGAGGGCTGTTGGTGTCTTCATTTCCTTTTTTAAAAAAAGGTTTGTTTTCAATGCATACAACAACAATGAGGCTCTACTTCTTCCCGACACCACCCGATTCGACTGTTGTCAGGCTAATAAATAGGCGTTATCAGTCACTATAAGCACAATAGATGTGGGTCATTAAGGGCCTACTACGCCTCCTACGTTGTAAAAGTGAAAGTGAAACACGTGAAAGCAACACGTTCTAACACACAAACAAAAAGGTTCTTTAGGTCTAGGCAAAAAAACTACGACTTCTTTAGGTTCAGGCAAAAGAACTACAACTTCTTTAGGTTTAGGAAATAAAACTACAACTTCTTTAGGTTTAGGCAACAAAACTGCAACTTATTTAGGTTTAGGCAACAAAACCCACTTAGTTAAGTTTAGAGGAAAACATTGTCTTTTGGGTTAAAAAAACAACAAACACAAAGTCAACTACACATTGTTGGTTTCAGACGGGATGTAAGCTCCGGTCTCCTGGGTGAACACCCTGTTTTGTGTCTCATCCATCGTCCCCGACCTCCACCCATTATGGAGTTTTGTGCTATCTGTACTACAGTGCCAAACTTACACTTCTGCTCCTGCCATAATTACTATGGTCGCTAGAGGTCGCTGTCGTGTTCTTTTTCACCTTCTTTCGGTGATCTTACATGTGAATAGATGATAAAACCTACAAGTGGGTGTAGCAGGCCCCTATTGACCCACATCTATGGGGCTTATAGCGACTGATAATGCCTATTTAATAGTCTACGAGACTGGCACACAACCAAGCAAATAAAATACAAAAAGCACAATAAAAAAATGAAGGATAAGAAGCGACTCTGTGCAGTTTTATCTTCTCAAGTGTCCTGACCCAGGTCGAGGATGTCTGTCTGCATTAACAAACCTATAGCTGAAAATGCTGTGCTACAGTGAAACACCACCGCGAGTAGTCTACTCAGCAACTCCAGCTCCATGTTTGATCTAAACACAGTGCAGGTCTGCAGAGGAAGTGTCTTCTCTTACATTTCTGAAGATGTCTGACAGGAGACAAACGGTGACAGCACCTGACACGTCTATACTCAAACGAGGTGTGTAGTTCAAAAAAAGCCTCATCATACCGCGTATAATAGAGGGAATGTGTCAGCCTCCACCACACACCGCCTGCCACGGCTGCCATTAGAGTGGCAAATCAAGAGAAGAGCATCTTTAACTCCCTTACACTGAGCCGCCGTGGCACGCAGGCATTTCTCCGTAGCAACAGGCTGACCCCGTTTCTATGGTTATGGTGTCCCTTCTGCATTTCTTCCAGGACAACGATGGCAAAAGGAAAGAAAAAAAAAAAAAAAAGGCACATGAGTATGTGGGCGCAGCTCAACCTACAGCAGGCGGTTCACTTAATCACCACAAACAAAGGAAAGGAAGATACTAGCAGTTAATAAATGGGAGTTTGGAGTCGGATTCCTGCACCTACAGCACGGTTCACATCTCCGCTCCTCACTGTGATACACTGAGTTAAAGCTGGAGTAGAAAGGTTGGAGCAGGGATGATTAGAAAAAGTTATTTTTACAAAACGGTCACATTATCCTGACAGCGGTGCATGAATCTGAAAGAAATCATGTTCCTCTGTGTCCTCCGGTGCTCCTAACGGTATCTGCAAGATTTCACAGACCGGAGGAAAACAACCAATCAGAGCTGAGCTGGATCCTTGCCGTCTCTGAGCAGCTGTGAATCACTCACAAACTCCGATCGAACGGTCAAACTAGGCAGCGCTGATCAAATATGAATTATTATTCTGTTTCTGTAATGCCTATTTCTCGTAGAAAATGTTTTTAGAAACATATTTTAGTGTACCGTTTAGCTGTAAAATGAGAAAGTTTGTGACCCGGCAGCCATCCTTTACCAAAAAGAAGTTTATTCAAGTGTGCTATTAGTATACATCTTTTAAACTTAAAATAAGAGAGCATACTTTCAGTTTACTTTTTATGTACTTATCAGAGATATACTTAACAAAAGTATACATAAGTATAGCTTATACTGACAAGTATACAGAAAAGTCTAAGTATACTTGGCCTATACTGATAAGTATACAGAAAAGTGTGAAGTATACTTGGCTCATACTGACAAGTATACAGAAAAGTCTAAGTATACTATGCTCATACTGACAAGTATACAGAAAAGTCAAAGTATACTTGGCTTATATTGACAAGAATACAGAAAAGTCGAAGTATACTTGGCTTATTGGCCTACTTGTATTTAATATTTTAATTTAGATATACTTAAGAAAAGTATAATTAAGTATTCCTACCTTATAGGCCTACATAAAGATATACTTGGCTTGTGGTTGGGCCCCCTTTTTGGCAGAGTAGTCTATTAAAGTGTTGAGATCAGTTGAGGAAATACCAAGCACCGCCCACCAGCCAGAGAAAACGTTCTTCTTTTACAGCTAAACAGAACACTACATGATGTTTCTGACAACATTTGAGGTGAGAAATAGGCATTACAGTAACAGAATATTGATTCACATTCGATCAGCGCTGCCTAGTTTGACCGTTTGGAGTTTGCGAGTGATTTACAGCTGCCTCCGTTGAATGAACAGCCAATAGGAACGCTCTCTCTCTCTCTGAAATGACCTGTGATTGGCCATAGTCTCCCGTCACGGGCTAGATTTTTTCAGAAGTCTAGTTTTCTCTCAGAACACTTGAATTACAATATGCTGAAAGGTTATTATGGAATTTTTGCCCAATGATGCCAAAATGATTCTGCCTACTACAGGTTTAAGGGGTTGTAGCAAGTTCAACACAGAAGATTGAGCTTTTAAACTGAAACCAATCGGTGAATACCTCCAGGTTGACTTTTCTTTCTCCCCCACCCAAGAGTGCCAAGTTAAGATGCAGCCTGCAGGTATATCAGCCTCCACGGCTTTCAGCTCTGAAAACCTCCTGAAAGACAGCTTGAAAGAGGGGATGTCAGTCTTTGCAGGATTTTGGGGGTTTTAAACCCTCTGAGCTGAATGAATAAAGCTGATAAATGATGTGGATGGTGATTTTATTTCCAACATGTTCCTCTATATACCTTCTTAGCCGAAGCTCTTCTCAGTCCCTTCTGTCTCGGAGCTGTGACTGCCTGCTGTTGCTATGCAACAATCGGAGTAACGGGAATCATTATTGAATAAGTCATTAACTTAAGGCAATAGTTCAATAGGGGCATTGCAGGCCTGGAGGCATGATCTTACTCCTAATTCATCAAGCCAGCAGAACAGAAGTATGTGAGATTATGTGATAGAGGTTTTCCTGTGCAGTGCGGTTCACTCTGTCGCTCATCGTGATGAGTGGTTATGACAGCTGATTAAGGCTGCCAGACGCTGATGTAAAGCGCCGCTGCAAAGGCTTTTCTTCTTCCTGGTCCCCGGTGTCCACAGCCACACCCAAGCTCCTGACCCCCAGTGACCCCTTCAGCAATCCAATCCCATTTCCTGCTGCCAGCTGCCCTGAATGATTACTCTGACTAACTCCATTCACAGAGGGGGGTGGGGGGGTGCGGCTATGAGTGTGTGTGTGTGTGTGTGTATGTGTGTGTGTGTGTGTGTGTTTCAGCTGTGAGTGGAGTGTTTTGTGTCTCTGTCCGTCTGTCGGGGGTGCGTTTTTGCAAGAGACAACACATTTTGTGCACAAGCCCGAGCGATTTGCGGTGTGCTTGAGTGCGTGGGATTCTGTTCGGTGTGTGTGTGTAGGTGTGTGTGTCGTTTTTTATTACAAGTTTGATTTTGTGTCTGGGAGAGTCCCCTGGCAAAACAAACACAGACAGCAATTAAAGCTGCTGCAGTGTCCCAGCCCCTTTACATCACTAATAATGTGCCTGTAGAAGAAGAAAGGAGCCGCTCTAACCTTCTCATCCTCACCTCAGCTTCTCCTCCTAACTCAGCTACAAGCAGCGAGGACATATACATGAGCACACCATCATCTGCTAAAGTCAGACCCAGACATGAGAGAGGTCTGTATTTGACCTTTGAATTTAACAATATAAGAACGAATCACAATCTGATAATAGCTGTTGGATTGTTTGGTTAGGTTACCATGGAAACACCACTGTCAATCAAACCTTGAACAAACCACAGAAACACAATGCTACCAGCTCTTCACCTAATTAAAGTTACTGTGATGAACTTCTAATTGGTTATGAATACAGTCTCAGTGTAATACTGATATTACACGAGATAATAACTGAGACCATCAATGAGAAGATTGTCATCGGCCCCTGCACCGGGTCCGATTCCGTGTAAAATCAAACAAAATCTTGCAGGTTCACCAGAAACTCCTTCAGTTCAGACTCCAGCGGGGGCCTCCGGCAGGGACCAGCCCACCGCGGACACGCCCAGATCCAGCTTCAAGCTGCCGCCTTTGACCTGTAGTCGGAGCTCCGGCTCCTCCTCCGGCCAGGAGCAGAGCTTGGCCTCGCCGCTCCCCGCTGAGAGCCAACACCGATACCACGCTGCTGGAGGCCCAAGCCGTATTGCTGGGCCCGCTGGAGGGAAGGGAGGCACGGGAGAACCAGAACCAGGACTGCGCGGGGCAAACTGTCCCCCCCTGCTGCAGTAAATGAGAGGTTTTCTAAAGGAAATCTGGTGCTCTGAAACACTATCGCTTTTGTCCACAGGGGGCGCCAAAATCAACACAAAATTAAAGTTCCTCATATTAGCTTTAAAAATGTAAGAGTTACGCAGAAATTTACACACCACTAAATTAAAACAAGTTGCACCACACAAACTAGTTCTTACCTAATTGTGACTAAATATTTAGACCTACTAACTGCCAGGCGTAACTGAGGCATAACTAAAATGAAGCATTAGTTTGTTAATATATTACCCATTTAAATTGGAGAGAAAAGGGGAATATGGTTGACAAATCTGATTTCACACTTGATCATAATGCTGTAACGTAAACACATTACCCCCCCCCCCCCCCCCGAAAAAACAACAACACAATACACCTTGAATTATTAATACTAATTACAATAACCTGAAACAGTCATATTTCACCATGTATGCTGATATAAATGACACTTTTACAACAAGTTTGCTGTTAAGTTTAATATATATATTTTCTTTTGGACTCCTATAACTGTTCTTTGAAGTAATGTCAGCCGCAGCTCAGTGACTTCCTGCTCACACTGTTTCCTGGCAACAGAATATACATTACTAAAGTCTTTACTGGCTGAGACATTTTTTCTTTTAGTTTTAATGGTGCAACCGATGTGGTAAATCACTAGTTTGAAGTTGTGAGAATGCTGAGAACTAAGAAGGGACTTTACACACACATTTTGTGATGGATTTAAGAATAGCTGGTCGGGCAAGGCAGATTAGCTGAGTTTTTAAATTTTAAACTAGCCCACCATAATTTTATAATTAGGCAGTTTTTTCTCGTTTTAACATTGTCTGTAGCTTATTGAGGGGCTGCACGGTGTTGCAGTGGTTAGAGTTTGTATGTTCTCCCTGTGTCAGCGTGGGTTTTCTCCGGGTTCTCTGGTTTCCTCCCAAAGTCCAAAGACATGCAGGTTAATTGTTGACTCTAAATGTCCTGTAGGTGTGAATGTGAGTGTGAATGGTTGTCTGTCTGTGTCAGCCCTGTGATAGTCTGGCGACCTGTCCAGGGTCCCCCTGTACCCCGCCTTCACCCTATGTCATCGGCTCCAGCCAGGAATAAGTGGTTACAGATAATGGATGGATGGATGTAGCTTATTGAGTCACAAATATTTAATAACTTCGATTTGGAAATGAGTTTTTAGGTTAACATTAACAATTAATTCTTGAACTTGGAAACAATAGTTGACAAATATAATCTGAGCACAATATTAAAAGGATTGTTGGTAGGGCTGTTCAAATACATTTTTTTGTTGAAATTCTCATTATAAACCGACAGCAATAAATAAATGAAATGCTCTGACAAAAGGAAACAAAATCTGGTATCTGTGGCTGTCACAGGCTTGTAATAATACCTGTCTACCTGCGTGCACTCTGTTTGTGCACTCTGCTCGTCGCTAGCTTGCCAGCTGTGAGTACTAGCAATAGCCATGTTCGTTGTTTATGTTCATAATGATAATGTTGGGGGAGTGTCTTTGGAGGGAGGTCTGAAGGGACAGACTGTCAGTGTTGCCGACTTGGAGGCTTTCTCTCTAGATTTAGTGACATTTGGAGCTAGTGCTGCTAGCTGCTTTCATTGGAAAAGAGTTGGCAAAACTGGGCTGGGTTTTTTGGTTGGAAATTGTTTTTTTTAATCTAGTGTACTCTTGCTCGTTTCTCAGCATAACCACTCTTAGCTTTAAACGTCTACCACTAAATGGTCAGCCTAGGCACACAGCATATATTTTCTCACAGTATGAGAAATAGTCACAAAATTGAATGTATTGATTTGAGTACTGACACAAATTTCACATATTTTTCGGGATGGTCAGCACAAAGTCAATTTGTATGTAATCCACGTACTTGTGAACCAGGAAGTATAGAGAGCAGAGAATGCCGTGTAAGGAGGCGGTCTAGGTGGACGGGTGGGTCAAAAAACAGACACACTTTCGCCCAGGAGACCGTTGTTCATGTCTTGTGTGAAACCAGAAGTCAATGTTGATTTATTTGTACAATTACAGCACTTCCGGTGTTATTTTAACCAAAACCGCGATCTTTTCCTAAACTTAACTAAGTAGTTTGCTGTCTAAGCCTAACCAAGTCAATCTATTCCTAAACCTAACTAAGTAGTCATATTTTGAAAAGACCGGAGCAGAAATTGACATGTGCGTCACGTGTTGTTGGACATCCATAGGAAAAGGCACGAAAAATACGTTGTTGAAAGTCGTGCTGAGCGTCACGAAAAAAAAGGGAAAATCGTGTCAATGTACACGAATCAAGTAGATTCAATTTTGTGACTATTTCACGATGCGTTGAAACGGCGTTGAGATTATTTTGCCAAGTTTTCAGTTGCTTTAATTGAGAAAATAGACCTTAAAACTACTTCATGTTAAAAATCCATTATTTTATTTCCAGGGCCGTTGTCTTGGTTCTAATTTCCACAAATCAAAAATCAGACATTTCCATCATGGTTAACAGACAAATCTCCAATTATCTAACTCCTCCGCAGTAAATGTCAAGTGTTGTGTTGTCAGTCTTGTAACATTTCCTCCCTAGACTGAATCACTTTGTATTAACATCAACTGGGAGAAATCTACTGTTCCGAACAAGAGGTGGGAGGACTGGTATCGCAACGGACAGTAGCCTCAATAGACCAGAGTGCATTAAAGGTTGTGTTTTGAGTTCGAAGGCTGACTTTCATGTTAGTCACTCTCTTTGCTTTTACATTGCTGTACAATGCTCCCCAATCCCACATACTTCGCTCGCAGCCGTTCTCTCTGACGACTGTCGAACGAGTCAATCTGGTAAATGTAAGGAATCACCGAATGAAGCAGATGAGTGAGGTTGTAGAGAAGTGGGTGATTCTTGACACCAAATAACAGCAGGAAAACACCTGTTGTGCAAACTGTTATTCCACAAACGAGGATGGCTTGGAAATCAACTTAATATTTCATTAAGAGGTCAGCCGATTCCACCTATTTAATTACATTAACGAGGCGAGAGTGAGCGAAGGTCGTGTGGAGGATAATGTGATCCCGCTGGCCGTAAGCACTTCCAATTACAGAAGCTGCACAGCACAGCTTTCTGTGCACCGTAAGCAGGGGGAGGATACAATTGTTCATTCACAGCATCTTCTGTCAGAGCAGGCAATCCATTACTTCCTACCCCTTGAATGCAATGTTCCAATGTTCCAGTATTGCAGCTGGAACCGTTTGGGTTTTTGATAAGCGAGTTGAGCGAGCTTGATTGCGGCAGTTGTTACAACGCTCTGGGATTTTTTTTTCCTCCCACTGATTCACAGGCCTCCCACGAGCAATTAAGTATAACACCAATTACCAGGAGAGCTTTCCCCCAGGGGTTCGTTGATTCTCTACTCTGTCTCTCTCTGTATGCTTTTGAACATCTGCAGTCACAACCCCCACGTGTATTTGGCGTAAGCTGAGCTTCCCCGACATCGGTACTCAACCACAAAATCTAATTACACCTCCTGTGGTATTACTATTTGCATTTCAGCAAGCAAACACATCTTCAGCATGTCACAGTCACATTAAACAGAATTTTCTTTGGAGTTCAACACGGATTCATGCGACTGTTGTTGTTGTTCTTTGTAAACCACATCTGCAACCGCTCTGTTAGTTGGGATTCAGCGACGTGCTTTCTGTTTCTGACAAGGTGGGAAACGAAGGCAGCGGCGATGACACCAGTTCAGGTTTGATTTCCCTCGCAGCTACACACACACAGGCCTTCAAACACACGGGTCTGCTCCGGCATGTAGACACGGAGACACCGAAATAGCAGCATCATTAGGAGCAGGGATGCAGCGGTAAACAAAACGGTGGGTCAGAGATCATCATAAGGCAAACCACCATCCGACCACATAAACAAAATATATATTTCAGTAGAGCACACGTCATGTTTTACCTTTAAAAAGGAACTTCTGTACAGCTCATCCTCGTGTATGCTTTAGCCTACTCTGAGGTTAATGTATGTATTCTATTCCAATATTAGTGACAGAGGACAAAATTCACAGACTTCTTTCTGTGATAATAATGCATTTCAAAGTTTATCTGAAGTTAATGTGAGGCTTTCATCAGCTGGTTTAGACTGTTATCAGGCCACTAAATGGGCGTTATCAATGGTTATAAGCCTCATAGATCTGGGTCAGTAGGGGGCTGCTACACCCCAGTAGTAGATTTTTATCATCGATTCACATCACCGAAAGACGGAATAAAAGTAGACAACAGTGACCACTAGCAGCAGTCATTGGGTGGAGGTCAGGGTGATGGATTGGACACATAACACAGTACTGTCAGGGGTTTGCATTCCATGTGAAACCAACAATGTGGTATTTGTCTTTGTGTTCACAACCTTAAGTTTCACTTTTACTTCACTTCACTTTCACTTTCACTTTCAAACGTTGTTATTTTAAGCCAAAACACAATCTTTTTCCCTTAACTTAGGCCCTGTCTACAAGTATACAGATATTTTAAAAAACTACGTTTTGGCCTCTCGTCCAGACGCAAACTGAGTTTCGGGTCACAAAAACGGATATTTTTAAAAACTCCAGTTACTTTGTAACTGTGTGGACGTGTAAAACCGTAGTGATGGGAATTCCGGCTCTTTTTAGTGAGCCAGATCATTTGGCTCAGCTCACCAAGAAGAGCCGGCTCTTTCGGTTACCATACCACTTCTGCCTTTTATAATTCAGCCAAATTTAGCGCTGTTTTGACCTATGATTAGTATGTGTGCACATATATCACTTACATTATTCAATATAGTTATACTAAAGCTTATAATTTCTAGAATACCATAATTTTACATGCTGCTTCGTTTCCGACTCTCACTCATCTTGTCTGCTATTCGAGCAACGCACCGCACCGCATCGCACTCCTCTCTCTTTCTCTCCTCATCTCCCTCCTGCTATGTACCTCTAGACCGTCAGCGCGCCGCACACCCCCGCCCCTCCCTGCTTGATGGTATGATCCTTGTCCGTCATCACCTGATTGGTCTCACAGATGTCAATTAACATAACATTCAGTCACAGTTCGGCTCTTTGAGTGGCTCTTTTTTACGTTTTGTTAGCACTGCTCGGACTAATTACTACTTTTTACATTTGAAAATGTTCCAGTAACAGGAGGCCAAAGCAGGGAACACATGTTGTCACAAACATGTTGAGGCCAAATGGTGATTGAATGTGCTTGTGGGTGATTGAAGGCGAGGTTTGGAGCACTCAGAAGGGCTATGGACATAAACCTGAATGACCTCCCTTTCGTCATTTATGCATGTAAAGAGACAGTTGATGACAGCAGATTGCTGACATTTATGCTGTTCGACTAGGAATCCCCCCCCCCCCCCACCAGCAATAACTGTTATCAAACTGACTGTAATGAAGCTGAAGGAAAGGGAGAGAGAAGGGTGCAGTAACAAAATTCCTTGACCCTTAACCTGTGATCTCAGTTGTGATGACATGTAAATGTTATGGTGAGTGTCTGGAGACGTTTTTGCATTTGAGTGTGGACGGAGATATTTTGTAAAACGAAGGTGGTGTGGACAGATTTTTTTTTCAAACGGAGGGGAAAATATATATATATTTTTTTATATTTGTATACGTGTAGACAGGAATTTGTGGTTTTGTTGCCTAAACCTAAATAAGCTATTTTGTTTGTGTTCAAAATGTAATGTTTAATTCAGTTTTACAACTTGTTAGAACATGTTGCTTTTAAGTTCACTTTTACAATGTAATAGGTGTAGCAGGCCCCTACTGACCCACATCTATGAATAACAACAGATAATGCACATTTAATGAGCTGATAACGGTCGAATCGTGTGCTTTCCTAGTCTGAGTTAGTCGAATCAAGTTGGTATCTTCCAAAATTACAGTCTTCTCCGATTTTAGCCCTGCATGAAAAAAACGTGAACTCTTGTTTTTCTACTATAACCTTGTGATCCTCATGACAAAAGATAAAAAGAATTACCGCTGTCATAACTGTCCAGAGTTGTTTAATCCTGTCTAAGTATTGTAAAATTGTCTCCTTCAGATATACGTTCCCATACAGCTAAACTGCATTCTCAATTACGTTTCAAGGGAAACACATTTTCTTCCGGATTACGGTCACAGTTTTGAACAGTTTTAAACCGTTTTAAACACGCAGTTAACGTTGTAAATTAAGACAAAACCAAAAATCGCAACAAAACTACTTTGTTAGGTTTAGTATAAAAAATGATGGTTTGGCTTAAAATGATTAAATTTTTTATGTTATTAATCTGTGCATATAAATCAAAATAAGTGAACTTTTTCTTCTGGTTTCAAACGGAACACTAACAGCAGTCTCCTGGGTGAAAGTCCTGTGTTCATTTGGCCAATCCACCATCGCGACCTCCTTCCTACTCAGACTCTCATTGGACACGTATTTGGGATGTCAACAACAAACGTAATCCACGACAAAATACCTTTCCCTCAAAATGTAATTCATAATGCAGTTTCCTTGTATGGGAATGGAATTTTTAGGTGACAGGGCTGGTTTTAGGCATCAGATAAACCTTCAAACTCATGGATTGCATTTCATTGTCTCATTGGTACCTGAAGCAACAAAACAACGAAGACCCTTGTGTTGTTTCATTACAGGTCTGTTTTTGGTCTGATTATCCAACTTCTAAACCCTCACATGAGCCTCAGCTGAACTTTAAAATGCATTTTTTTACTCAAAAAGAGGAGTGTGGATTTTGTCCCCGTTCACTTACATTGGAATTTGACAAGGACTCGATCTGTTCAGGGCCAGTATGGACAGAAGGAACAATTACAGCAAACAAAAACTCTGTCAGTGTACATTTGGGCATGTGAGTATTGTGTTAAGACAGACTTGAAAAAATTTGAACATATCCTTTAAAAAATGTCCATATGAACCAAAAGGCATTAAGCCCCTGATTAAAGGGCAGCAACTAGCAGGATTTCTTAAACACTGTTCGGAGTCTTTTCCACTTGTCCTGTCCATAAATTCAGCTGAGCACTTCTAAATCCTCATCAGCCGCTGACAAATGTGAGCAGGATCCCCTAGTCGGGCTAGATCCTGCTCTCAGATTGATCGAGCCGTACAACTTGGCTGCGTGTTTGGAATAAGCGAAGGCTTTCCTCCTCATCATCTCTCCTTTCCACATGGAGACCATGAGCAGCGTGGACAGCAACACGCCCCCCAGGGTGAGCAGGCACAGTCCCGCTATGACGCACCGGTCCAGATGAGCCCCCACCCGGGCTTTGTCCCGCTCCAGCCGCTCCATCTCCCGGGCGGACACGCTGTCCGGGTCCACCCGGACGTCCCGGGGGACCGTGTAGGAGATGGCGACCAGAGAGATGCCAGTCACCAGGCACGTCACTGCGATGATGAAGCCGTAATCCACTGACTTCCCAGAGCCCTCGGAGGAAAGGTCGTCGTCGGACAGCAAGTAAAGTTCCTGGATGTCCTCCTCCTCCTCCTCCACCTCTTCCTCCACCTCCTCCTCCTCCTCGTACAGTTCACTGGAGGAGCTCTGACTCAGTCTGCACGTTTGTGGATTTGACCCTATGAGCTGGACATCATCATCATCATCACCTCGGTGTTTGCAGGTGAAAGATGTCTCTGTCTCCTCCTCCGGGTGCACAGCAGCTGTCCGGGTCTCTGTCCATGGTGCTGAAGTCTCTCCTCCGCTGGTCTTGTCGGCACTTTGCTTCTTTCCAACCGGGTCGGTGTCTCTCGGGTCGTTGTGGTCAAAGTAAAACAGTTCCAGATCAGCCATTTGAGCTGATCTCGGCTTTGTTTCCCGTTTAGTCCAGCCCATGCGTCCGCCTGCTTCTGTCAGTAAGACATGCAACACAAAAAAAAGAGACCAAAAAAAGATGCTTCAACTCCCTGAGATGACTTTAATGTTGCACGCTTTGTCGCTGCAAGCCACTTTCTATTTGTGCCTGAAGTATTTGCACAAATACGCCTCTTTCTCCTGGTTGCACCGCAAGCATTTTAAAGTAGATCTAAAGCAAGTCTTAAATGAATTCCCATGACATTATGTGTCATAATGGCATTCCCACTGCTTCACTTTCTCTTCTGCCTTTTTTTCTGTCTTCCGCGAAGCTCTCAACTCGCTGCTCCCAAACACTCAGTAACCATGCGACACGCTAATGAATCTCATTCCACCTAATGTCTTTCAATAATCGGTTATTAAGCAACACAATGCGGTTTGCTGAGTATACCTCTCCGGCGGTCTGTGTCTGCTGCTGCCTCTCTCCTCCCCGGCTTCTGCTGCTGCTCGCTGGTCAATTAGAGGGAGAGCTCCGGCAGACCCCTCCCACGGACCGGGCTCCGGCAGCCCGCCTCATGATGCTCATTACCGAGCCAACTCCACTGTTCACCGGCACATGCACACTAATCAGATGACAGTCTGCCTCTGCACTGTGGGCAAACGAGCAGAGAGATTTCACATCACTGTACCACCTCCACTCTATAGACATGGGTTATTATGAGCAGTAAGGAAGGGTGGATAATAAATACTTTACAGATCAGCTATAGAAGACATTAATAAGAGGAACTTCTGGGTTGCCAGGTTGTGAGAAATATATCTTGCCGGAAGTCATTTAATGGTGAAGTTGGGATTTTCTCACTTTCTAAGACTCTTGTTAAAGCTAGGGTTGGTAATGTTTTCTTCAAAACATTTTTTTGCTATATTTGTTGAAATTTTCATGACATCCCGACAGCAATCAATAAACAAATGCTCTGACAAACAAAGAGAGAACATTTGTTTTTATCTGTAGCAATTTTCGACCTGAATGAAATTGAACAGGCTACTGCCAGGCTACCTGTGTGCACTATACCTGTACACTCATTGCGCGTCACCGTAGTCTTCCACAAGCTGCTCGCTTGACAGCTGTGAGTACTAACAATAGCCATGTTTGTTGTTCACATTCATAATGATAATTTTGGGTCAGCGTTGCCAACTTGCCGACTTTCCCTCTAGATTTAGCGACTTTTGGAAATAGTGCTGCTAGCTACTTTAATTGGAAAAGAGTTAGCAACACTGAGCTGGCTTTATATGTTGGATCATTTTTAAAATCTACCATACTCTTGCTAGTTTCATAAAGGTCCCATATTGTAAAACGTGAGATTTTCATGTCTTTTATATTATAAAGCAGGTTTAAGTGATATATAAATACTGTTAAATTGTCAAAACGCTCAATATACGGAGAAATACACACAGCCCGTATTCAGAAACTATGCGTTTGAAACAAGCCGTTAGGATTTCTGTCCATTTGTGATGTCACAAATATACAATATCTAGACAATTTCACAGTTTTAAACGTAAACATTCTAAATGTGTCCCAGTTTATTTCCTGTTGCAGTGTATGTGAATGTGATCAACTGACAGGAAGTAAACATGGACCCAAACTGCTTCCTAGCAATGCAATTCCGTTGCCATTCCGTTGAAATGCACTAAAATGGAACATTTCAGACAGAGCATGAATGCAGGTATATTCAAATAGACAGTATGAGAAAAATAATGTGTTTATTGAACATTAAAGCATAACATGAACCTGAAAATGAGCATGATATGTCCTCTTTAAGTTTACCAACCCAAGCTTTAGAAGCAAATACGTTATAAGGGTAATTAACCATAAATTCTGCATATTACTCATGTTAAAGTTGCTATTGATAACATTGATCAAATTCAGCCACTAGATGTCGCATTCTCCCTCTCTCGTTCCATTGCATTTACTTCACAACAAGTCATTGGCAGACATCAATCTCAGCCATTTATCCGTTTCTTCCACACTAACTGACGACACAGAGATACCCCGTGATACCAACGTCGTACTATTGGCTCACAAGCCTTGTTAGAAGTAGGAACCAAATGTCAGATATCTTCCACAGAGATAAACAAAACATTGATTTTGGACCTGTCAGAATTTTTTTAATGATTAATTCACAATCATAATTATTTTTCTACAAAAAGCCATACTGTTATTTGGCCCCTTAGCAAAGGCTCTGTGGATGTGTTATTATTATTTTTTAATATTTGTCTACATAAAAATGTTGTCAATAAGACCTTCAATAACACCATCATTGAGTTTCTCACTTTCTAGTAAACCACCAGAAAAAATTAATCTGCAATAAGCCTATAAGACTGCGAGTCTACAGCCATGCTAGCAGCTCTGTGAGGCTGAATAGGCCCCCAGTGCTTTGAGCCAAATGTTAAAGTTAGCATGCTAACATGCTTACAATGACAATACTAACATTCTGGTGTTTAGCAGGTACAATATTCACCATGTTCACCATCTTAGTTTAGCGTGGTAGCATGCTAACATTTGCTAACTAGCGCTAAACACAAAGGACAGCTGAGGCTGATGGGAATGTCATTAGTTTGCAGGTATTTGATCATAAACCAAAGTGTTGTCCACGGATCACCAAGGTCATTATGATTCATCCTCTGGGGATAATGTATGTCTGTACTGAATATGACAATCCATCCAATAATTATTGAGATTTTACAGGAAGGACCAGAGTGGTAAACTGCAGCTGAAGTGGCTAATAAGTACAAAAGGGGCTTTCACAGTAAATCATCATGTCTACATTGGAAATGTCAATAGATAGTTAATAAATGTATTTTGGTCCAGATGCCCTGCAGCTCTTCTCCAGAAGGCCAAAGGTCCATTGGAGGCATCTATACCTGATGAATCATGAACTAAAACGAGTGCTCCTCTGGAGCAGGAAAAACACTAGACAGAAAGATTTTTCACATTTTTCGGGCTAGCTAGCTTCCTTTGTTTCCAGTCTTTCTGCTAAACTAAGCTAAGCTAACTGGCTGCTGGCTCCAGCTTCTAATGAACAAACAGATACATGAGTGGTATCAATCTTCTCATCTAACTCTAAGCGAGAAAGTGAATAGATGTATTTCCCCAAATATTGAACTATTCCTTTAAATATAGTGGTTGTATAATACAAGAATCACTCTACCACCAGTTTGTAACCCCCCACCCCCACCCCCAATTTCCAATACAGATTGCATGATCTCAGAGTCCTCAGTGGTAGCTTTGTGCTTAGTAGCCCTTCAGCAAAATGGGATTGTCTAGTCGAAGAAACAGTCTCATTAATCACCGGAGCAGCCTTCCTTCTGGGAACATATTCAACATCATTATCGAAACAGTAAACAAACAATATTATTGCGACAAAGAAACTGATCTAAGTCCAGAAAAAGGGATTCTCCTCCTTTGAAATGAGCGGTTTGCTTTCCTGACTGGCCCATTTTCAGAGGAGCACCGTGCAGCCGGAAGAAAACTCTACTTTGATATTCAATCAAAACCATGTCAAATCCTATACTGTCAGCGCTGAGTGGAAAGCTCCTATCTCCAAACTGGCAGCTTTTCAGGAACTAACAAACACATCAGCTTCACCAACACCATCACCATCATCATGGGTTTAACAGAGAGGTAGCATACTGTATACACATCAAGGACTATCATTTTCTGACCAACAGGAGAATTTCATCCCTCAACTGAATTTAAAAGATTAAAATGAGGAAAAAATTGGCGTCACAAGGTTTTTAAACGACAGCCACAATCTGTAGCAATAGGCATATTCCACTTCCTGAGCCCCTTATAGAAATCCTCCAGCTCTGCAGAGAACTGGAGCATATGTAGGCTATAGGTAGCCACAGGTTATGATTACAAAGTGCTTCAATGCTGCTCCATTCAAGGTCATTTCCTCTGTTTACTAAGATCAACCACCACAATGCTTGTGGCTATACTCCACACATACTGTATGCTCTGCTCGCTGTACATTTAGCGGTCAGGACCTTTTTTTCCGAGAGAGAAGAGCGTGAAGGCCGCACGCTTCATGGTTGCTTTAACATTTCTGACAGAGAAAGAGGAAAGGAAGACAAGTTTAAAGCAACAGATTTCACAGCTGCACAACACAGCATATATAGACGTAGAGTCTGCAGAGGGTCCAGCACAGACAGGCAAGCTGGGAGCGTTCAGAAACCTCTTAAACTATAACCACTTTTTGGCTGGACAAAAGCAAAAGTCTGTCACTGAGAGACTGACTGACTGAGTGATGAAGTTACACGATTGGTCGGCCGAGGGTTGGAGTTTCCTTGTTGGCGTTGCTCTTTCAAAATGAAAAGGAGGGAACAGTCCTTTATGCAAATGAGCCTGTCCAGCGCGACGTGTCCGGCTCACGAAACTTGGACCGAGCTGTCAAACTAGGCGATAGTTCTACAGATTCAACAGCGGCATTAGATATTTTCAGAAGTAGATTTTGGTGGATTGTTTAGACGGAATAGAAAAATCAGGGACCAATCAAGTGCATTCCACGATCGGGTACGTCACCACTTGAACGGCCAGTTGAGTGTGGCAGCGCGTCCCCTAGTGTCCTCGCCGGACCTGGTGGACATGTACCGCTGGATTTAACATTATAGACATGACCACTGACTATTTGTGTAACAATTTAGCCACAAATTCACAGACTGACCATACACGGTCCAGACATACTGTATACTCGGTTTTGACTTGTTTAAGGGTGTTTGGAAAACAAAATGAGTGAAATCTGAAACTCTCTTAACTAAGTCTGCAAAACTCCAAGAAGCTTTTTTTGTTTCAAAGTCAATTTTCTATTCTAAATCACAATTTTTGCAAGACAGACCACACAGTTCTCTAAGACACAGCATTAAAAGTGCAGTGCGTATGATTTGAAGGCATCTAGTGGTGAGGTTGCAGATTGCAACCGACCGAAGCTTCTCCCTTCTGCCAAGTGTGCAGGAGAACTACGGTGGCCGACGCAAAGACGTGAAAACGTGAATGGCCCTGTCCGTTCTGGGCTACTGTACAAACATGGTGACCGACTCCGTGAGGAGGAATCGCTCTGTATGTAGATATAAACCGCTCATTCTAAGCTAACGAAAATACAACGATTCTTATTTTCAGGCGATTATACACTAAAGAAAATATATTTATTAATATTATATTACATTTCTGCCAATACATCAGATCAGCAATACGTCATCTAGAGTAGGCCTAAGACCACGCCCCCTTTTGGGATGAAAAAATCCTGTGTCCCTCATAGACGGTAACAGAGTAACCAGAAGAAGTTGAAACACATGTCCAAACTTCTACTTTAAACCAACCGCTAATAGTAACAATGCTATGCTGAAGAGTTGTTGTGTAGCTGGTTGCACCAACAATAAGTCCAAAAACGCTGATCTCTGATTTGTTCCTAAAAAAGATAAACTAGAGGGGCGTTAAGACTCCAAGCTATAGACCAGACCAGCATGGCTTTATGGCTCAAAGCTATAGACCAGACCAGCATGGCGTCATCACCGAGGCTGCGCTCACTTTGGGGGGAAAGAAACTCGCCGTCACAGGACAGAAAATGATGAAAAGCTGTTGTGTAGCGGGTTAACCGAGGCTTTCACACTGAGATCTGAGGCTTATATGATACGTGAATATTCACTGTCAGTGTGGTAAATGGCTAAATGATGCTGGTGACAGAGACAGCTAATGTTAGCTGTAACATAACAAAATGTGGAAAAAGTGAAGCGCTGTGAATACTTTCCGGATGCACTGTACAATACGTGAATATTCACTGTCAGTGTGGTAAATGGCTAAATGATGCTGGTGACAGTGACTAGTATGGCTAGCTAACGTTAGCTTGAGTGTGAGGCTGCTGCAGTAATACAGTCATACATTAACGTTATAGCAGCATCAGACTGTCGTCTCCAACTAAATCTCAGTTTATAGATCAAACCGTTGGTTATTTACAGACAACACTTAGTCTAACGGGATTCAATCAAATATGTAGAGATGTCTGGATAAGCAATATCCGGCCACTGTGTTAGACATGGGAAGACTGAAAGGACATGGTGGCGTATCATGAATGCTCAGGTTCAGGCAAGGTCGCAAAATAATTATTAGACATGTGTATAAAAGAAATGTTTGTGTAAAAAGAGATGAATGCTTACAAACTTGTCAAAATTATAATCCAAACACATGTCAAATTGCATTGAAGTCTATGGGATCTTCTGTTTTCTTTCTCCCTAAAGGGGAAACGGCCTTGACTTTTTGCGAAGTACCCGTATGTGCCGGTCTGATATATAGATCTCCCAAAATGTTACACAATGTTCCTTTAAAAGAAGAAAAAAAAGAAGATCTCTTTTGGTTGCTGCGAAGGCACATTAATCAAAATGCCACACTAACAATGGCTCTCACGCTTTCTTCACATTTGCAAACACTACAATTTTAATAGCTTTTCATATTTTCAAATCAAAGCTCGAGCACCATGAATACACCTCGAGAAAGCAAAAAAAAAAAAAAGAATTAGAAAAAAAGGCATCTCATGCAGGGAAAATACACTATATGGACAAAAGAATGTGGACGTCACTGTCCATTTCCTGTGTGTACTTTTGGGTTGACTTGGTCTAGGCCCCTTCAATCCAGTAAAGGGAGATCTTAATGCTAAAGCAGTTAGCTGTAAATTGGCTTACATGAGTATCCTCTTCTGGTTCTTAGGACATCCAGAATTCACAGTTCTTTATCTCCTGGAAAATATCCACATTGTCCACTTCTGAATGTTCTGAAAGTTCTGTTCAGCCCGATGATGGAAGAGAGTACGACCATCAGCTCCATGCGTGCATGCCTTCCCTCCGGGCAGCGGAGGAGACATGGTCATGCTGATGTGGGCGATAACCAAGGTTTGAGATGCCACTCCGGGCAATATTAGACTGATATACATTCAAAGTTTCTCTCTTTCTTTGCTGTACTGTACACGCAGCCCACAGTCCATTGTTTAAAGTACAATTTTGTTCTAGAGCGTTGAGTTTTGCACAGTCCCAGAAGTCAGCAAAGTATTCTGTATACAGAACTAGAAAAAGTGCAGATCTCCTCCAGGTGTGTCTCTCCCCTCCCTATCAAAGAAACTCACTCAGTTGTCCCTCCCGGTTCCCTTACAGTCAAGATGGCAGCGAAGATAACAAAAAAGGGGATTTCTGCATCTTGTATCGTACCTAACTTTAGTGGATCATAACATATTAGGTATGGAAATAATCTGCAGATTCAAACTGAGACCAAATTATTCTATGGATGTCAGTTTTTGAGCCATGACAAACGCTAAAATGTGGCCCGCAACAGATTAGTGAGGCTTGTTTTTAGCCTTGCCAATGGCCAGAAATTCCTTTTGCTTCTGAAGCAGTTGGTGATCACTTGCAGCCCCTATACCGGCCGGTTAAGAGGAATGAGGAATCAATGACGGTTTAACAGTCAATAAAATCATTTTTTTCAAAAATTGTGAATCACAGCAACCACAAGAGATCCTTGAGCACACAGTCATAAATGAGCACACAAAAATATCAGGCTGATGGGTCCTATAGAATGCTAGTGTAGCTGTGGACAGACAGACAGATACAAGCATTAACACGACCAATCACATGATCGCCTGGCAGAGAAAACAATGTGGTGCAACACTGAGCCTACTGAAGACAGTACTTACGTGTCTCATATCATACAGCTTCTGTCTTTGTGTGTTTTTGTTGCAAAAATTCAATGTTGAGATTTCATGATATAGCTTTTAATATATAAATACTTAATAGTACATTATGAAACACTTAAAAATGTTCTTATATCTGCTTATTATAAATCGTGTATTAAATGCTTTTATACTATTGAGTCATAGGAGGGCCATAAAAAAGTAAACCTGTAAAAGAGTACAAAAATAAATGTGGAAATATAAAGAGAAATAAATAAAAGAATAAATACATGTGAAATAATAAAGACAAATAACAAAATATAAAATATATTTATTTTCACATTTATTTGTTTGTTTTATTGTTTATTTATTTTTTACATTTAGATTACTCTCAATTTTTTTTTTTTTACAGTTTTTCTCAATTGTTTACTCAATTGTTTTCTGAAAGCATACCTCATATTTTCAGACCTCTACACTATATAAATAAGTAAATATATATATATATATATATTTTAAATATATAAATTTAAATTTAAATAAACATATACAGAAATAATTTAACAAATACAAAAAAATGAAAATTCTCAAAATCATTCTTTTATATTTTATTATTTGTCTTTATATTTCCACATTTATTTTCTTATTCTTTTATGCATAAAATATTTGTTTATGGCACTCCTATGACTCCACAGTATACTTCTCCTCAATGCTAAATAAGGGGACTTAAAGTGGCAGTATTCGGTATATTTTTGGCATCACTGGGCAAAAAATTCCATAATAACCTTTCAGCATATTGTAATTCAAGTGTTCTGAGAGAAAACTAGACTTCTGCACCTCCTCATGGCTCTGTTTTCAGGCTTTAAAAAATCTAGCCCTTTTTTTTGTAATCATATTTACTCCAATCTTGCCTACTTCAGCTTTAAAGTACAGCGTTGCCTAATATTCTTTGTTAGACCTTAATTCTTGAAATGCTGACTCATAATAAGAAGACGATGCTGCAACATTAATGCCACTACAGTTCCTGCTGTCCTGCCTATAGCAACCTTTAATACATAACCATGACTGTGCCATGTCAGAGAGAGTCACGCACACTTTCATAACCTCTACACATACACACACACACACACACACACACACACACACACACACACACACACACACACACACACACACACAGACACACACAGGGGCCTGAGGGGGCCGCTGTCATCAGTCCAGTGCTAAACATGGCATGTAACATGGTCCACATGCCAAACTGCAGCTGGAGGTTGAGGATGAAATGTTGCTTCATTAGTCCAATATGTAACCAGAATTGTAAAGAAATATATATAAGTATTCATTTGATTGTACTTTAAATAATCATGTATTCAAAACTCAACATGAGCAAATCTATTCTGAACACATACATATTTATAGACTGTAGTTTTCTGATTTAAAAAGAAACAAACAGAGTGGGGATAAAGATGTAGCCCCCTCTCCACCTGCAGAAACTGCCATCAGTTGCCTTTGAGTTAAGCCGGGCTGGCCTAAAGGCACATAGGCCTTATAGGCGGTCGCCTAGGGCGAAAAAAAATGCTGGTGGCCGCCCGTCCTCATTTTCTGCATTGAGGTATCAAATGAACCAATAAATACAGAAAGAAATAGACTTTTCCCCCCTGTAACTCTCGTTGTAGTGAAACTGACTAAACACTTTTAAGCCAACAATATCAGGGACCAATTGTTTATTTATATTATAATAAATACAGTTATTTATAACAATACAAATCTTAATTGTGACGTCTGATGTGTGTTGCGGTTTACGGGGCTAGGGTCAGGGTTCTGGGGGGTTTGAACCCTACAGCTTTGTTAATACTTGTGGAAGAAACCGTGGCATGGGCCTCCATAGATGCGAACGCGCTATGAGCATGCAGAGAGGCGTTTATGCCCAACGCATTGTTCATTGCAACATGCTCCGAAATGCCAAAATATTCTGTGGATAAGCAAGAAGTCAACGAGTGTTACCTGGAAAGGAAAGTAGGCTGCCTGTCAACAGTAGTAAACACAGATGTACCGCCAAATATTACATTTGTGTACCGTAATTATCACTGTAGCTTTCCTCCAAGTCAAATTGATTTTCCGTCTCTCGGTGCTTCCTCTCGGGTCGCCACTCTTTCCATGAGACCTTTTTTTTAGCTTTTACAAAGCGATCTCTCGTATTCTTTCACAGCCTGCAGCAGAAAGCCTCATCTTTCCCCAGGGTGTTGCCTATTTCTTTCCAAGTATTTAATGACATGTGACTGTCCCTGTGGTCTCTCAATGAACAGTTGTAGAGATGTCGGCAGAGGCGAACCTGCTCAGCCAGTCTTCCCATGATGGCATCCACGTTGAAATAAAAGATGCAGCGTGAGCAGTGGGCGCGTAGTTACAAAAATTCAGAAGTGCACGACCAAATGCCGCAACAACTTGCGAAGCCTTCGCGCACCACGTGAAAGCCACAATGACATGGCGCACCTCGCTCGAAATTTGAATTCCGTCTAAGGCACCAAAAGGGCTGGAGCCGGCCCTGGAGCCACGCAGCAAACAGTCCGCCTCTCTCCGGCTGACAGAGCAGTGCTTTGCTAGTGATGTGTTCTCCTGGGATGTTAACCTAATCTCCCCATGCAACCCCGTCCCCCCCGGCAGTAAACAGAAAAACAGGGGAATTCATCTGTCTAACTACGACTTTAAGTGCAGCGCTGCAGTGAAATAAAAACTAACCACTGAGAGACGTATTGAGATGAGCGCCTGCAAAATATTCTGCTCCATCAGAGAAAAGCACCAGACTATTCCCACGAGACGCTGCTGCTCTGTTGTTTATGATCTAAAGTGATTTGTCATTTCCTCCAGAGATGCTCCCAACCAGCAGGGCCCGTTTTATTTACGCCGTCCGGGCGAAGTGTGGCATTTTACATTGACGGATCTGCTGTGAAGCCAGGGCGCAAGTAAAGCTAAGAATAGCTGATGGGAAGCCAGCAGCAAGCAGCAGAGGCGAAGACGCAGGTCCAAGGTTAGACTAGGACGCAGCAAAGCAGGAGGACAGGAAGACACAACTGAGTCAGACGGCCTTTCAGCAGGGGAGGGAGGACGTCTTTGAGTGGACAGAGCGGTGATAAACACACATACACACACATACGTCTGCCGGATGGATCGTGTCCTGTGGTCACTAATCGTTAGAGCTGAGTCAAGCTGCAATGCAAAGCTGAGCTGAGTAGTCTTATTTCTGTCTGTGGTGTCACTCAGCACAACTTAAAGGCTATTTTGGATGAGGTTCAAACAGCAAATCATAAAACAAACATTTGCCCTGACAGCAGAAGAGCAGCTAAACTACAGGGACAAGAGGAGACTGAAGGCCCTGTTCACTTCCTCTCACACCGACCTCACCTATAGTCCATCGAGAACATCTCCATTCACACTCAAACACACACAAGTTCACCCATCAATTATTGGACACGTTCCCGATTAAAATTCTGGGTTTTTGGAGCAGCATAACTGAACTTTCTGCTGCAGTCGCTTGTTCAAAATCTGTCGAGGGAGGGAAGTTTTGTTTCAGCTTGCACAGGAGAAACCGGGCCAAGATGTGTGTGTGTGTGTGTGTTTTTTTTTTCTTGCGCCAGATTGTCTAAACAGTTGCTGCATCATATTTCTGAGAAGTTTTTATTTGCTTTTGTAGAATTCAGACAAAAATCCTGTTTCAGAAGCGGGACAGTGTGAAATGAGCGTGTTGGTAACAGCTTACATGTCAGAACATGAAAAAACGTGTTGTTTTATGAATGGCTAAAGCTAGGGTTGGTAATGTTGAGAAACCAGCAAGAGTAATAAACCCGTAATTAACCCGTAATAAACCCATCCAAGCATTACATTCGGCCAGAATGTAATGATTGGAAGGGTTTATTACGGTCCTGCGACAGCCACGGATACGGAAGTTTTTCCTTTTTTTTTGTCAGAGCATTTGATTTATTGATTGTTGTTAGAATGTAATGAGAGTTTCAACAAATGTATTTGAAGTATACTACAAAGCCTAGCTTTCAAAGTCAAAAAGTAAAGCTGTGACATGTGAATACACTGTTATGTTAATTAAAAGAACTTAAAGATGTCAGGTTATGAGACCAGACTTAATGCTGAAATGTGCAACTTTCCACGTTTTTGACCTCAAACTTCACTTTGGAATATTTATCTATACATGACTGTTATGTCATCCAACACTGTACAAGCTCAGGAAATACTTCACTACAAGTAAAAGTCCAATACTCAAACCTTAAAACTTTAAAGGTCCAGTGTGTAGCATCTGGCGACATCTAGCAGTGAGGTTGCAGATTTCAATCAACTGAATCCTCTCCCGTGTGCCAAGCGTGTTGGAGAGCTACGGTGGCCGACGCGAAAAAGCAAATGTCCCTCTCTAGAGCCATTTGGATCAGAGCCAGTGATTAAAGTGTGTGTGTGTGTACGAGGGAAGTGAGTGGTGAAGCAAGAGAGAGAGAGAGAGCAACGTATCGAGTAACATTATCGACTCCGGCACAAGCAGGAAAAGTTAACAGAGTTTGATTTGTCCGTTCTGGGCTACTGTAGAAACATGGCGGACTAAGTAGATTATATGATTTCTTTGTGTTATCAATCTTGTAAATTTCATTGCATATGTATTGAGATTGACATTAGCCTTGTATTTACATTGTCATCTCGTGAAGAAATAATGTAAACATTTGAATGTGACCTTTCGTTTCTCTCTAGCAGAGTGTAGAAAGTGTCTAAAACAACACAACAACTTCACTGTGCTTCATCATCTCAACAGAATACAGCAGCAACCATCGGAGCAAATGTGTTGATTTGTCTCTTGGCAGCTCTTCAAACTTTACTTTGTGGATCACTTGAGCGTTTCAGGGAGAAAATTGGAGAGCATCCAGGTTTTAATAAACTGACACTTAGTATGTATTAGTACAACTGTAGACATGATGGCTTCTTGTAAAGTGGGAGCCCTGAAGTCAAGAGACAATATCACTACAAGGTCAATTTAGTAGCTCTTTCATTATCACATAATCATATTGTTCAAATTGTTCAATTGCCTTGATACACTTGTAAAATTATAAAATTACAACTTCTAAATTCGACACAATAACTACCTTACTGTAAGTGAATATATATATATATATATATAGCATTTTTTTAATGCTAAATGCAGTACCTGTGAGGGTTCCTGGACAATATTTTGTGTTGTTAATTGATTTCCAATAATAAATATATAAATACATTTGCAAGCAAATTTGTCCACTCCCATGTTAACAAGAGTGTTAAATACTTGACAAATCTCCCTTTAAAGGTCCCATATCGTGCTCATTTTCAGGTTCTTACTTGTATTTTGTGTTTCTACTAGAACATGTTTACATGCAGTAATGTTAAAAAAAAACATTATTTTCTTCATACTGTCTGCCTGAATATACCTGTATTCATACTCTGTCTGAAACGCTCCGTTTTAGTGCATTTCAACAGAATTGCGTTGCTAGGCAACAGTTTGGTCCATGTTTACTTCCTGTCAGCTGATGTTATTTACATACACTGCAACAGGAAACAAACTGGGACACATTTAGAATGTTTACGTTTACAACCATGTAATGGTCTAAATATTGTATATTTGTAACATCACAAATGGACAGAAATCCTAACAGCTTGTTTCAAACGCACAATTTCTGAATACGGGCTGTGTGTGTTTCTCCGTATATTGAGCGTTTTGATAGTTTAACAGTATTTTATAGCACTTAAACCTGCTTTATAATATAAAAGACATGAAAATCTCACTTTTTCACAATATGGGATCTTTAAGGTTCATGTTCAACAGATAAAAAATGTTCAATTAATTTGCGATTATCGCGATTAATCATGGACAATCATGCAATTAATCATGATTAAATATTTGAATCGATTGACAGCCTGAGTAGAGACCCAAAACACAGGTAAAAATGAGCATGGTATATCCCCTTTAAAAAAGCAAATGAGGCATAATCTAATGCTAACTTTTGATGAATTTAGGAGAAATCTACAGACGCAAATAGACAAAGTGTTTTTACTTAAACATCTAAATGTGTATTTTGGATGTTTTTTTTTTTCTACTAGTGTGAAAGAAGACTAGAATGTTTTGGAAGTAAAATAGCCCAAACTGTTTTTGCCTGTAATGTTTTGCTTTCAATTTTATGAATTATGAATGTGATGCACTGTCACACCTGGAAGCCGCCTTGAACAAACTGAACAATCTGCTGTTATTGTGAACACAATCAAGCTTCCCAGATGTCGGTGCAGCGACCGTTGGCGCGTGTCGATATACGGGAACGCCCTGCAGGACTGAGAGGAAACAGGTGGTGGGTGATGAAGAAGACAGAGAGCTGTCTTATGAACAGGAGTGATGCTTTCTGTCATCGGGAGGTTATGGACCGGACCCCACAGTGTACTTATCATTAATAGAGGGAGGTCAGGGTCGGAGCAGAGGGGCAGCTGGTTTATGACCGACCTTGAGTCATGACTCTGTAGTATGTGAGGCTGTTGACAGCCATATGGGTCTCGGTCGACTCGGACTGACTTCCTTTAAAATGACCTGCCACCGTCTCAGTAAATCAGAGCGGCCAAAGGTCACTTAATGTGGTAAAGTACTGTTGTGCTTCGGGTGAGTTATTACGTATCACAGTAACTGTCTGGAGAAATGCAAAAGCAATCTTTTTCTTACAAGAAATAATTATTTTTTGATTTACTGAACAATACAGGAGGAAGCTTGTGCGGTGTGCACATTGTGTAACAGCAGCATAACTCAAAGGAACCGACACATTTTATGGTTTATAGCTCTTTGGGAAGAGATACAAGCACGCTGATATATATGTTATGGGCATAAATGGTGCACAATATCATCAGGCTCAGTCTATCCATATTCATGAAGTACCTGCACAGGATATCATAATCTTTTATGGTGTTTTTATTGTCAGACCTGAGCAGTACTTGAGTTGACTGTTAGTGAAACATGGCACTGACTGTTTTTGTTATTGTCGGAGGCAACGGTCTGTGGACGGGGGCATCATCAGGTCCTCCAGCTCCACAGTGACGGTGTTCCCCCTGCTGGCTTCATGTTGAGATCAGGCACAGCTTCATCTGCACATTTCTCTCCTCTTGTTTCTTCCCCTCTTTCTAAATATTACGGAAGCCCTGAAAGGCAAGCAAGAACTTATTTTTTTCTGGTGATCCAATTTCTGAGTCTGATCTAAATTATATTTCTCTCCGATTTTTCCAAGTTCCTTTTTTTCCTGCGAGAAAACAAGTGAAAAAATTTATTTTGGGCTGATTTTTTTAAAGAGTTTGTTGTTGTAATACTTTTTCCGATCACCAGAGAACTCCACTACCCCATGTTCTAAGTAGGACTAAGCATTCAGGTTTTCTTCCCGGGTGAGATTTAATTTCTCCATACACTCTAAACACAAGCTATGTACAGACCGTTTCAACGGCATTTCATTGCTAGGCAACAGATTGTGTCCATGTTTACTTCCTGTCAGTCTACGTCATACACATACACTATAACAGGAAATAAACTGTGACACATTTGTAATGTATACATTTACAACTGTAACATTTTTCTATATTGTCTGCTAGCCAGTTATATAGCATTACTGTCATGTCTTTCTTTTGCCTAGAAATGTATTTTAATCGGCGCTAATTTATTTAATTTGTAACACTTACCATTGCATTTACTGTAATCTTTGAGTTCAAATTCAGTATAGCTAATGCTAACGGCAAATTAGCGCCTAGTCCTATTTAGAACATGGGGTGGTGATGCACTCTGGTGGTCGAAATCAGTATTACAACAACAAACCCTTAAAGGTCCCATATTTTAAAAAGTGAGATTTTCAGGTCTTTTACATTATAAAGGTGCTTTAAAAATACTGTTAAACTATCAAAAAGTTCAATATACAGAGAAATACACACAGCTCGTATTCAGAATTTGCACGTTTGAAACATTTCTATTCATTTGTGATGTCACAAATATACAATATTTAGACCATTACACGGTTGTAAACGTAAACATTCTAAATGTGTCCCAGTTTATTTCCTGTTGCAGTGGATGTAAATAACATCAGCTGACAGGAAGTAAACATGGACCCAAACTGTTGCCTAGCAACACAATTCCGTTGTAATTCCATGAAATGCGCTAAAACGGAGTGTTTCAGATAGAGGGTAAATACAGGTATATTCAGGCAGTTACAGTACAAGGAAAATAATGTGTTTTTTTTACATTACAGCATGTAAACATGTTCTAGTAGAAACACAAAATACAAGTATGAACCTGAAAATGAGCATATGGGTCCTCTTAAAAAAAAAAAAAGAGGCAAAGAAAAAAAGTAAATTAGAAAACTCAGCCTAAAAAAAAAGAAACCCCCAAGTAACTTAAAAAAAATCAGCCTGAAATTTTTTTCCAACTGTTTCACAGAAAAAAAAGAAGAAAGATTATCCTGGCAAAACATTTTTTTTTTTTTACCTTTTCTTCAGCCATAAACACAGGAGAGAAAATAATTTAGATCAGAATTAGAAAACAGATCACCAGAAAAAAAATTCTTGCTTGCCTTTCAGGGCTTCTGTAAAATATACATCTGACAGAAACTAAATGAAACACCACTAGAACACCTGCGTGACAGATTTGGGGAGTGCAAACACAAATGGTCTAGTTTCTGGAGGTTTGATTCATACTAGTGACTCATGATAAATGGCCCTCTGCTGCCTTCTTGTTTTTACATTTTCTATCACAAGTCCTCCAGTTAAGTGTGACACTAATTCACTGGAGTATCCCTTTAAGATATGACACTGTTTAATATATTAACAGTAGAAATACACAGAATAACTAGAAGAAAGGAGTCAGGTCAGATATGTGTAGCTGGTAAATGTAGCTGACTACACCACCTGGATGCTTGTGGAACTTTTTAGCTATTTCAGTCTGAAATGTTTTTCACTTTGTAAGTACACTAATTATGTGGCCTAAAACAAAAGAAAAAGGTCAATAAGTCTCAGTCAATTCAACTTAGTGTAAAGATTTTCTACAGAACAAAAAGGTGCAAGGTGAAGCTATATATGTACCATATGTATGTTTCAAACATAATGCTCAATTTCTAAATATTTTTTAAACTTACAAAATGTGCTACGCATTTGCAGTTCCTCGTTCAGCCCAGTCGCACAGCAGTTTGTGAAGTCACGAAATTGAATGTATTGATTTGTGTACATAGACACAAATTTCACATTTTTTTAAATTTCGGTGTGGATGGGTGGGTCAAGAAACTTAAGACTTTCTCCCAGGAGACCGGTGTTCGTGTCCCGTGTGAAACCACTGGTAAAAGTTGATTTATTTGTCACGTAACTTCCGTACTTAAGTTATGGCACTTGTTACGGTACTGGTATTATTTTAACCCAATCCACGATCTTTTCCTAAACCTAATTTAGTAGTTGTTGCCCAAATCTAACCAAGCCTCTAAACTAAGTAGTCTTATTTTGAAAAGACTGGAGCAGAAATTGGCATGTGCATGACGTGTTGCTGGACATTCATAGGAAAAACACGTTGTTGAAAGTCGTGGTGTGACAAAAAAAAGGGGGGAAATTTATGTCTATGTACAGTAATCAAATAGATTAAATTTTGTGACTATTTCACAAACTGCTGTGAGACTGTGTTGAACTGTTCCATAAAGTCACCCCTTAAAGCTAGGGTTGGTAATATTGAGAAACAAACAAGAGTACACTATATTTAAAAAAATGATCTAGCAGAAAAACCCAGCCCACTAGCTCCAAATGTCACTAACTCTAGAGAGAAAGTCTCCAAGTTGGCAACACTGACCTCCCTCCAAAGACACTCCCCCAACATATCATAACGAGCGTGAGCAGTGAACATGGCTATTGTTAGCACTCACAACTGTCAAGCAGTGGAAGACTCCGGTGACGAGCAATGAGTGCACGGGCAGAGTGCGTGCAGGTGGGTAGTTAAACAGGCAGACAGCCCGTCCAATCATTTCATTCGTGGCCAATTGAAATGATTGGAAAGGCTTATTACATATTCCTGCGACAGCCACAGATACCAAATTGTTTTCCTTTTTTTGTCAGATCATTTGACTTATTGATCGGTGTTGGGATGTAATAAGATTTTGGTTTTGAACAGCACTACCTACCCTACCTTTAAAGGGACTGTTTGTAACTTCTTACACGTATAAATCATTGCGGGTCGGGTCGGTGTCCCATGCTCGCTCGCGTGTGGCTACGCTGTTCAGACAAGACTCCAAACACAAACTACACGGAAGCACCAGAGTCTCTGCTGTACTCTGCTCCTCTGCCTTCCTTCACTCACACACCGTGCTCGTTCTCGCTCTCTCGCTCCTCTCACGTGTCTTGTGAAGTGACTGGGCTCCGCAGAGAGAAACGTTATCGTCTCCGACCAAAACTCCGATGTCTCCTCTGTTCCCTCCAGCCGCGGTCGGGAGGCTGAAGCAGGAAAAGCCAACACTAGGATCAGCAGTGATTCATGGAGAGACCTTCGTCTGGTCAGCTAACATTACTGCCAAGCAGCTGAGATATAGAGTGATATTGTGGTTTTAGCTGACGTGTGTCGCCTCACACAGTCCCTTTAACACTACTAAAACGGCCACAGATGTCGCTGTTAACAAGCAATTTCTGGTTCTTACAAACAGTCCCTTTAATACAAACTGAAATATAGTGAGTCTTATTTTTACTAATTACTTTTCAAATCTTGTTATTTGTCTGCATGTCCTAATGTTTTTTTTTTATCGTGTTTATTGGTTTTCAGTTTTAAAGATAAGTTCAAGGCAAATAATATGTTTGTGTTTACAGACAAAAGAGCAAAAAGTCAAATAAATAACTGGCAGAGGATTAAAAACAAACAGAACATGAGTTCCTCCCGTTTTAAGTGCCGTACGACGTCTCTTAACCCTGACATGGCACTGGGAGGTTGTGGGTTCCTCCAGTTTAGCAGAGCTATAGTCTGTATGCTAACAACATTATAAAGGTTGAGATCTAGTAATTAGCTCTTCCTAATGTTATTTTAAGAGCAAACACATCATCTCTAAAATGACACCATGTGTTTATGGAGCTGCTCTCTTCATAATGAAGTCCCATTACATCTGGACTCGTTATTGATTTATTATTGATCTGAATGGGGATGCAGGTCTTTCATCATCCCTCTCTTCTCTATACTGCTCTTTGCCTAAATAAGGGGAAATGTTTTTTTGGATTTATGGAATGAACGTCAGAAATATAAATGTAGGATTGAGTGAATAAAGTAATAGAAGTGTCTCAGTTTGGGTGCTGGTCAGGTGTGTCCTTTGGGTGGCAGTAAAACTCTTCCACTTATTCTCTTCAGCTGTTTTTTCTCTCTTTGCCACTGCTGCTACCATTTGAATAATGTAATCAAGCAGAGATGTTTGAACAGGAACTGTATACGATGGCACTGTCGAACTGTATATGTAAAACAATAACAATGGGTACAGATTTTTATCATAAATATGTGAACAGTGTTTGCAGAAAGCCTGTTCTGAGGACATGACGGAAGCTTTTCACTCTGTATATTTATACATAACCAAGTGATAAAAGGCTGGCAGATGGTTAAAGGCTTCATTTGTGCCATTTTTACAAGTTGTCATGAAAACGGCTTCTTAAATCCACATTAATATTAACCTTTCTGCTCTAAAGTGAGGACAATAGACTCTTAATTAGAATCAAGTTAGGAAAAAAAACCGTAAAATTCTGCTGCTAATAAACAAATCAGCCTAATTAATCACAGCAGATTTGTATATATAACTTCACCCAGGATGGAAAAAGCCCACGAACAAATATGCACACAGAGGAAACTGAGCTAAAACGGACTCTTTCTTCATAGCTGAGAGATAATGGGAATCATGGGAGAAAGTGGGGGGGCGTCGTTATTATGTAATTCCCCGTCGTCCCGGTCCACCTGTTGCTCGGGATGGACGGCTAGCAGCTTCAGTGCTCGCAGCACAATCGTGTGAATAAAGTGTGAGCATGTGTGTGTGTGTGTATGTGTGTTGGCGTGATCGTCAGCACTCTCAGCTCAGTTCTTGGAGAATGAGCACAGTTGGTGTGGAGGAGAATTTCCCACCTCCACACTGTTGTGCAGAGAACAGGCAACTGCAGATTCCCATGTTGTTGGACAGCACGGCAGCTAATACAGGTCACTGCAGATCTGTCTTTTTGTGCTTTTCATGTTGGCGGCACTATAAGAGTGCTGGTTTATTTTTCAGCTTCAAGGCCTCACAGAAAAAAAATATTACACTGAAGCAGCTTCCTACTCCAGTGAAACAAGTTGGTGCAGCAGCATAGCAGGCAGTGCTGATACATGCAGCTCAAACTCTAATTAATACTTTAATTAATGTCAGTACGGCTCACATTTTAGCAGCTCAATGTTGCTTTTAGTGCATTATGTATCAGGACAATTTTCTTTAGTAGTGTTAAAGGGACTGTGTGAGGCGACACACAGCTAAAACCACAATATCACTCTATGTCTCAGCTGCTTGGCAGTAATGTTAGCTGACCAGAGGAAGGTCTCTCGATGAATCAATGCTGATCCTAGTGTTGGCTTTTCCTGCTTCAGCCTCCCGACCGGGGCCGGAAGGAACAGGGGAGACAATAACGTTTCTCGCTGTGGAGCTCCGTCACTTCACAAGACACGGGAAACCTCTGTTGGTCTGGAGGAGCTGCAGCAGTTATTTCTGCCGACTTCTTACCAAGTGCATAAAGGTGCTGCAAAGTAAGAGTTATCATAAAGACGTGTATGACGTGTGTCGGATCTGATGGTGAAAAGTGGACAGAAGGTGTTGTAGCATATACGACTGAAAGTGTGAAACAATCAAATGCAAAAACAAATGGACAATTCACACATAACTCTCCACTGTTCATGAGTCTTTCTTCGTGGAATCTATACCCTCTTTGTTATCTTAATCAGGGCTAGAGCTAACACTGAGGTCATGGTTATTTTATAGGCTGATCCCAGTTTTTTTAGGCTCCATATGTTTTAGTTGGACTACATTTGACTCGATTACTTTGGATAACACGGGTTCCATATTTTTCCAGCCGAATATAGTATTATCTTCATATAGGAAGTTCAACTTTAAAGGAAAAGTGTGTAGAATTTTAGGGGATATATAGGCAGAAATGGAATATAATATTAATCAGTCTGTTTTTTTTAGTGTATAATCACCTGAAACTGAGAATCGTTGTGTATTCGTTACCTAAGAATGAGTCGTTTATACTTTATCTACACAGGGAGCGGGTCCTCTTCACAGAGCCGACCGCCATGTTTCTACAGTAGCCCAGAACGGACAAACCAAACACTGGCTCTAGATAGGGTCATTCACATTTTCTTGTTGGCCACTGTAGTTCTCCTACACGCTTAGTACACGGGAGAAGTTTCAGTTAGTTGCAATCTGCAACCTCACCGCTCCCACCACTCCAGATCCTACACACTGCACCTTTAATGAAACTATAAACATTTAAAAGAATAATGAAATACAAACACTTTCTATTTTGTGTCTGGTCAAAAAACTCCATGATCATAATTACAACTGGGAAGAAGAAAAAAAAAGTTATTTCTAGTGATGATGTGGACATTTTGCTTAAAGACACGTCAGCGTTTTCTTCCTAGATTGATACCAAGAATTCATCCATAAAACTGTTACTTGGAAATATGCCTTAGAACAATTAAAAATATATATTTTACTTAATTATTTAGGATTATGTAATGACAAATGAAATCATGCAAAAGAGTGTGTACAGGCTACTCCACCATCTTCCCAAAAAAAAGCATCCTTTTAAGTTAGATTCTAAATGAGAAAATGTGTAGCTTCACCTAAAGGCACGCAACTATTAATCAGCTCCATCTCTCAGAGACTGCAGCTCATTCCATAATGCTGCTTATACTATATTAAAGTGGCAGCCTGTTGAGCTGAGCTGCTCATGAGAGGTTAAACTGACCTCTAAAAACGCACAAATCTGAGTACTGATTCTCAAGTTAAAATTGCTTTGAAGATGCAGATCAACAGTCCAAAGACGACCTCCATCAATATACTAATCATATCAGAATATAACAGAAACTCACAAATCTGTTGTAACATGTTGGCACTGGAGCAGCTGTGTTGATGGGGGGGGGGGGGGGGGGGGGGGTCTGGTGTCTAAAACATGATGATGGGCTAATCCCCTCGCATGCGTAATGACAGCTCCTGCCAAGAGCGAGGCTCAAAACCAACCCGCCATCTGCCCACCTGGACACTCAGACGCAGTTAGTTTCTGACGAGCACAACGAGCTGAACGCGTCGCTTTTTACGCACAACACGAGCGAAGAGATAACAGCAGAGTCCGAGCAGCTCTCTGTCACATTATGATGGTTTGACGTTCACACGACTGGGTGACACTTTGAGCTTTTTTCTGAGAACGATATATCCACTTTTCCTGGACCTGCAGAGCTGACTGATCTCTCTCCTGTCGCGCGTAAAAGCGGTTTGGTGCGTAAAGGACAGAAGGACACAAAACAAAACCCGCTGAGAAGTCTCGTTTTTCTGTGATATTTGAGCTGAAAACATCAAGATGGAAAACTTTACAACAGCAGCTCCGGAGCTGAACCACACGTTGGGCTTTTGGACGGACTACAGCATCCAGTACAAAGTGATAAGTAGTTTGCTGCTTTTGGTGATTTGCGCTTTAGGAATCGTCGGTAACGTGATGGTGATCCTGGTGGTGCTCACTACCAAACACATGAGGACTCCCACCAACTGCTACCTGGTGAGTCTGGCAGTGGCGGACCTGATGGTGCTGACTGCGGCGGGTTTACCGTCCATCACGGACAGCATCTTCGGCTCCTGGGTGTTCGGCCACTACGGCTGTCTCTGCATCACCTACTTCCAGTACCTGGGCATCAACGCGTCCTCGTGCTCAATCACAGCCTTCACCATTGAGAGGTACATTGCCATCTGCCATCCGATCAAAGCTCAGTTCCTGTGCACGCTGTCCAGAGCCAAGAAGATCATCCTGGTCGTCTGGGCTTTCACCTGTCTGTACTGCGTCATGTGGTTCTACCTGTCGGACCTCCAGGAGCAGGTGTACGACAACGTCACCATCATGGCGTGCGGCTACAGAGTGCCCAGGAGGTTTTATCTGCCCATCTACTTCTTTGACTTCGGGGTGTTCTTCGTGCTGCCGCTGTTGCTCTCCGCCGTCCTGTACGGACTCATCGGCCGGATCCTCTTCCTCAACCCGCTGCCCTCAGACACCAAGGACAAGAAGAAGAACGGACACAACAACAACACCAACAACAAGAAGACCAGCTGCAAGAACTCCCGACACTCCAGCTCCACCGCGACCTCCCGCAGACAGGTGGGTGTGTGCGGGTCAGTGTGAGCCGGGAGAGGATGGCACGGCACGACACGGCACGGTTACTTATCTTACAATCATCTGCTGATGATGTGCATCTAACTACATTGACTCAAGTACTGTACTTAAGTACATATATGTGGTACTGGAACATTATTTGAGTATTTAGGAGCTATATAGTCTAGTTTCTCGACAATTAAGATTTTAAGCAAAACATATAAAAAAAATCAGTCAAAAAAAATGAAGATTATTACAAAATAAATGTACATAAAATACTGCTCCAACTACAACAGTAAAATACTGCTCACACATGAATGCATCACTAATATTGCATTAATATGGTATAAAAGTATAAAAAAATGTCTGCATAGATTATTTTTACTTTTGATACTTTAAGTACATTTTGCTGATTATACTTGTGTATTTTTACTAAACAGTTTCGATTTAGGATTTTTACTTGTAATGGAGTATTTTTTACAGTGTGGAAATTACATCAATTTAAATGCACAATCTGAATACTTATTCCACCTCTCTAAATGATAAAAAAAAAAATAACTTAACTAATTTACAAACTAACTAACTAAATAAATAGTCTTGAGAAAAAGATCAGTAAAGGCAGAACATTTCAACAAAAAGTGCCACAACATAGAAGAAAATCATAAAGAAAAAAATCTGCAATCTGCAATAAACAAGTGGCATTGAATCACCGAGATTACAAAAAATAATGAACAAATAAGCAAATAAATAAATAAATTAGTTCTGCAGCTTCTTTTATTGATTAGTCTGCCGATTATGTTCTCGATTTATTGATTAACCTTTGGGTCCATAAGATGTCAAAGTCAGGAGCGTGAAATAGACAGTACAGGCTGATACATGCAGACCAGTGTAAACCAGTGCAGGCAGTGTGGATGCACTGGGGCTAACAGGCCCTCCAACAATGTGTTATTGATTTAATTAACTTCCTTGAAAATGCAACAGTACCCTTGGAAGAACTCACATGAAGCAAGTAGTGGTGCCATTTGTTATGCTATCATGTTTTAAAAAAAAAAAAATCTATATCAATCTATAGCAAAATATCCTTATTCTACATAAACCATAAAAAGAACTATTCAATTGAATAAATCATTTCTTATTTTATTTACTATTTTTGTCATATACAGATATGCAATGATGATTGCTGGGTAATATGTATTGCCCAGTGTTGTCCAATGTCAAGTCTCTAATCGATCAGGTGACAAGACGATACGTTATATGGTATCTAATTTAAAAGGCCCATATCATGCTCATTTTCAGGTTTATACTTATATTTTGTGTTTCTACTAGAACACGTTTTCAAAAAACACATTATTTTCCTAATACTGTCTGCCTGAATATGCCTGTATTTACCCTCTGTCTTAAATGTTCCGTTTTAGTGCATTTCAATGGAATTGCAACGGAATTGCATTGCTAGGAAACAGTTTGGGTCCATGTTTACTGCCTGTCAGCTGATGTTATTTACATCCACTGCAACAGGAAATAAACTGGGACATATATAGAATGTTTATGTTTAAAACCGAGTAATGGTTTAAATATTGTATATTTGTGACATCACAAATGGACAGAAATCCTAACGGCTTGTTTCAAACGCACAATTTCTGAATACGGGCTGTGTGTATTTCTCCGTATATTGAGTGTTTTGATAATTTAACAGTATTTATAAAGCACTTGAACCTGCTTTATAATGTAAAAGACCTGAAAATCTCACTCTTTTTACAATATGGGACCTTTAAGCCAACATCTGTCCAGTCTGACAAGCTGCTCACATCTGCAAGCCAAGCGAGCAGCCATGCCTTTTAAACATAAAAGGGACAGTAAGTGTGTGCGCTTCATAGTAACTAGGAAAAAAAAGAGCAAATATTCCCATTTGAGAAGCCGCAACCATTAAATCTTTGGCATTTCTGCTTAAAAAAATAAATATCTTAAAGGTGCTAAATTTGATATCCAGAGCATTAATATATCAGCAAACAGCTATTTGCAATGTAAAGATAAAGGACTAGTGTCTACCTGAGCAGAGAACGAAGTCTTTCTCCCTCTGTGTGTGTGTGTTGTAATCCGAGCTTCTCCGTGCTTTGTCGACATAGTGCTTTTAGCGTGCGCCACTGGCTAGCTCATGGACGCCACTCTGCACTGCTCTAATACAGCGGTTACAGCTGATATTGTAGCAAAAGCATAGCATCCACCCTCCGGTCCCCCACCACCCCTAGGTAAACACTGTTAGCTCTGTCAGCACTTTTGCCATTGTTTGCACTGTTAGCGTTGTTAGCACAGTTAGCTGGGCCATGTTGAGAGGCAATAGAAATGCTCCCAATCCCATATTTAGCACCTTGAACAATATATATATTTTAACAATATAATATATATATAATGTATGTATATAATATATACAAAGGGGTAGTAGCTAAGCAGTTGTTACATTTGCAGTTTCCTTGTAGTTTGGGTGAACTGCTCCTTTAACAACTGAGATTACAAATGGCCAGAACTTCCTCATCGTCAAAAAAATGAATTGGCTATTTATAGATGTCTGTGAACTCAAAATCACAAAGAGAAAGAACTGAATGTGTCAGAAAATCTTTGAAGGTCCCATATCGTTAAAAGTGAGATTTTTATGTCTTTTATATTATAAAGCAGTTTTAAGTGATATATAAATCCTGTGAAAGTATCAAAACACTCAATCCATGGAGAAATACACACAGCCCGTATTCAGTAACTTTGCGTATAATACAAGCGTTAGGATTTCTGTCTATTTGTGATGTCACAAATCTACAATATTTAGACCATTTCACAGTTTTAAACATAAACATTCTAAATGTGTCCCAGTTTATTTCCTGTTGCAGTGTATGTGAATGACATCAGCTGACAGGAAGTAAACATGGACCCAAACTGTTTCCTAGCAACGCAATTCCGTTGCAATTCCGTTGAAATGCACTAAAACGGAGCGTTTCAGACAGAGGGTAAATACAGGTATATTCAGACAGACGGTATGAGAAAAATAATGTGTTTTTTGAACATGAAAGCATGTAAACATGTTCTAGTAGAAACCCAAAATACAAGCATGAACCTGAAAATGAGCATGATATAGGTCCTTTAAAAGCTTGCTTGTATTTGTATTTACTTGTTAAGAGCTCAACAGTATTGATTTGGCCACCACAGACTCCTCTGGGAGTTTCATTGCAGCAGCAGTTATCATATTTCTCCGTGTTTCCCCGCTACAGGTGACTAAGATGCTGGCTGTGGTGGTGATCCTGTTCGCCACGCTCTGGATGCCGTACCGCACTCTGGTGGTGGTAAACTCCTTCCTGGACCCGGCCTACCTGGACAGCTGGTTCCTGCTCTTCTGCCGGATCTGCATCTACCTCAACAGCGCCATCAACCCGGTCATCTACAACGCCATGTCTCAGAAGTTCCGCGCCGCTTTCCGCAAGATCTGCCGCTGCGGGAGGAAAGGCTCGGATAAACCCGCCGCCTACAGCGTGGCCCTCACGTACAGCGCGGTCAAGGACACATCGATGGTGGAGAGCACCGACCACTTCACGACCGAGCTGGAGGAGCTCACCGTCACGGATGAGCTGCTGTCCAACCAGAAGACGATGTTCCCGGACCCTTGTGCGTACACGAAGGTGGATTTCAGCGACGCCTGAGAGTTTGTCTGAGGCCAGACGGTTGATTCTAAGGGGTCAGTCGAGTTTGAAAATGTTGCTTAATGAAGTCTGTTAAGAGGGAATATTGTTTCCTGAGTGGCTGCTGACCTTTCTAAAGCCGCTTTGGCTTGAGATGTAAACACAGATTACAGCCATTGATGCGTGATGACAGTCTTTGATCCATAAAGCCCCGAATGATCCCGGACATTGTAAAGCAACAAACATCGACTGATAAGCATTCTCTTATTGCATAGCTGTTATCTTATCTTGGACCTACCCACGCAATATACTGTGTATGAGTCAACAAAACATGATGTGAACAAAAACACCATTCCCACTTCAGATATATGGTGTTGTGCACACAATCCAGACCGGCACAGACTCATCTGGGATCCTTAAAGCTGCACAGGGCAGCGTGGCACACCAGCATAGACATATACCGCCAATACCCAGAAATCCTGCAAACTGCCCTCAACACAGTCAACCAAAACAGCTGGTCAGTGATGCTTTAATACCAAAGGACACCAAAGAGATGGTGGAAGCAAACAGAATAACATCAACAAGTCCGGCTCAGGAGAGGGGAAATCATTCATTATGTTCTGATTCAGTGATATTCAGGATGGCTCGTTTTCCTCAGCTCCACACAGACTTTGGGATTTAGGCTGAGAAAAAGAGTATTTTCACACCAAAATAAAACCCCTCACCCTGTGCAGCTTTAATAACTGTATGCTATCCTGCCCCCCCCTGATGCTTTCAGGGCAAGCAGCCCATTAATGGGTGAGTCACGACTGAACCTTCGCGGACATAACAGGCTCTATTTTTATTGTGAAGGATGCGCACACGGCCTCGAGGCACTATGTGAAAACCGAGACGGACTGTGCCGAGTCTGTTGCAGAGGCCGTGGTTCAGTCTTTAGAAAAATCTCTGGATGGTTTGTTGAGTTTTTTTCCGCTGCAAAGTGTTGACAGAGCAAATGTACACAAAGCACTTTGTGACTTAAATTCAAAAAGTGCCATAATGAAGTTAATTATGTTGTTACAGCTCCCCCAGCATCATCCTGTCTCTGATAAGGCATACTTTATAATGGGTTTATGAGTTGTCACTAATAACTTTATATATAGTCAACAACATATTATAATGCTTTACAGAATAGTTCATAACTAGGGCTGTCAATCGATTCAAATAATAAATCGTGATTAATCTCGTGATTATCCATAGCTAATTGTGATTATTCGCAAATTAATTGCAAATTTTTTAAATGTTCAAAATGTACCTTAAAGGGAGATTTCTCAAGTATTTAATACTCTTATCAACATGGGAGTGGGCAAATATGGTTGTTTTATGCAAATGTATGCATATATTTATTATTGGAAATCAATTAACAAAACAAAACAATGACAGATATTGTCCAGAAACCCTCACAGGTACTGTATTTAGCATAAAACAATATGCTCCAATCATAACATGGCAAACTGCAGCCCAACAGGCAACAACAGCTGTCAGTGTGTCAGTGTGCTGACTTGACTATGACTTGCCCCAAACTGCATGTGATTATCATAAAGTGGGCATGTCTGTAAAGGGGAGACTTGTGGGTACCCATAGAACCCATTTACATTCACATATGTGGAGGTCAGAGGTAAAGGGACCCCTTCGACAATGGCCATGCCAGTTTTTCCTCACCAAAATTTAGCGTAAGTTTGGATGCTAAGCTATTTAGCCTCCTTCCCGACAAGCTAGTATGACATGGTTACCATGGTACCAAGGGATTCCTTATATTTTTCTAGTTTCATATGATACCAGTATCTTCTCTGTAGCTTTAAAACTGAGCCCACTAGAACCTAAAGTTTGCAAGTTGCATTAATGTGTTAAAGAAATCAGCGGCGTTAAAACAAATTTGCGTTAACGCATTATAATGACGTTAACTTTGACAGCCCTAGTTTATACTTTGTCACTAATGGCTTTATTTATAGGCAAAAAAACATAATAATCTTTAAAAATTAGTAAGAACAATCTCTGGGTTGCCAGGTGTAACTTTGGTTCTCCAGCATAACTTGATTTGACTTTTTATGTAACTTAAGACTTTCATATAATCAAACCGTTTTATGTATCTGAATTCAGTAATTAATCATTCCTATATAGCGTTTTTTATTGTTAATGGCCGAGTTACATATCTCTACGCACAAGAGATTCACAGGAAGTGATGAGTGTATGTAATCTTTCGTCATGGTTTGTAATTTTATTTTATTGATATCAGCCGGGAAAAGCAACCTTGTAGGTGGGATTAAGAATGGGGACATCATTTTCCTGTGCCAAACGACAGAATCTCTCCAAAACAAGAAAGGCACTGCAGGTGTGGATGAGATGGACGTTACTAGGTCTTAAACATACTATAACTTTTTGATAAATAAGACAAACATTAAGTTAACTGTTCCTAGCAATGGCAACGAGTCACTACTAACCGGCTAGAGCAAAAATAACCCATCCTTCCAAACAGATAATCAAGTGAACATGACGACCCTCCGTTAAATAGTTCGGCCACTTTCTAACAGGAAAAGGGCGACAGAGAATCTACACCAAAATCCTTCTATTAACAACTTATTAATATTTACAACTTAATTTATTAGTTTAGTGAAATAAACCTTTAAAGACAAACTTCACTGGCCTCTGGTTGAAAGGTTCACCTGTAACCACACTCACCGATGATGTCACAGTGTACTGACACAGTACACTGTGACATCACTGCAGCGAGGTGCTTTCACTGCTGTTAACAGCTACATTTCTAAAGTAAAAAAGTCACAACCCTTTATCAATGACTTGTTGATTTCTCTAATAGTCAATAGTCACACAGTGATTATGTTAACAAACTGTGAAGACATTTTCATACAGCCTTAGTTACAACTTATAAACCCTTTATAAAATAAGCCTTATTAGATAATGGTACCTCCTTTCCTATTGAATTATTAGTCTTTGACTCCCCTTCCTATGTCACATGCAGCCTCATTAGAATATACCACCCATATCTTGAGAACAAGCCAATCAGAGCAGACCGGGCTTTTTCAGGAGGGGTTCTTAAAGAGACAGGCGCTAAAACAGAGTGTTTGTTTCAGACAGAACGTGAATACAGGTATATTCAGACAGACAGTATGAGACTAATAATGTGTTTTTTGAACATTAAAGCATGTAAACATGTTCTAGTAGAAACCCCAAATACCAGTATGAACCTCAAAATGAGCACGATATGTCCCCTTTAATTTTTTTGTTTGAGCAGCAGCGGTGGTTGTAAACTCCGGGGCTTTACACCATAACAGTGTATATACACTGTATATAGTGTTACAGAGATTTAGTGTGACATAAAGAACATGTTGATATATATTTCAGCTGCAGCACTACAAGTTCCATCAGTGTTCAAGTTGAAGCAAAGTGAAGTGAATGTCTTTGGTCCGTGTATAGTATCATATGTGAACCGTGGATTCAACAAACCATCGCTTTCTGCTCGTCGAGTTGTGAACGGCGTCAGTGAGCCGATGAATGTGGCTGGATGGACACACTGATGTTTCAACACGCTGATGTTGTGCGGCGGCGTTTTTCTGCCAGATCAGTGGCTGTTTATGAATTTCTGAGCGCAGTCTGCCACACGGCGGGGGAATGTAATTGGGCAGCAGCAGCAGCAGACACAGCAGAGCAAGACGAAGCTCTCGCTCTGGATCAGTGGTTTCATTCACTACTGTGTGTGGAAAATGTGTAATAACAGCTAAAGCTTCTGTTTAATGATTGTACCAATGCTGTAAAATGCCTTGAGTATCAGTAGATTCATGCACTCGTGAATGTTCCCTGTGTATTTAAAGTGATTGTTATGTATGGTAACTCTTCTGTTTGCCAAGAGAAGTTATCTGTATATTTTTATGCCACTTCTTGCTTTTGTTATTGCCCATTAAAACATAAATATTATTTTGTAATGTACAATTTGGAAGCTGCTGCCTTGGTCCTGCTTTTTTTTTGAATAATGTGATCCAGTCAGTATGTTTGATGGTTATCTAGAAATTGCTAATTTGTACATTTTATTTTTATGTTCTAAATAAAGTTGTTTCTGGAATTAGAGTAGATGATTTTTACGCCTTTTCTTTTAATTTCCTTTCGTTCTTTGGAGTACAGAAAAGCACATTTAGGGGTGTCAACCTCTCTTTTTCATTAGAAATTAAACTGATGACTTCCAAGATGTTTTAGACATCTATTTCAATCAACTGTTCCTCCAACCACTAACCACCCACAGTGAGCAGGACTGGGCATTAGTCACAGGACAGGAGGGAGAAGATTTAAAAGGACAACTCCAAAATTCGTGAAATTCAATGTCTTTCTTGGACATTCAGTGGATAAAAAAAACTCCTGGCAGCTGACAAGACCCAAAAAAATAATAATGCATATTAAAGTGAGACTACCCAAATGAAGAAATAACACATTCTTCCTCTTTCAAATCAAAAGTTCAATTCATAAGCAATAAATCACACCCGTGCTCAAATCAACCGTCTGCTGCTACAGCATTTTGCAATCTCTATGACAAGTATGGTGATTAATGTTAACTAACTTTCTCTAAATATATTTATTTAACTGACATTACTGAGTCACTTGTAACCACAGTGACTGACCGCTGTGCAAAAGTTACATAGTCTCACTTTAAAGAACTTTACACACCGGGGGCGTGACAAATAAAACAACACGATAATGCGAAATACTTGCCTGTGAATATTATATGTCTAGGGCTTTTATTGTGAAAGGTAAGGATGTAAGGAGTGGATTTGGTCTAGGCTGCATTTGTCAAGTTTGAAGTAATAAAGTTTGCCGTCCTGGTTCAAACTATGCAGCGTCCATGTTGTTGTTTCATAAATATAGCCGCAACTCAACCTGTTCCGCACAACGTGATTGGTTGAATTGAAAAACGACTCGTTCTGAAAAAAAGGTACGCTGCTTTTTCAACGTGTGATATTCGCATTCTGTGTGAACAAAATCAACGGTTCAAAAAAAATATTGATGTGCGAATTAATCGCACAAAAAAACGCTGCTCATTGTAGGATTTTCCGGCCCGCAACTTTACCGTTTTTGTTCACTCCCGAAGCTCTCATCAGCCTTCTTTCCATCAGCAGGCAGCTGTTTTCAGCAAATAAAGCTCTGATAATCCCACAGTACACTACCTACCCAGCACTAAACAGCAGACAAAGACAAAGTTAGCGACTAGCTGGTGAACATAGGGCTCAACAATAAGGATTGCCCGATTACCCGGGGCAAGTAAAATGCCACGTCGGGCATGTAAATCTAGCAACTCACTTGCCCAATGGGCAAGTTGTAAAAAATAATCAAACACATTGTTTTTTCTCTAGCTGATGATGGAAGTAGCTAAGGAGTGAGCCATCTTGCTTCCTTCTCATCTCTGTTGAAGATTGCACATGTGCAGTGTCGATAGAAAATGGCAGAGGGTAAAGACAAAGTTTATAAGCTGAAAGCGTAAGTGTGTATTTCAACTATTCTGTAAACAGGAGTTTCGTTAGGTGGCAATAATGATTACAGGATGTGGGTGGAACTCCAACTTTGTATAGCACAGTATGCCGCAGATGAAATGGGGTTGTTTTTCAAAGGCAGGTTTCTGTAAAATGTTGCTGGAATTGTATAGAGGCAAGTAAAAATGGAACTTTGGGCAAGTAGATTTCTGTCCCACTTGCCCAACCGGGATAGGGGAGCATTTAGCAGCTAAAGAGACAGACATTTCTCTTGGTGGAGACCAAAACAGAGTGAATATTGGACTTAAATTCGTTAGGTGGCCAGAAACACAACTCCAAACAAATGCTAATGTTGCTCTGTATCTGCTGAATGACTAAATAGATTTTCTAACACAAAAGTGATAATATGTCAGTGTTGTGTTGGCAGATTGTTGCGGTGCCCCCAAGTGGCCAAAAGAATAAATCAATTAATACTGCTTTAATCTGTTCGACAAACAGTGTGTTTTTGTGCTACGTTGTTGCCGCCGCTCTGTCATTGCGGCGTAACTTTTGCGAGTGTACAACAGACCGTGTGTGTTAGTGTGGCGGCGGGGAGTGTGGGTTTGTCGGTGGCGTTCTAGCTGTGAACGTAAGTGTAGCAGACAGTGTGTGTACAGTTTATTTGTCGGTAGATAAATGCTACAAGGCTACAACTCGCTCAGCTCAAGCGAGCCAGCGTCCGGAGCCAACTTCCTGTATCTGTAACTCTGGCTCCGCCTCTTAAGGTGGACCAGCTTTTCTCCTTAAAGAGATGAGCCGCTCCTCTGAGTTTTTCTCAGCTTTTTAATTAATTATTAATATTTATTTTAATTGTTTTAACCGATATCGTTAATTGGTTAAAGTTCTTAACGTCGATTAACGATTAAACGGTTAAACGGTTAATTATTAACATCCCTAGTACCCATAGAACCCATTTTCATTCACATATCTGGAGGTCAGAGGTCAAGGGACCCCTTTAGAAAATGGCCATGGCGGTTTGAATCCGACTTGTGGCCCTTTGCTGCAGGTCATCCCCTCTCTCTCTCTCTCCCTTTCATAACTATCACTGTCACTATCATTACAGGCATAAAAGCCCCAAAAATTTATCGTAGAACCTCCTGCGTGACAAACTAGTATGACATGATCCGTACCGATGGATTGCTGAGGTTTTCTAGTTTCATACGAACCCTTTACATCCTCCGAAAGATCGATTGCATTAATGACTTAAAGAAATGAGTGCCGTTAAAGTGAATTTGCGTTAACGCGTTATTATCACTTTAACTTTGACAGCCCTAATCTACTGTATTTACATCCTTACACTGTGAACACTGTGTATGATTTGATTAAAGATGTGATTATTTTTAGATTTATTCCACAAAGATCAACAAATCATATTCATGTATTGTTTTGTTGACAGACAGCTCCTTTGACAGAATGGAAATTTACTGACGTTTAGTATGTAAATGTGTCAAACCACAGCTCCCATCAAATCCATCACTTTAAATTAAACACAACAACAACACTCATTTGCATTCAAATGGACCCCCTTCCTTACATTTACCATAAGAGAATAAGTGAAGACATAAACATTGCGCTTCTCACCAATACATGTAATTTCTGTTATGTAGTCTCATCTAATATAAACTCCGCCTGGGAGCAGTTCCAGTTAACTGCTAATTTACTGCCATTGCCAGGAACTAAAGTGCGTGAGTGGAATCTCAAAAGGCTTCATACAATTTCTCTGGAGTGTAAATAATGCTGTGAGGCGAGCCCCCCCCACCCCCCTTACCTGTATGCACATGTTGGTCTGCTGTCGGCTCCAGAGTCAGAGGTGAGAACGGCTATAAAATACCTCAGAAAGAAGACGGAGAGACGGAAACCTTTAGCCAGCTCCCTGATGGGTTTCCTTTAGGTTAACTAAACCCAATTCAGCTTAAAGGTCCCATATCATGCTCATTTTCAGGTTCGTACTTGTATTTTGTGTTTCTACTAGAACATGTTTACATGCTTAAATGTTAAAAAAACCTTTATTTTCCTCATACTGTCTGCCTGAATATACCTGTATTTACCCTCTGTCTAAAACGCTCCGTTTTAGTGCATTTCAATGGAATTGCAACAGAATTGCAACAGAATTGCGTTGCCAGGCAACAGCTTGGGTCCATGTTTACTTCCTGTCAGCTGATGTTATTTACATACTCTGCAACAGGAAATAAACTGGGACACATTTAGAATATTTACGTTTAAAACCGTGTAATGTTCTAAATATTGTATATTTGTGACATCACAAATGGACAGAAATCCTGACGGCTTGTTTCAAACACACAATTTCTGAATACGGGCTGTGTGTATTTCTCTGTATATTGAGCATTTTGATAGTTTAACAGTATTTATAAAGCACTTAAACCTGCTTTATAATATGAAAGACATGAAAATCTCACTTTTTACAATATGGGACCTTTAAACTAAACATTAAAGCAGCAGTAGGAAGGAGTGGAGCAAATGTGATCAAAGAAAGTTATTTTTATAAAACGGTCACTATACCCTGACAGTAGTTCATGAGACAGGTAACCTGAAAAAAATCATGTGCCTCTGTGTCCTCCGGTGCTCCTAACGGCATCTGCAAGATTTCCCACACCGGAGGAAAACAACCAATCAGAGCCGAGCTGGAGCCTTGCTGTCTCTGAGCAGCTGTCAATCACTCGTGAACTCTGATCAAATGGTCAAACTAGGCAGCGCTGATCAAATATGAATCAGTATTCTGTTACTGTGATGTCTATTTTTCGCCTTAAATGTTCTCAGAAACATCTTGTAGTGCACGGTTTAGCTGTAAAATTAGAAAGTTTGTGACCCAGCAGCCATGTTAAGATCAGTTGAGGAAATATCAAGCACCGCCCACCAGCTAGAGCCCAGCCAATAGGAACACCCTCTCTCTCTCTGAAATAACCTGTGATTGGTCAAACTCTCCCGTCACGGGCTAGATGTTCTAAAGTCTGAAAACAGAGCCATGAGGAGGAGCAGAAGTCTAGTTTTCTCTCAGAACACTTGAATTACAATATGCTGAAAGGTTATTATGGAATTTTTGCCCAATGATGCCAAAATATACTGACTACTGCCACTTTAATAAGTGGTACTATTACTAAGTATTTTGGTTAAGTGCACTACTTAAAGAAACTCAAACTTCATCAACACAAAAAAAAACATTATAAAAGACACAGCTGTGCCACCAACACTGTTTGATTGACAGGTGATTTCTGGCAATTGCAGAGCAGAAACACCACAGCAATTATCCATTAACTACAAGCACAAAATAAAAAAATAAATAAAAAAATAGATTACCACTTAAAATTATGTTCATTTATGACAGGCTATAATTAGCAGACAGTCTGCGGGATGCAGATGAATCCCATTACTGCTGAATAACAGTACATCCTCGCTATAATATGAAGTAGTCTCAATTTATCTTAATCAAGTGTCAAAACAGAAAAAAAGGTGCAAAGGAGGAACTGATGAAGAGAGAGTAAAGTTGAAAGAGAGAAAATGAGGGAGGATGAGCAGAGAGATGATGCAGAGAAGGTACAGATAAGAAACTTTCTGGCTCATTAACTCTGAAATAAAAGTGTTTCAGTTTCAGCACAATGAAGAGGGGGGGTTGTAATGTTCGTTATGACACCCTGGACAGGGACAGCAACAAAGACGAGGGGTGGTGTAATTACAGCTCTCCTGCAACCAGACCTCAGCTTTTATGAATAATTACACGAGGAAGAAAATGCGAGTGGCTGTTGGAAGAGGAGTCACTTTTCCTAAACTACAGTTTTTCATTTCATCCAGCTGCAGTGATGAAACCAGCTGCTGTAAAACCCTCAACCCAGGAGTTATGTGGCCGTATATTTCAAGGATAAGACTGGTAATATTCTGTATTTTTAATATGCCATCAAATCCGGTGAAAAGACCAAAAACGACAATTCATTTATCTAAAGTATTGTCTGTGTCCAGTGATCCCGACTGACTTGACTGTCTTTCAGAGGCTCTAGCAGGTTCAGTTTTAGAGCTAGAGTGAAGTTACTGGTATCATATGAAACTAGAAAAACCTCAGAAACCCATTGGCACCTTGTGATACTAGCCTGTCGGGGAGGAAAAACTGGCATGGACATTTTCAAAGGGGTCCCTTGACCTCAAGATATGTGAATGAAAATGGTTTCTATGGATACCAACAAGTCTTCCCTTTACAGACATGCCTAAAAAATGGTGTATTTGAATATTTCTGCATACTGGGGTCACTAAACAGTCTTGAATTACATAACTTGTGTATCACTGTAAAACTGAGACTCTTGTGGATCCAATTAGCCCAACTGTATTCATGTGTGATGATGTTAGTCCCCATAAGAGACATTTCATTATGATGAGACCATTTTTTAAAACTTGACCTCACTGTACAAAATGACCTGCGGTGACCTCTAGGATAATCACAGCCACATGAAACTTTACAGCCACCAACCAGAGACCTAGAGCATTCAGAGGATGGATGGCCTTCCTCTGTGGATTGACAATAAGGGGGTATCTGAGCAGTTTCCAGGGAACAGAAGTGCTTGCCATCCAATCGCTGAAAAATGCAATTCTTGCAAAAATCTCCAAATGTCAAAAGATTTTGATCCCAAATCACAGCATGGCTTTTTCTATGGTGTTCCTCAAGGTCTTGGTGTCTTCATGTGGTATTTTGGAGGGATTATTGATATTTTTTATCAATTCTCAAGTGGTTAAAAAAATTGTTAAATTTAGCACCAAATCTGTGTAACAAATGGTATCAACCTAAAAATTGCTGCAACAACTTATGAGACACAATAGAGCAGGGGGATGGACATCATATACTTCTATCATAATGTTCTAAACACTCTCACCATTTATTTTAATGTTTATTTTTGATTTATGACTAGAACAACAAAAACACACAGTGCTGAGCTGCATCTCTAATTAATCTCCATGTTCTCAGCTTTCAGATGATGTACACCACTTCTATGTGACGTCTACTGTTGACCTGCTATCTCCCCTTAAAGACCCCCTGTATGCCCTAAGAAAGACTAAAACAGGTCTATTGTGGGTCTCAGAGGGATTTATACTGTTATATAACATCACAATGAGCCACACTGTGTGACATGTTCCTTCATTATGATGAATGCAGGCCCTGGAGTTCATTTTGAGTCCATCATACATTCATCCTCCTGTTGCCATACATACACAACACAGCCCTAAATGTGTTGTAATCCACAGATGAAAATAGTCCCTAGCAAACCTGGGGACCTATTTATTTTTCTAAAAACTACAGTTCCCAGCTTTTTTGTAAGTTTTAAGACAGACTAATACCTGGTAGGTTTTGATCTTTTCAGATCAGAGATTTGTTGACAATAAGAAAAATATAGAGTATCATCAGCCTTATCCTTTAAAGCTGCTCTAATCAATATTTTTATATTAAAGGGGACATAATTAATAATAATACTGTCTGTCTGAATATACCTGTATTCACCCTCTGTCTGAAAAGCTCAGTTTTAGCGCCTGTCTCTTTAAGAAAAAGCCCAGTCTGCTCTGATTGGCTTGTGAGAAAAATATGGTGCACCTCTGCAAAGGTAGTTGTCAAGCTGTGGGCGGTTTATTCTAATGATGCTGCATGTGACATAAGAAGGGGAGCCAAATCTGAATGGCTTGTTGAATCACATGTTTTCTGATCTAGACAGCCCACAAAAAACTGACTGGGTTGTCTTATTTCACAGTTTGTGGATTGGTAGGAACTCCAGATACCCAGATGTATGAGCACAAGCACTGATAAAGGGAGTTTTTCATGATATGTCCCCTTTAACAATGGATCAAAAGACTATGTGTAATGTGGCAGGGGCCGCTATAGACAAATTGACAAATGGATGATAAACTCCTTCAGAACTTATGTTTTTTTTTTTTAGGGCTGTCAATCGATTAAAATATTTAATCGAGATTAATCGCATGATTGTCTATAGTTAATTAGATTAATTGCAAATTAATCGCACATTTTTTATCTGTTCAAAATGTACCTTAAGATTTGAGTATTTAATACTCTTATCAACATGGGAGTGGGCCAATGTGCTGCTTTATACAAATGTATGTTTATATTTATTATTGGAAATCAATTAACAACACAAAACAATGACAGATATTGTCTTTAGATGTACTGCATATAGCATAAAAAATATGCTCAAATCAACCCCTTTGAAAATAGCCATTCCAGTTTTTCCTCGCTGAGCCCGCTACAACCTTAATGCAAGTTGCATTAATGTGTTAAAGGTCCAATGTAGTAAAAAGTAAGATTTTAATATCTTTTATATTATAAAGCAGGTTTTAGTGCAATATAAATACTGTAAAAGTATTGAAATGCTCAATATACAGAGAAATACACACAACTCGTTTTCAGAAATTGTGCGTTTGAAACAAGCCGTTAGGATTTCTGTCTATTTGTGAGGTCACAAATATACAATATTTAGACCATTACACAGTTTTAAAATGTAAATATTCTAAATGTGTCCCAGTTTATTTCCTGTTGCAGTGTATGTAAATAACATCAGCTGACAGGAAGTAAACATGGACCCAAAATGTTGCTTAGCAACGCAATTCCGTTGAAATGCACTAAAACGGAGCACTACAGACAGAGGGTGAATACAGGTATATTCAGACAGTCAGGATGAGGAAAATAAAGTTTTTCACCTCTAAACCTTAACGTTCTTATGCACGTTTTATGTGGTTTGTTTGATACGAACAAAAACAAAGTGACACGCTGTGTTTTTTACAGTCTTTGTGCTCCTTTCTACTGTAAGCTAAGCTAAGCTAAGCGAAGTGACTGCTGGCTGTAGCTTTATATTTACCCTACAGACATGACAGTGGTGTCAATCATCTCATCTAACTCTCAGCAAGAACGCAAATAATCATATTTCTCAAAATCAAAAAAAACGACAGTGACCTATTACACACCTTGCATACGTTGACAGGAAACTATAAATCATCTGTAATTACTGTAAACAATATAGAATTAGAAAACATGAAAACATTGGCAAAGTAAATCTCTCGGTGACAATAAGGTTATCTTAAAGCCTGTCTAATCTGCCACTTTCCAGGGTGTCGTAACATTTCCTGCTTGCTGAGAGACGACCGTGCAGGTATGACATCCATAACATGTAATTATCTTCCCTCCATCTACCGATCCCATCGGGGAGGATCTCTATTCATTACTAAAGAATGTGCAATCAACTCAATAATGATTTATCTACATGCTTCCCCTGCTGGAGAAAATATGTGGGTTTGTTTACTTTAATCGTTTAATCATTTTTAAAAAAAGTGCCAATTACACCTGCAGAGAAAAGCAGTTTCATCATGAGGAGCTGAGCTTTAATCACAAACCAATTGTTTTTTCAATGCCCCCCGGACGACGAAGGGCGGGACTGCAGAGAACAAGTCCCTATTGCAAATCCGTCTGCGTCTTCAGCACCACGGACAGCGTCATGGATTCATCAACTCACAGCTCAGTGAGAGCTGCTTCTGGCAGGTTAACAAGGGGGGTGGCATCCCCCCCTCAAACCACCTACTGATCATATTCATTGTTTTAGTGACTGACTATTAAACCTCTTCTAATGCCCGGCTCCACAATTCTGTGCTCAGGAAACGAAAATGCACACACACACATATACATGAACACACGCATTTGTTCTTGTATACTTGAGAGGATTACTGAGTCTTGACCCCTAAACAGCACTTTGAAAAGGGCTGTTTGACAGTTAAAGGGACTGTTTGTAACTTCTTACACGTATAAATCATTGCGGGTCGGTGTCCCATGCGCGCTCACGTGTGGCTACGCTGTTCAGACTCAGACTCCAACACAAACTACAGGGAAGCACAAAAACCTCTTGGTTGTATCTAGTGAAGCCCGTCTGTTAAACAGTGTTGGCCATGGTTGGAGGACGCGGGGGAGACCATAGCTTTGGTCTCCAGGATCGGAGTCTCTGCTGTACTCTGCTCCTCTGTCTGCCTTCACTCACACACCGTGCTCGTTCTTTCACTCCACTCTCACGTGCATGGGCGCACACTCCACACTGCAGAAGAGTTAGTTTAGCTCTGAGAATGTCTAGTGAATGTACAGTGGACGTTTACGCGAAAATAACTGCTGCAGCTCCTCCAGACCAACAGAGGTTTCCCGTGTCTTGTGAAGTGACGGTGCTTCGCAGAGAGAAACGTTATCGTCTCCGACCAAAACTCTGGTGTCTCCCCTGTTCCCTCCGGCCGCGGTCGGGAGGCTGAGGCAGGAAAAGCCAACACTAGTATCAGCATTGATTCATGGAGACCTTCGTCTGGTCAGCTAACATTACTGCCAAGCAGCTGAAATATAGAGTGATATTGTGGTTTTAGCTGACGTGTGTCTCCTCACTGTTTTGAGCGATGCTCGTTCATGTCTATGTAGAGCGAGCACAAGCACGAGCAACAGGACGCTGACTTTAGTTGACTTAACGGCTACAGGTGTCGCTGTTAACAAGCAATTTCTGATTCTTACAAACAGTCCCTTTAAGACTTGACTTTAAACTTGGAAAGTGAAGTGACTTAAATTTTCTGCTGTATAACTGAAACTGGTCCTCACAAAGATGTAATTACTAAAGCACACACTCACACGCACAGCTGTTCAAGGAGAGGGTTTCTTCCCGTGTCCATTAGGTTGTTCTTGGGGAGTTTTTCCTCGTCTTCTTAGAGAGGTTGGGCTGAGCACCTGTAGCTGATCTGGGTCTACAAGGCCCATTGAAACACCTTCAGCAACACAAATAATCTCCTCTTAAATAAATACATATAAATGATGTTGGACGGTTGTTGTTGAAACTTCTAAGTTATGTATAATAGTAAATTCTTTGTTTCATGTATAAGTCAGGGGACAAACACTGATTGGTTCTCATTTACACCCCATAGCCTAGTTGGCTCAACGGATTTTATAAGTTGGTTCAAATATAGTTTGTTTTTTCTGGAGTTACATGTTGGTCATCCAAAGAAAATAATGAAATTAAAAACACCTGAACATTTTCTTTCTAAAGAGTCTGAAGTGGTCTAAGAACTTAAGGCAAGGCAGTTTTATTTAGCGACACAGCACCTTTCAAACACAGCTGCAATTCAAGGATTCCCATGTGAAAGACAGAAGCCTGTGTATTGTTGGAGAATCAGCTCTCCTTGTTAGTTGTGCACACTCCCAAGGCCAAGGCAGTGAACACTTTAGTTTGATTTTGTAACGTGTTAACTGCTTTTCTTGTCTGTGAACGCAGCATTAGCTAGCTGTGCCAGGTTCATGTGTGCTCGCCTGTGGTCACTTGAGCCTAATAATGTCCAGTAAGAAGTACTCAAGGTTCCCTGTAGAGCTTTCCTGTAGACACTGTCACGTTTCTTTTATTTGTTCTTACCAAAATGCACAAAACTGTAACTGTAGTAGTAGTAAAGGATGGCCGGGTGGTCTAAGGTGCTGCGTTCAGGTCACAGTCTCCCCTGGAGGCGTAGGTTTGAATCCCACTTCTGACAGTCAGTGGAACCACTGACTGTAACGGGTTCTCCGGTTTCCTCCCACAGACCAAAGACATGCAGGTTCATTGTTATATTGTCAGTGACTCTAAATGTCCTGTAGGTGTGAATGGTTCTGTCTCTATGTGTCAGCCCTGTGATAGTCTGGAGACCTGTCCAGGGTGTACCCCGCCTTCGCCCAATGTCAGCTGGAATCGGCTCCAGCCCCCCCCAGAACCCTGAATAGGATAAGCGGTTACAGATAATATATATAATACAGCAATTAAAAAAAATAATGAAGCCAAGAACCAGGTGTGGACGGGCCTGTGGCACACGAGCCATTCCCTGGACCTGAGCCTGCTCTGACTATGTACAGGACATTTGTCTTCTTCTGGCTGATGGTGTATATATATATATATCTATATATATATATGATGGTATATATATATATATATACATATATATTTACACGTATACATACTTATATATACACGTTCACATACATATACTGTATACACGTATAGATACACGTATAGATACACACTGTGTCTGTACTGCAGAATCTAGAATACAGATACACTGGAATCAGCTCGGCAAACTTCTTGATGACATTGTTCCCATTATATGTTACATTCTGTAATATGTTTTAGAATAAGCAATAAATGGGCATGAATCTCCATCAGTCGGGCTCTAAATGAATTAAATGTAATCAGCTTCATTAAAGCTGCATTTTTATTTTATTGAATACCATGTGACTCATTTGTTTGCCTGAGTCTGAGTTGCATAATCCTTATTTTAACTTCCGTATTTGATTATGATTCACGCATTATAGTTAAAGGGGACATATTATGAAAACCTCACTTTGTCAGTGCTTGTGCACATCCATCCATCTGGGTATCTGGAGTACCTGCCAACCCACAAACTGGGAAATAAAACAACCCAGTCAGTTTTTTTGTGGGCTGTCTAGATCAGAAAACATGTGATTCAACAAGCCATTCAGATCTGGCTCTCCTTCCTATGTCACATGCAGCCTCATCACAATATACCGCCCACAGCTTGAGAACCTTTTCAAAGGTGCGCCATATTTTTAACGCAAGCCAATCAGAGCAGACTGGGCTTTTTTTTAAAGAGACAGGTGTTAAAACGGAGCGTTTCAGACAGAGGGTGAACACAGGTATATTCAGACAGACAGGATGAGAAAAATAACGTGTTTTTTTAACATTAAATCATGTAAACATGTTCTAGTAGAAAGACACAAGTATGAACCTGAAAATGAGCAGGATATGTAATCTGAATAAGTGAATGTGTACCTGTGTTACATGGCGTTATTGAAAATAACACTGGTGGTGAAACAGGAGGCAGCTGCACATCGTCGTCTTTGTCGTCTCAGGAAACACACATTTTAATTTGGAGCCAGATCAAGTTTCCTGACCATGCAGCCAACGAAACTCACTCAGAGGAACGGATTCAATCTAAAAACAAAAAGCACGGCTGTCAATCTTGAAAATGCTCTTTTAATAAAGTCGTCAAACAGCCCACTTTTTAAAAGGCATGCGGTGTTTGCCCGATCGCAGCAGTGTGGAGGTTTGGGAAATGCAGGTGGCGAGCGGTAACTATCTTCCATTACTCAATTCTCTGTGGTCAGATGGTTTGATAAAGTGGTTTTTTTTCTTCTCTCTCTCTCTATCTGAGTAAAGACAGAGGCCGTCCTCGGAGACATTAGCGTCTCTGACAGGCTGCCTTCAAGTACTCTAGGGATGCTGGCACAGCTAATAAAAACAAGTGGTGGAGTCTAATTCAATCGCACTCCAATAATTAAATAAAAACTGAGAGTAAACAGGATTCTCCTGAGCAAAACAATGACAGAGAAAAGAGAAAAGGGGCGATTAGCCACAGCCTGCAGTGTGGCTTAGCTGAGGAAAACAAATCGCATCGGAAACCGGCAGCACTCGGGGGAGCTGAGGACACAAATTGCAGATAGTCTTCAGAAAATTGCCCGTCCTGATGATGAAGACTGTTGAATTGTAAAAGCCCAACTGCCTTTGACTAGATCTCACACTGATGCACCGTTCCCCGGTTGTTCCAGTTCACACAACACTGGCAATTTCAAGCTCGATCAATAAATTGGTCAGAGCAGTTCTCCTATAATTTCTGAAGATCTGCATGTTTTCCCAGACAGCAAACACAGGCTGTCTGGCTTTCAGTTTATCGTTGCCCCCGGCCGAACATGAAAACACACAGATATGGATCTGTTTCTTGCCAGAGTCGAAGGCGATGTCGCGTTTAAGCCTCTTTGCCTTTTTTGGATTTAATCCTGCGAAAACCTTCATCCCTGTATCTCCCCTCTGCTTGTGTCTCTCTCGCCTTTTCTCTTGTGTTGCAATCAAAGAAACGGCTGTATTTCCAAATTCTGGCTTTTTTTTTTTTTTTACTTTTCCAGAAAGTTGCCTACCCCAGGGTACCACTTGAATTACAACATGCTGAAAAGTTATTATGGAATTTTTTGCCCAGTAACACCAACAATAAACGGCCTCCCCAGCTTTAATATCTCAGAGGAAAAAATGCATCAGTATTACTCCAAACATGTATGAGAAGTGTTGCTTTACAACCTCCACCTCCACCTCCACCCCAAAACAAAATCAAGGTATCAGACATGATTGAATTTTAAGGCCTCTTGAGTTTTTGGGCTTCAAGTCCATCCGATCCGTCCAAGATTGAGGCTAAAGCAACAGGAGCCAGTGTGACGTGTGAAACATGTTTATGGAAATTTATGGAAATGAATGTTCGCTTCTTTCATATTTCCACAGTAATGATTGTAAAAATGAGCCAAGCAGAGGGATTTCCTCAGCGTCCTCCTCCCCACCGACCATCTGACAAGATACTACAACACAGCCAGCATTCAGTCAATCAGTCATTCATCAAGAGAAACGTGTACAATTGTATTTATGAATTGGAAATCATGGCGTTACAAATGTCTGTAATAATGCAGAGTATTAATAGGACACCACATATATGCAATTTATATTCATGAAACACCCAGTACCATCATATGTGATTCACATGGCAATTGTTGAATTAAAGCATTCAAAGAAATTATGATTTGATCCTTTTAATGTTCTCGTGAACGTTTACTATAATTTGTCTTTCAGAAACATGTTGCCTTACTTTGTGATCTTATAGACAGAAGACTTGTGGGAGGTGAAACACGAGGAACAGACAGCACAGATGTACACGAGGATGGTCTTTTTTTCAGTTGTAGCAGACAACAGATCTTTAGTTTGGAATGGTTGCATTCTGATGAAAAGAGTCCCAAATCTAATTATTATTGACCTTTAGAACAAAGAGGTTACTGGAGGTCAGGATGTACAGTCTCTCATTGGTTGCTCTGAAGCCCAGGATTGGCTTATCCGAGTCCAAGCTGGCCACCTGTTGCCTGGCAACCTGACCTACCTGACGGCCCTCCTTCCTGTTGAAGAGGACGGTTTCCACCGGCGACGGCTGTCGGTAGATGAACGCTCGGCGGAGACACTCGCACAGCGACGCGTAGGAGAAGTTGGGAGGGCAGGTCGCGAACTTTTTGTCCCGTTTGGACGCCTGGACGTAGCCTGTGAAAGCAGAGTGGTATAAGATCAGAGACGTGATAACAGGAGTGACCTGTTCACACTCGCACTGTTATACACATTCACAACTGGAAGCTGCCTAGTAGCAGAGTGATGATGCAGTTCCACTAGAGCAGTACGGGTGGGATGTTGATAATCTCACATTTTTCAGTGAAGGAGTAGTCATGTAATAAACTTGATTCCAGTAATCACACGTAGGAGACATCTACTGTACTGGCCCGAATAATAGACTGACTATATAAATGTAAAAATTAATCATCAAATTAGGGATGTCCATAATTAACCGTATAACCGTTAACCGGCATTAAGCATTTTAACCGATTAACGCTATCGGTTCAAAAGAAATGTTAATAATTAATTCAAAAGCTGAGCGGCTCAGAGGAGCGGCTCCTCACTTTAAGGAGAAAAGCTGGTCCACCTTAACAGCCCACCTTAAGAGGCGGAGCCGGAGTTGCAGGATACGGGAAGTTGGCTCCGGTCTCTGGCTCTCCTGAGCGGAGCGGAGGAGTTGTAGTTTGGTAGCATTTATTCACTGACCAATAAACTGTACACACACTGCTACACCTACGTTCACAGCTAGAACGCCACCAACAACCTCACATGGTCTGTTGGAAACTCGCTAAAGTTACGCAGACTACGTGTGCAGCGACGAGCACGAAAAATGTCGTAAAGACGCTTTCCGCTTGTTTTCGCTCCTGAATTAATTTCCTCTAGAGCAGTAAAACACGTTACATGAAGCGTCAGAACCTCCAGCAGATTGCACTGTGCTTCCTCACCCCTTTTAGGGCTGTCATTTTAAACTAGACTTGAAGAAACTCGCTAGCCTAGCAACAATAAGGCTAACAACAACCCATAATGTGATATTTCCCTTTAAGAGATATCTGATGTTGAGAATAACACATAACATTAATTGTCTAGAGTGTTGGGTAACGTTACTTTTAAAAGAAACTTGTTACATTACAATGTTACTCTTGTAACATCTGTTTTGAGAAGTGGTATATAAATAAATGTATTATTATTATTATTTATTATTAAAAAGTAACTCATTACATTACAGAATTGCCTATGGAGAAAATCAACTTTTGGAATACTTTACCAAAAATGAAAACCCCTTCATAACATGTTGCTTATATTGTCCTGAGGGTGCGTAGCCTACTGTACGCTGACTAAATAACTCATTATTTGAAATACAAACTAACCCGTTACAACCAAAACGTAATCTGAGTACTTTTTGGACCCAGACATTGATTGTCTAGTCTTCAAAAATATTTGAACCCATGCTTTTTTTCAAACACATTTTCCAGACAAATAAATATTATATTCCTGCAAATATGGTGTTTTTTAGAATGCCTCGGCTGAGTGGCACCACATTTTTTTCCATGTGTGCACACATGCTCACATGGGGAATAAAAGATCAGGTATGTTCCCGATTAGTAATCAATGGATGTATTACTTGTAGCCATTCATTGATTACTAGTAATACATTCATTGATTACTAATGAATGAATGTCTTACTAGTAATCAATGGATGTATTACTTGTAACCATTCCTAGTTGGGGTATCAGGGACCTGCTCAAGGGCACCTTAATAACGATGAGGCAGAGCTGTCCTTTCACCACCCAGAATTATCCTGCCAGTCCAGGGAATGAAGTTGGATTGTTATTGGATCAACCATCCAGCAACAAACCATTATCTGTAATTCTGTAACCTTTGACCACCAAAATCGAATCAGTTCATCCTTGACGTCCAAGCGGTTTGTGCCAAATTTGAAGAAATTCCCTCTAGGCGTTCCTGAGATATTGCGTTCACGAGGATGGTATGTACGGACGGACGGACAGACAACCCAAAAAATATTATGCCTCCGTCCACAGCTGTCGCCGGCATGGAGGCATAATAAGGTCTTAAAGCTTTATTGCACAGGGAATAAGTGCTTGGTGTAGTTAAGGCTATAAGGTTAAAATCAGCAGCAAATGTTCCAATCCCTCAGACTTTCATCAATGTTGGATTCATGATCATGATTTTAGGGGGTTGAAATACAGAAGGCACATAAATGAGCCAGTGGATTCAGTTAGTTAGAGAGCGGTAGCGCTAAGGTAGCAGAGATACATTCACGTATACTGAAAACGATGCAACACATCAATACGGTAAAAACAATTAACACTAAAAACAATAGGTTGGTGATTGTTGTCGATTCATTTTCTCTCCATTAACTAATTCAATGGTGATAATGGATTAATTTGCTCGTTCCAGTTAATTGAATATCAGGATTTGTAAATTTTTTTTTCTGTTTCATATCAGTGTAAATTAAATATCTTTGCGTTTTTGATTTAATGTACAAAACGAGTAATTGGAAGATGTCCCCCTGGGCTCTGGATAATCAAACAATAATGGTTGCTTTAATCACGGCCCTATTAATCACATTATAACCGGTAACACTGACATAGCTTTTGTTCAGTTCTTTGGGTTAAGGTATTTAAAAATCCCTGGAACTTCAATCATTAGCCATCAGTGAACCGCACAAAGCTTGCTCATTAAACAGAAGGTCTGTGATCACTTTATACCATGACAACAAGACAGAGGACAAAAGACCCGACGCTCGATGAACCTGGCGAACTGAGCTTTTGTTGAACGGAGGTCTCCATTGCTGCTGAAAAACAAATTATCTTTCACTCTTAATATCTGATTAGGCACTTCCTGTGTGCTGACACCCGGGTGTTTCAATAACAGAAGAAAAGATATTTTTCTCTACTGCTGCTCAACGTTGTCATTAAGACTAATGCTATGAGTGTTACAAAATAATGTTGTCTAGCAGAGCGTCGACCAGCACAATCAATACAAAACCCATTATTACGCTACATAACTTCCACTCTCTAAAAAACATCTTTATTCTGAAATATATTATCTGATCTTTATACACACAAACAGTCAACAGTGCAGAACATATTATATATATTTTCTATATAAGAATATACAAACTTGAGTAATCCACTAAAAGCTGGTTTAACCCTTTAGACCCACAATAGACATGTTTTTTTCTTTTTTAGGGGGGTCCAGGGGGTCTTTAGGGGGAGATAGCAGGTCAACAGTAGATGTCACATAGAAGTGGTGTACATCGTCTGAAAGCTGAGAACCTGAAGATTCATTTGAGATGCAGCTCAGCACTGTGTGTCAAGTTGACACATGAATTAATGAATTAATTAAATAATTAAAATAAAAAGTGAAAGTGTATAGTAGTAGAAGTATATATATGTGATGTCCATCCCCATGCTCTATTATGTCTCATAAGTTGCTGCAGCAATTTTTTGGGTTGACACCATTTGTTACACAGATTTGGTGCTAAATTTAAAAATAAAATTGTCATTCGAGAATTGTTAAAAATGATCAATAATCCTTCCAAAATACCACATTAAGACACCAAGACCTTGAGGAACACCATAGAAAAAGCCATGCTGTGATTTGGGATCAAAAACTTTTGACATTTGGAAGATTGCTGCAAGAACTGCATTTTTCGGCGATTGGATGGCGAGCAATTCTGTTCCCTGGAAACTGCTCAGAAACCCCCTTATTGTCAGTCTAGCTAGAAAAACCATCCATCCTCTGAATGTTCTAGGTCTGTAGTTTGTGGCTGTAAAGTTTAATGATGCTGTGAGGTCAAATTTTAAAAAATGGTCTCACTACTATTGGGACTAACATCATCACACATGAATACAGTCGGGCTCATTGGACCCACAAGAGTCTCAGCTTTACATTGATACCCAATTTATGTATTTCCAGACTGTTTAGGGACCCCAGTATGCAGAAATATTCAAACACATCGTTTTAGTATAGGCAAAAACAACACATTTACACTACAATAAAAAAAACTGCATGGTTTTTGCCCCAAACTGCTGATCTTACCACTACCTGGCAGCCGATACTTTTCAAGATTTGGAGATGTGCTCGCTGCTATTTTCTATTTTTTATCATCATGAAGTGGGCATGCCTGTAAAGGGGAGACTCGTGGGTACCCATATAACCCATTCACATTCACATATCTGGAGGTCAGAGGTCAAGGGACCCCTTTGAAAATGGCCATGCCAGTTTTTTCTCGCCAAAATTTAGCCTAACTTTGGAGCGTTATTTAGCCTCCTTCCCAACAAGCTAGCATGACATGGTTGGTATGGATGGATTCCTTAGGTTTCATATGATATCTATACCTTCACTTGCTACAGCCTCTGAAAGACAGTCAAGTCGGAGACACACACTCTTGCAAGGGGAAAAAATATTTATAATGATGACACGTTTCTTTCTATTGCACCTTAACAATTCTAATTTGGATGTTCAAACATGCATGTTTTCAGCCCATGTCTCTCTGAGCCTCATCTGAACTCACTGAGATCGCTTCTGAAAATATCCCTGGGGATCCATCTGCAAACTGGATGATGGATTCCAAACAGAGAAGGGCAGATTGGTAAAACTCTGCCATGTTAAAAAAGACAAATGAAGATGTCGTACCTGTCGAAGCGGAAAATTGAAATAAAAGTTGTTCCAGATGCCCTCGTTGAGGAGATATAAATGAGTAGTTAATCAAATGAAAACGGAGATTGAAAGGAGGCTCTAGAAATGAGCTCGCTGGCTGATGGCCTGAGTATTTGATTTGAGATTTGGAGTTAAATTAAAACAACGATCTCAAAAACATCAGTCAGTGCCTAAACTAGGAGGCACAATATAATCCAGTTAAGTTTTATCATCTAGACCTCTTTGAGTGGTTTATACGCAGAGCAGAAGAGAGGTCTGTTAATGATCCTGCGTCCATAGATTTCTTATTGTTTCCTTGTAGGCTACGAGCAGTGTCAGTAAACTCCCCGTCGTCGTTAACTGCCGTTTTATTGCCGCCATTTAAAACGTTCTGTCGTCTACCCTCTGCAGCACGGGAGGCACAGCGGCAGCATGGCGGCAGATGTAAACACAGTTAATAGCTGTAAGACTGAATAATTCAGTTGTCACGATTCATCAAAAATGGAAATTAAGGTCGGACTCCGCTGAGACCGCTGCTTACATCCTCAAACCACTCCCATATACTGTACTGTGGCTAATGCAACATTACACGTCTTAAAGGGAGCCTGTGGGGATTTTGACCACTAGGGATGCTGCAGAGTGATGTTTTCATGAAGCGGGTCCTCATATTGGTTGTATATGTTCTACCAGCACATGCACAAGGATGCAGGTGATGTGATACACATTTCTGCTGAGTGCAGAAGACCAGTCTTTTACCTGTGAGACTCATGTTTAAGAGTATTTTGTGGCATCTAACATTAATGAATAGATAATCTCAGGAGTTTTCACTCTGTCAACCAAAGTACAAGTGTGTTTTTTTAATGATTGTAGTTCAGTGATAAATGCTGATAAATTCCGGATGCCCCTTACTGGCTTTATTTGCTGGGTGCCAAAAGCCAAGGTGCACTGGTCGGTGTTAGAGGAAGCTGTAGTAGAATTTTAACATTGTTTTTACAATGCAGTCAAATCTACTTTTTTGTTGCACGGACAAAAAACAGTTTATGTATTCCTGTAGTATATTTTAGCTACTTACCGTGTAACCTAAAAATTTCAAATAAACTCTAATGGTTGTTTATCAAGTCAGATTCTAGAAGATGACTGTAATTGGAAGCAAACACTGTAAGTTTAAAACCATTTAAGACCCTCACTTTCATTGCGCCACGGGATTTTGCTTGCACCTTCTTACTCGTGCGTGCGACGGGTCAGGTGGGTTGCCGACATCGCCGCAGACCCCTACGTGGGCGAAGCCCCGCCCTGGGGGAAGACGCGGTTGGGGCACACTGAGGACAGTCCGCTCCGGGTGACACTTTGTCCACAGCCCCGGGGGGCACCTTCGCCCCGAGCCTTTCCAAGCCGACCTAGAGCCGGTCGCTGCGCACCGTATGCGGGACTCCCCAGCCTGCCGTGTGTTGCTCACACCCTCCAGCTAGCTGTTAACGAGGGTTTATTGGCACAGAGAAGTACTCGTATCGGTACTCGCTATTGGCGAGTACCCAAATATAAGTACTTGTACTCGGTCTGAAAAAAAGTGGTATCAGTGCATCCCTATTTTTTGTTACGGTGTAAAGTACTTCTAAAGACCTTAACAAAGGGGACATAACTAGTAGCTAGTAGCATTTTATCTAGTGACAAATTTTTATCATACTATACTTTATTTTACTCTTTATTTATTTATCAAACTTGTGTTCTTTTTAACCTTTTATGTTCAGCACTTGGAGTTGCATTTGATATATGACGTGCTATATAAATAAAGTTTGATTGATGGATTGAACAATATGGCTCACAGGGGTGAGGGGTGGACTGGCATTTTCCTGGTGGGCCGACATGCCTAAGGGTCCGAGACAACTGTGTGTGTGGGGGGGAGGTGCTCAGTACCTTCATTAAACAGCGCATCTGATGAAAAGAGTGGCAAGTGGATAAGACAAAGCGCACATGGAGGCGCAGAGAAATTGCAGGCCAATAAAAGACAGGTTCTTACGGCAGAATGGCCACAGCGTCCGTGGTTACAGCCCTGAATGTTTTATGAATAGTCCTGGACTTTTCAGACCCTTATAGTGACTTGCTGCTCAGAGTAAACTCAGGCAGCAGCTCTTCTGGTGGCAGCGTTTCTCCTCTCTTGCTGTGCGCACGCAGGCAGGAGTGTTACTATGGTTACAGGCATCGGCGTTACCAGGTAATATTGTCGTAATGTAAGCCTACGTGAAGCTCAGCAAAAGCTTAATATGGTTGAATTTGCGATAGTCTCTGTAACATAACAGCCTGTCAAATGCAGGTCTCTGGGGTTTGATGGTCAGCGATGAGTGACACAAGTTACAGCGAGAAGAGTAGAGGAGAAATGTCAGAGCATACAGGTCCAGGTGGAAAAAAACCAAACCAATCTTTTTTGATTTTTTTCAAAAGAGAAGGAAGGATAAGAAGTTCGCCTGCAGTAACCTTCAATGATGATGAAATCTTCTGTTGTTGTTGACAAACTGTTGTGACCCGTGATATCCTCACTTTTTATTTTTTACAGCCGCTGTGAGTCTCATCATGTTTGCACCTCCTAGACATCACCAATGAATCACACATTGCATCTAAAAGCAATATAACAAATACATCATATATTTCTGTGGTTTTTGGAGATACTGCTGCAAATACAACGTATACATGCAGAAGTGGAAGCAACAGAATGGGTGTTTTTCGTTAAAAATTCTTACCCAAGGCATTGAACGTGGCAACGTGCTCCCACATGTTGCTGGGTTGGTCGGGACGAGGCTGCCACACCAGAGCGTCCACGTCATGTCTGAGGCAGAAGCACGGCATCTCGGAGGGGTTCACGTCGACTGTGAACAGGTACTGATGGCTGCCGAGATTCACCTGCAGGGAGACGGACAGAATGCTAATTAGTGATGATTTTTCTGCGGCATGGTGTGAAGGAATGATTTTCTAATGCAACCTGTTGTGAGGCCACACCCAGATTGATTTTCCTTCTATTTGTATTCTCTCTTTTCCTTCCTTCCATCCTACCTTCTTTATTTCCTTACTTCATTCTGTCTGTCTCCTTTTCATACCTTCCTGCTTTTTGTCTTTCCTTGTTTGTTTCTTTCCTTTTTTCTCTCCCTCCTTCCTTTCCTTCCTTCCTTATATCCTTTCCCTCTTTCTTTCTGCCTTTCCTTTCCTTCTTCCTTTTTTCCTTCCTTCTTCCTCTCTGGCTTTCCTTCTATCTTTGTTTTCTCTTTTCCTTCCTTCTTTCCTGTCTTTCCTTCCTTCGTTTCTTTTGTCATTCACTCCCTCCTTCCTCTCTTGTTTCTTTTTGTCTTTACTTCCTTTATCTTTGGTTGGTTTTGCAAATACACTTCTATTTCCCTGTGTGGGAGCTTGTGCTCATTGATGAATTCATTGAAAAAACTAGTTAGAAAATACAGCCTTCTCTACATGTTTCTTCCCACATTGGTTTGTAATATCATTGAAGGAAGTGTGTAACATTTTGGGGATCTATTAGCAGAAATGTAATATAATATTCATACTATGTTGTCTTTAGTGTATAATCACCTGAAACTAAGAATCGTTGTGTTCTCGTTAGTTTAGAATGAGCCCTTCATATCTACATCGGGAGCGGGTCCTCTTCACGGAGTCCGCCATGTTGCTCCGCCATGTTTCTACAGTAGCCCAGAACGGACAAATCAAACACTGGATCTAGAGAGAGCCTCTCGTGTTTTCCCCATTACCTGAAGGCCACCGTAGTTCTCCGACACCCTTGTGAAACTGCGATAACGTGAGCCGCAGAGTGCAAAATCTTGATACTGCCAGCCGCTGTCTGACTTCCATTGCTCCTAAAGTAGTGTTATTAGGGTAGGGATGGCCTCTGAGCAAGGCGAACGGCGTTACCATGGTTACCATGGTTTTTGGCTCACGTTACCGCAGTCTTGGAAAAAGAGGAGTGAGACGTGGGGGTATTCAGTTGGTTGCAATCTGCAACCACACCACCGTACTGAATAGTATGTGATAACAGCCATTAAGGTTGACATATTTGCCTCACATTCACTTCACCCTGATGGATGTGCTCGATGTAATTGCCTGTGTGCAGTTCGAAGCTATTCTAGTCTGACTCTAGAAGACTTTGGAGGGAAAATGACCGTTGCTGTGACACAATCACTCCTCGACATCTGACTGTTCACACCGACCCCTCACTCGCCAACCCACGTCCTGCGAATCCAACTGCCAACATGTCTCAGAGGCTGTCAGGCAGCGCTGTCCTCCCCATCTCAGTACACACTTGACAGGCATTGAAAATACAGCATAAACCAGCACACATGTCGGTGGTTGATGGCTGCGCTATGACAAGCCTTTTAGCAAGCTATCACTCCTCCACTCCAAAACTCATTTTCTTGCCACTTGTGTTTGGACTTGGGAGCATGCGGCAGGCGTTCGCTCATGCTGTAGTAGAGCTTGTTGTGTGCGAGAGTTGACTGACAATGCCGCCAGTGACTGCCCTGGGTCATGATTTGTGAACAATAAAAACAAGCAAGTAAATGAAAACAAAGAATAAACACAGTGTTGATGTGAATCAAAAGATGGTATCTGTCATGGAGGGCAGAGTGTGTGCAGGTTTTTATTAAACTCAAAGCCTCCTGCAATTTTAATGATTAGTTTCCTGTCTGCACTGAGAAATGCTAATCAATCAGTGAATCATCTTGTGTAAAAATGACGTAAAAACAGTCAGCCCTCCATGAGTCATTTGTAAATTAAGTATTATCATTACACATGTTGGTGGTGTGCCGAGATTTTGAGATTTGAGATAACTTCTGAAATCCCAACCATGAACATCTGTCACCACACCAATAAAATGGAAGTGAATTGGGTTTAATTTGTGCTCCTCAGAGCATTGATAAAATGAAAAACTCAACAGCATCACGTCTTTCTGGAAACAATGTCCCAGTTAAAGGTACGGTTGGTAGTGTTGTTCAAGTACATTTTTGTTGGACGGGCTACCTGCCTGTATTCCTCTGTCACCAGAGTCTTCCACAAGCCGATAGCTTGACAGCTGTGAATACTAACAATAGCCATGGTTCATTGTTTGAGCTGTCAGTGTTGGTGACTTTCTCGCTAGATTTAGTGACTTTCGGAGCTACTGCTGCTAGCTACTTTCAATGGAACACTAGGCAGGGTTTTTCAGTTGGATCATTTTTCAAATCTAGTGTACTCTTTCTCAAGATTACTGACCCTACCTTTAACAAATTAGTCAATCAACATAGATTTAATTGGTAACTGTTTTGGTTATCAATTAATTGTAAAAAAAATCCCTGGTTCCAGCTTCTCAAATCTGATTATTTTTATAGTAAACTGAAATTTGGGGTTCAGGACTGTTGGTCGGATAAAAAAAAAGGATACGCTAAGGTGATCAAACCAGGGAGGCGTCGCTACAGGCGCGGCCGCGGTGCCCTTGCGTGATTAACAGAAAATGTGGTCTCTCTCTCTAAAAGACAGTAGCCTACATGAAACTATCACAACGAGATATAAACTCCCCCCTTTCCTCTCACAGCCCAGCAGCAAACTAGCTAGATAGCTCTACCACATCTAACAACAAAACAGGAAGATAGTGGTAAAGCAGTATAGTCCGCCTCTTACTTGATTTGACGAACTGCCTGGGACAAGTGTGACATTAACGAGCGGTGCATCATTCTAAAAAAACGCTAGAAAAATGTGACGCACGGCACCAGAGAGTAGCCCACAGCTACCATAGGAAATCAATGGTTTTGCGGGCAGAGAGTTTCTAGCGATGTGTATCTTTGGATTGGAAGACATCACCTTGGGCTCTGGGGACTACTTGCTGACATTCTATAGACCAAACGGCTAATCGAGAAAATAGTTTCAGTGAAAACTGTTTTCATTGTAAATTAGGGATGCGCCGATACCACTTTTTTTTCAGACCGAGTACAAGTACTTACATTTGGGTACTCGCCAACGAGTACCAAAAGACCCTCGTTAACAGCCAGCTGGAGGGTGTGAGCGACACACTACAGGCTGGTGCGCCGCGACCGGCTCTAGGTCGGCTTGGAAAAGGCTCGGGGCGGAGGTGGCTCGCAGCCGCAGCTTTACAGCGCTCCCCACCCGGACCTCGCCGCACCGTGGACAAAGGGCTCACTGCGCCCTCTCTCCCCGCTGGGGAGGGCCCATGTCTCCCGGTGCAACTGTCGACCGGGGCGCCCCAACCGCGTCGTGCCGCCAGATCGGGGTTCGGCCCACGTAAAAGGCGCCAGGGGTCTGAGGCGATGTCGGCGACCCACCCTACCCGTCTTGAAACACGGACAAAGGGGTCTAACGCACGCGCGAGTCAGAAGGTGCAAGCAAAACCCCGTGGAGAAATTAAAGTGAGGGCCGGTGCGCGCCGGCTGAGGTGGGATCCCGGCTCAGCAGGGTCTGGCGCACAACCGTAAAGTGGTATCGGTGCCGTTGTATCGGAGCAGTTTTGCGAGTACGAGTACGTGTACATGAGCACAGTATCGGACCCGATACCCGATACCGGCTCCAAATATTATCGACTTGTTTGTATTTCTTTAAAGGTGCTAAATACGAGATTGGGAGCATTTCTAAGCTCTGATTACAACACAGAGGGAGAGTGACTTCATTCTCTGGTCAGGTAGACATTACTCCTCTATATCTTTACATAACAAATAGTTGTTTACTGCTGTATTAACACTCTGGATATCATATAGAGCACCTTTAAACCAATCACAAGGACACAGGATGCAGCGACGGTGTTCTCTGCCACCTTTATGAAGAATTATTAGCCAGAATAAATCTAGATTCTCAAACACACTTATAAGGTTTTCCCTCTCCAACTCAAGACATTTCAAAGTCAGTGACTAAGCACTGTCACTGTATGACTAATATATAGATCTAAGCCTGGCCGGGTCTTGGAAAATGAAACCACTCCTCTGATATTCTTTTGCTTCACCTTCTTAAAAAGAAAAAAATCAAATTTTTACAGTACACCTTTTCCAACAGCCCCTAGCCTGCTTTCTGTGTCGGGTATGTACAGCAGAGGGTTCAGGTCTCACCTTACAAACCGGGGCGATCAGAAGAACCAGAACCTCTATAAAGATTAATCTGAGCCAAACAAGATACGCATAAAAGACATTTCTCTTCTATTCTGCTTTAGTGTCTTTACAAAGCCATCACTGAATGAGGAATATTTAACTGCCAGCAGCAGAACAAAGCATCAGATTAAACTCTTCAATTCAATTCCTGTTAATTCCTTTTGTTACCTGCTAAACCGAGATGCGCTATTCGAAATCCAGAGCGATAAAAAACATGACAGGTGAGCTCAGTTCTTAGGGACCAAGGGATTTTTATCAAAGGCTGTGGATTACCCGGACACAGTGAAAAGCCTCTCAGGTGTTCTCCTGCATACTGCAAGGCTGTTAAATGTATTTAATACATCTACATAGAAACTGAATGGGGTGAACACGTTTTGCCATTTTGTCTCTTTTATGTCTGCTTTACACCTTGTGATAAAACACAAAGTTTGCTTGAGTGTATTGTAATATCTTTCTATGTAGTTAGTGGATTTGCAATTTATAAAAGAATCATGTTTTAGTGTACCTGCTATACAAGTCCCCCAGCATTTTGTTTTGTTTACTGGGACAATGTCTAAAGTTGTCACTCAAATGGAAATGTTTCCAAATTGGTATTATTTCTATGTTATTTTTTTAAATAGATACCAGATCCCTGATGATCTTCCATATGGTCTAGGATTTGTGGTTTTCACCCAGGTGTGTGAAATATCCTCTTAAGTGACGGATACACAACATGTATGTGTGTGTGTGTGTGTGCGTGTGTGTGTGTGCGTAAAAGAGAAAAAATATCTGGGATTAATAAAGTAAACTTCTTCTTTCAACCTTATCCTATGGCCTTCTATATGTTGTTATATATGATGTACACAATATGAAGTACTACGGTTGGACTCTGTATTGGCAAATACTCTGAATAAATGACCCGTTCTCAGTCTGAAAAAAAGCTTTTAGTGAATATTCTTTTCTTTTTATTAAAGGGTTCATAGGCTTTGTAGATGGAGGACAGGAAGTGGGAGGCTGGCATTAAAAGCAAATGTATCCATCCACAGAGGCCAGATGTCTGTAATAACAGCTGAAATGCCAACTATCTGTCATCGTCATCATCATTGCTTCCGTCATGTTCCTGGAAGGCTGCTGCTCACTCCGCTTTACAGCGAGAGGACAAATCCTTGTTTATTTAGACTGGTTTCTGCGCCAGACGCTGAACTTTGTGCTTTGTTTGACTGTAAGGACACTAGTTGAATCAAACAACAGTCAGATGTGATTATGTTTCATATCATTCAGTCTGGTATGTGATCATGAATATACGATAGTAAATTCACTTTCCTCCAGTGTGTCAATCTCTTGGATATCACATTTAATTAGTGTCACTCTCTTGAATCAAAGGGGAAGAAACCAGATTATTCTAAAGCTGGTATCCTGTATTTTATATAAAAACATCGGTGTCAGTCACACATGTCCTAGTTCCTACACACAGGAATGAATAGAGTAAGCCCAGCAGCACCATATTGTTACTGATTCAAACAGCACAAAATGCAAATTTTGTTATTCACTTCACCTGTCAGTGGTCATAATGTCATGACTGATCGGTGTATATTACCAAATGTTGTGATAATCCATATATTTAAAAAATAAACAAACGAGTCAACCTCAGGTGGTGCTAGAGGAAATGTCAGTAGGAAATCTCTGGGGACCATAAATGTCTGTAGTAGGGCTGTCAATCGATTGAAATACTTAACCGCGTTGAATCTCATGATTGTCCATAGTTTCTAAATTTTGTATCCGTTCAAAATGTACCTTAAAGGGAGATTTGTCAAGTATTTAATACTCTCATCAACATGGGAGTGGAAAAATATGCTGCTTTATGCAAATGTATGCCTATATTTATTATTGGAAATTAATTAACAACACAAAAAAATGACAATTACTGTCCAGAAACCCTCACAGGTACTGCATTTAGCATAAAACAATATGCTCAAATCATAACATGGCAAACTGCAGCCCAACAGGCAACAACAGCTGTCAGTGTGTCAAGTGTGCTGACTTGACTATGACTTTCCCCCAAACTGCATGTGATTATCATAAAGTGGGCATGTCTGTAAAGGGGAGACTCGTGGGTACACATAGTACCCATTTATATTCACATATCTGGAGGTCAGAGGTCAAGGGACCCCTTTGAAAATGGCCACGCCAGTTTTTCCTCAACAAAATGTACCGCAAGATTGGGAGTGTTATTTAGCCTCCTTCATGACAAGCTAGTATGACATGGTTGGTACCGATGGATCTATTAGCTTTTTCTAGTTTCATATGATGCCAGTATCTTCACTCCAGCTTTAAAACTGAGCCAACTACAACCTAAAAATTGCAATCAGCAGCGTCTAAACAAATGTGCGTTAACGCGTTATTATTGCTTAGCAAATTGTTCAATAGTTGTTGATATTTCAGTCCGGACCTCAGTGGTGATGAATAGAAAATGCACATTTGCAACACATGGCGCTAACACACATCATTTCAAGTAATATCTGCATTTTCTGGCTTTCAACATACAATATCTCTATTATATAAAATGACTACTATTTGATTTTCAATGGTGTTATCGGTAATCATAGGAAACTGTACATTTTCAAAGTTTCCTGAATGTCCTTTTTGAAAGAAAGCTTCAAAGCCTGCAGTAAATACAGCTAACAGATGTACTGATATACTCCATTGTAAAAGGTATTACAGATATGGCCAGTGGATATGACTCAGCCTCCCCCTCTGGGGAACACGCATTAAAACCCATTCTTAGTCTTTTCAACTGGGATCGGAACCAAAGAGAAGCACATCGACAAAGGTGCCAAATTAATAGGAGGTTGCCACGATTTTAAGCTGAAAGGTTTTATAAAAAAAGAAAGAAAAAAAGGTCAGCGTATGTCCTAGTGGGCAGGCGAGCGACTGAAGCATTAAAGATGGATACAATGAGGGAGGGAAGTGAAGAATAGAAAGGTAAGGCTCTCTGGGTGAGATACAGATAAACACAGGCAAACATCCACACACACCTGTATACACTCACATGTTCACACACACATGGAAAAAAAGCAGACCCAACCGTCCTTGAAAAGGCTGATGGTACAGGTTATATTACCTTCCACCTTATTTAAGGGCAGCAGCTTGCCTGGCTGCACTATTTGCAGAGTAAATGGAGGGAGAAACATTAAAGGGCTTGTATTCACATCCAGCCCTTCATCACAGCCTGGGCAGAAACACTGCCCCTTATATCCAATACTCATTAGCCTTTCATTACATAGTGAAAGGGGTTCATTTTAGAGAGTTTTTTGTGTGAGGAACCATAAATTATTTAGTGCAAATGAAACAGAAACTGAAAGAGGCGCATCAGTGATGGACATACATTAATGTCCACAAATGAAAAGAGCTTTTTTTTTTTCAAACTGCTACATATCTGCTTTGGGAAAAGAAAAATATTCACTGGTGCTCATTATTCCAGGGATTCTATGGTGTTAAAACAGTCTTCACAAACAAATGTAAAGTTACGTAACTCGTAAAACACAATGTGCCTCTAATTTACCACTTGTATATCATCATTTTGTACATCAACTTAGCATTTGACTCGGCTTTTAAAGCCTTTTCACACCAAGCACGGATTTTCGTCCGAAAAAAAGTGCACGTAATTTTATAAAAAATAATTCTGCGGGTTCTTATGAACGCTTGCACGCCTCTGTGGAACATTCGTGCGGGGAAATAAGTATTCGGACAGACCTCGATTTCAGCGGATTTCTGCATGCGAAAGTATATGTTTGACTAATGAAATCATGTGCTGCTGTTTGTTGCACGGAGGGTGTGTATTTGGGACGATGGGAGTTTGTTTTCAGGATAACGGACTGTCGGACAAATGTTTTTTTTTTTTTTTCAGGCTATTTACCCCTTTGAAAATGGCCATGCCAGTTTTTCCTCGCCAAAATTCAGCGTAGGTTTGGAGCGTTATTTAGCGTCCTTCACAACAAGCTAGTATGACGTGGTTGGTACCGATGGATTCCTTAGGTTTTTTTAGTTTCATGAGATGCAGGTGTCTGCACTCTAGCTTTAAAATTGAGCCTATTACGACCTAAAAATCGCAAGTTGCGTTAACGCGTTAAAGAAATTAGTGGCGTTAAAATTAATTTGCATTAACGCGTTATTAGCGTGTTAACTTTGACAGCCCTAGTATATTTACATTTTCTTAAAGTACAACGTGTTATACGAGTAGCAAACTCCTTTAAGGAATAACATGCATTTGTTGTGTGTGTAACATTAGCGAGTGTGCGCGAGAGAGAGAGAGAGAGAGAGAGAGAGAGAGAGAGAGAGAGAGAGAGAGAGAGAGAGAGAGAGAGAGAGAGAGAGAGAGAGAGAGAGAGAGAGAGAAAGAGAGAGAGAGCACATGTGTAACAGCAAGTATGAAGCATCTCATAAAGATAAACCTGACTATGCCTTTCTCCGCACAAAAACAAAAAGTCGATATATGTGCCTCAGCTGTGACCTGCACAACAATAGCAAAAACCTGGAAACATAGTACGGTCTCTCTAACCAATCAACAGCCCTGCCAAGTGACATGTTGCACCCTAACAATATACATTCTCAGAATGAGCACTTCTAAAAACAAGATGTCACCTGCAATGGTTCAGCCTCTTACTATTCCAGTCACGAGGAGGGGGGGATGGAAATGAAGTGGGTGTGCCTTTCTTCTTGACTGGGCCTTTGTGGTGCTCTCTGGTCAAGTGGCTTGTTAAGGGGCACAGCCGGAGCTGGCTTGCTCACTCGGGGGCAGGGCTGGATAAAAACGTACTCTTGTAAAGGCAGTGAGCATCAGGTAGCCATCAGTGTACTTGAGGGGAATGAAGGATGGAAGGAGCCGACAGGAATGACTGAAAACGTTAAATACGAGGGGCTCCAGTCTGAAGGATCGGAGCATAAAGTGTTTACTAGTGAAGGAGAGAGGTGGTACTCACCACCTGAGTGGGCTTGAGTGATTCTCCATCAAAGTGTGTGAGACTGGAGCTGTCCTCTGGGAACCCATCACAGTCCTCCAGCTCCTGAGAGTTACAAGGGGGCTTGTCCCGGTCAGGGTTTCCGTTCTGGGTAAAAAGGGAGGAACAGGAAAACAAGACAGAGGCTTCGGTTACACTCGTTTTGCATTTATTAACATGTAAAAGGCTCGATTTGCACTGAGGGGCCTCAAGTGGGCCCGGATGATACTAATGAAGGGTGAGGGCAGGACAGGATGTGGCTAAAAATGCTGTCGAACATGAGACCGAGGGTGACTCTGGTGACCCGGGTGTGATGATGGGTACAAGACGTCAGACGGAGGAGGGCTCAGAGCAGCAGGAGAGTTAAAGGACCAAGACGAGAGGCCTCAGAGGAGGGAGGGATGCTAAAAGCTAGGAGAGTGGACTTAAATAAGAAATGTCTGTGAGGTCATGAGAAACCCTCCTGAGAAAACAAACCCAGGCCAAAGCTGTTCATCATGAAAGTTTTATGTTTGAGTCATATTTTCAAACACATACCGCTGATTGATTTAACACTGCAGTGATTCAACCACACATTTATCAATAGGGCTGGTTGCTATGACGGTATATACTGTGAAAAGATGTATTGGAGATTTATGATGTTTACACCAAGATATATATATAGATATATATCTATATCTATACATATATAGATATATATATCTATATATGTATAGATATAGATATATATATCTATATATATGTATAGATATATAGATATATCTATATCACTTTACTGTTTCTTGGTGTGTTAATCCATCGCAGGCACTGTTTCAAATCAGTTAGAAGGACTGTTTTATGGTAATACTGAGTTTACAGGATTGTTGTTTTAATAATTAGTATTCAATTCACCGGATAAGGAAAATATAGACATTTTCTCTGCTTGTTATTTTATTTATCAACCGTTTCCCAAATGAGTTTCAATATATATATATACACACAGTGTATATATATATACAGTATATATATATATATATATATATACTGTATATATATAAATTTACATATATATACTTCATATTGTATACCTGTATATATACTGTATATATACAGTATATACAAAATATACTGTGTATAAATATATATATATATACATATACACTGTATATATACACAGCATATATATATATATACACACATATACACAGTATATATAAACTGTATATATATATATATATATACTGTATATATATACACACAGTATATATATATATACTGTATACCTGAAAATATAACTATACAGCATATATATATTGTATACAATATATACTGTATATATATAGTATACTGTATACAATATATATTATATATATATATATATATATAGTATATACTGTATATATATATATATATATATATATATATAAAATGAAACAATAACAAAAACTAAATTAATTAATTAATTAAAATAAACAATATAAAAAAGAAATGAATATGGTGTATTTAAATTAAATGTTATTATATTCCAACTATTAATTTGTATAATTTTAATTAGAGAATATTTTGCATCCATTTTTAAATTAACAATATAGGCAAAATTCATTTTTAAAGTCATTAAAAATGGGTGGGGTTTTCATAAATTTACCATACATTACGTCTACATGTGACTCAAGGTTAACAGATAAATGATTTGGGTCTAAGCCTTTCTTCCGAGTTGGGAGTGATAACAGGAAGAGATAATATGCTCTGTGGATTTAATATCTGTATTGCAAAAGGGGCAGACATTACTGTCAAAACTGACTCCCAAGGAAATTATTCATAAAGTATTCAAAATTACGGACCTGTAAAATAAAGCATTATGTAAAATTTTATAGTTACTATTAAGTTATATAAAATAATGTTCCAATGACTATTAAAATAAAAATCTGTCACAATAATTCTTTTTTTAAATATCAAAATTAAAGAACCAGCAGAATGCCATAAAAATTGTGAACTAATTCTTGCTCCTCAGAGGATGAACAGTTTTATTTTCTTCTGCACGATGCTCAAGACAAAATGTCAACTTTGCACACAAACTATCTCATGTTGTAATTGGTAGATTATCATTTGATTCTTGGGCACCTTTACACTCCTAAGAGTTTGGACCGGGCGGGGCTACTCAGCAAAGTTTGGGGTATTTCCATGAACGGGAGGCAGCTTTAAAAAGATATTTGCTTTAGTGATGGCACAGATAAAAGTAAAAATGAAACATTGAGTATCTGAGTTATCAGCATGAGCCTACCAAGTCTTCAGTGGTGAGGAAAGTCAGTCTCTCGTGGATGAGGGCAGCTTGCTCGTCGCTCGTCACGTACTCCCCTCTCTTGTCAGCCACCACCAGCTCCGACCACATCGGTCCCTCACTGCGCTTCTGCAGGGTCACCTCCAGGCTGAGGACACATTCATATGAGCACAAATACAAATAAAAACATGTTCCTTCTCATCCAAAGTGCTGGTGATCAATGAGTCATATAGATGTAAATGATGAGGCTGAAGTACGCAGACATGCAGCATCAGAGAGCTCACTTACTGATTTCCTATTTGTCACAAGCTGCCAAAAGCCAAAAACTCTGGTTCCACACTTTCCAGAAATTGCCTTAGAGCATGATTTTTATGAACTACAGAGCAAACGGTGTACTTAGAATGAGAATGATGCAATCAACCAGTAAACATCCAATCAGGAGCAGTCCAGTGGGCTAAAATGCTGTTTTGATGAGAAAGGTCAGAGGAGAACTGGAGGAGTTATTCAGACCGACAGGACTGTGGCCCGTCTGGTTTTGACACAAATGATGTTCCTCAGCAGCAAGTGAGAAGTGTTTCAAGTTTCAGACTAAATCAAGGAAGAGAGTAAAAACCCCATCTACCAACCCCCATCTGAGAGGTAGAAGCCTAAAAAATGTCACTCTGAGCTAAGCCCAGTGGGCTACCTCTGGTACTGAAAAGTGAAGCCAACACGGAAGTGCCTTCAACCTGCATTCTTTCTAACAGCCAGCAGGGGGCGACTCCTCTGGTTGCAAAAAGAAGTCTGATTGTATAGAAATCTATGAGAAAATGAGCCTACTTCTCACTTGATTTATTACCTCAGTAAACATTGTAAACATGAGTTTATGGTCCCAATCGCTAGTTTCAAGTCTTCTTCAATACAACATGATGTTCATTGAGTAAATTATGGTCCCAGTTAGAGTCAAATAGACCATAAAGCAGAGGATGCTTTGGGGCGTGGTTACCTTGTGATTGACAGGTCGCTACTACGGTGTTGTCCGGTCTGGGTGTTGTTCGCGTTTTCATCTTAGAACTTTAACCCTTCACAGTGTGTTTTCACTTCATTCAAGTTAATTGTAACATTTCGGTTGCCTAAAAATGTCTTATTCAGTGTTCGGTTGTACCACCCTCTCATGTCACTCCGCCAAGATGGCGACGTCAATAAACCAAAATGGCGACGGCCAAAACGCCGAACTCAAGACTTCAAAACGGTAGTCCACAAACCAATGGGAGACGTCACGGTGACTACGTCCACTTCTTTATATATACAGTCTATGGCTGAGCCACATCTCTGCCCTCTACACTGTAGGTTTTTGTACTCACATTTAGACTAAAGTTGTGATACATAAAAATAACTTCAATATCATTATCTGCAAATACGGCTGTCAATCCATTAAAATATTTAATCACGATTAATCGCAAATTGATCGCACATTTTTTAACTTTTCAAAATGTACCTTAAAGGGAGATTTGTCAAGTATTTAATACTCTTATCAACATGGGAGTGGGCAAATTTGCTGCTTTATGCAAATGTATGTATATATTTATTATTGGAAATCAATTAACAACACAAAACAATGACAAATATTGTCCAGAAACCCTCACAGGTACTGCATTTAGCATAAAACAACATGCTCAAATCATAACATGGCAAACTGCAGCCCAACAGGCAAAAACAGCTGTCAGTGTGTCAGTGTGCTGACTTGACTATGACTTGCCCCAAACTGCATGTGATTATCATAAAGTGGGCATGTCTGTAAAGGGGAGACTCGTGGGTACCCATAGAACCCATTTACATTCTCATAGCTGGAGGTCAGAGGTCAAGGGACCCCTTTGAAAGTGGCCACGACAGTTTTTCTTCGCCAACTATATAGTGTAAGTTTGGAGCATTATTTAGCCTCCTTCGTGACAAGCTAACATGACATGGTTGGTACAAATGGATTTAATTAGCTAAAACTGAGCCTGTTACAACCTCCGAAAGGTCAATTGCATTAATGCGTTAAAGAAACTAATTTGCATTAACGCGCTATCACGTTAACTTTGACAGCCCTACTGCAAACATCTCGCAGCCTTAGTTTGAGATAAGCTTGAAGTTTTACAGAGAGATGCACACCAATTTTATCTTAAAATGTTATATAGTAAGATTGTTTTTTGATTAGAGCTTCAACGATTATTCAATAAATTGATTAGCTGATCAACAGAAAAATGACTTGGCAACTGTTTGAATAATTGTTGCTGATTTAAGCTATTTTTTTTTTTTTTAGCAAACACGTCCAAACTTGATTCTAGGTTCTCAAATGTGAGACCTTTTGAATCAAATATATTTGGGACAAAGATTTTAAAAATTATTAGTTTTTTTTTTGGCCAAATTATGAAAATCACCTACACAAACATTTCAGATCATATGTACGGATAGGTTGCAGCTGTGAAGTACGCATAATGTTATCATGTCTTACTACATGAGAAATCTATAAACTTGATCATGTTTCACTGGCAGGAACACCATGACTTCAATACAAGGACACGTGATTCTTTTCATTAACTCTCATTGTTTCACTAAATGATGGTAATGAAAATCTCTCATTATGGATTCAAGCCAAAATATGAATGAATTAGAATAAAATCAGAATAAAACATTTTTCTTTTCTTCCTTGTTATACATGATATGTTCGCATATGTGCATTTTGCCCCGAGCGATTTTATCTCCTGTCGTCCCTGTGGACGTCAGAGGTTCTGAGTATATTCAGTCATAGTGCACCATTCGCTGTTTTCCATTAAGCGAGGAGAGCATAATGAACTACTGTGTGTTGGTGCTTTATCATGTTTTCTGGTACTGAATGTATCATGTACTCTCCTTTGCATTATGGTCCACTGAATAGGGCTGAATGTACCATTTTAACTGCAACACAGTACAGCACAGTATCATGTGCAAACTATTAGGAGCATGTGATCTTTTCATTTTAATTTAACTAGAATAATTGTGTAACTTTTCCTTTATGGCTTATAACACATTTTCCCTTTGTCTTATATTTTGTCTTCTCTGCATCTTCTTCTACCTCCCTCTTTCCCATTTCATCTTCCTCTAAAGAAACTTAAAATGAAGTTTATTTCTGCAGTTATGTAAACCAATAATTAACACAATCTCTCCTGGGCATAGAAGTCCAGATAAGACTCAAATACAAAAAACATGCCATCTGAAGGCATTGGCAGTCTAATGTAGCTAAATACGTGTTCAAATGAAAGCTTTCATACTGTAGCTGCACTCTAAATGCTAAAGAGATGCTCCTTCTTGTGCTGTCGGACCAAAAAGTGTCCAGGAACATGACGGTGAGCGTTGGAACTATTTATTTATTTTTTTAAAACTTTTCCTCAGTGGAAGAGTAATTTATTTCTGGGAAGTAATAATTTTAAACCATTGATAAGCCAGAAACAGAACAATTAGTCTGCAAAGTGATATTCATGTAAGGTAAATTATCTTGGGGAATTGCTTGTTTATGCAATTATAGAAACAGCTCTAATGCTTCACTGGTAGTTGTGGCAGCATTGTTGTTATTTGTGCAGCGTGCAGTTTACTTCAATGGAGACTGTCAACTGGGAATAAACTATCACAACATCTGCATGTCTTAATACCACAAGAGGAGAGTGAGAAACTTCTTTTGTCATTCGGGTAAAATGGTGTTAAAACAAATGGTTAGCAGGCACTTCTTCACCAACTAATTTTAACTTGTCACACTGAAGTAGAGACGACATAAAAAGAGGTCCTTCCTCTTTCCTCAATAATAACGCTCTCGTTCTTTGGTTGTATTTCCCTTTTGAGTATGTTGCAGTGTTACAGCTTGTGTTACAAAGCGCAGTCCTGCGTTCTTAGACCAACAATTCCCTGCAGATATGACACATGAGTATTAACCTAGAGCCTTATGTGCCACTGAGGAACTGTATTTGTGTCAGATTTACAGTATCATGATTCTTTGTTCATTAACCTGTTAGGAACTGGGCGTTGAACGAGCCGAATAATGGTGGTGGACATCAAGAGAGGAAGAGGACTGTGCACATATCAGAACTGAAACCCCTGAGTGGAATGATCAGCCGTGTGAAACTGTTATGCCGTGGATCTGTGAGAAAATAGCTTAATGTTGGTTATATGTTAATGCAACCCTGTCGCACAGCAGTTCGTGAAGTAGTCACGAAATTTATTGATTCTTGTACACAAACTCCTCATTTTTTTCAGGATGGTCAGCAAAAAAATCAATTTGTATGTAATTCACTTAATTGTGAACCGGAAAGTATACCGAGTGGCGAACGCAGCATATGGAGGATAGAGGGTAGATGGGTGGGTCAAAAAACACACGACTATTACCCAGGAGGCTGCTGCTGGTGTCCCGTGTGAAACTAAAAGTCAAAGCTGACTTATTTGTCACGTAAGTTACGGCACTTCTGGAGTTATTTTAACCAAAACCACGATCTTTTCCTAAAGCTAACTAAATAGTTTTGTTGCCTAAACCTTACCAAGTCAATCTATTCCTAAACCTAACTAAGTAGATTTATTTTGAAAAGACTGGAGAGGAAATAAACACGTGTGTCAAGTGTTGCTGGACATTCGTAGGAAAAAGCAAGAAAAAATACTTTTTTGAAAGTCGTGCTGAGCGTCACGAAAAAAAGGGAAATTTGTGTCAATGTACACAACTCAATTTTGCAACTATTTCACGAACTGCTGTGAGAATGTGTTGGTAAATGTTATGTTAATTGAAAAACGCTTTCTCCATCTCCTACCGTCTCTAAATGGAGCACTTGAAGTAGTTCAGCATATTTGATGAAGTTGATGTAATTGCATGATTCTTGCACTTTTTGGGGCTGTACCCAAATGGTTGAATTCACTTAATGTAAGTCGCTTTGGATAAAGTATCTGCTAAATAAATGTAACGTATCCATAATAATATATTATGTTTATTTGTTGATTATATTTTGCATTATTAATCAGAATCTGTAACTACTGTTCTAAGTAACTAGTAGCAAAAGGTATCGAATAAATGTAGGAGTAAAAAAGTACAATATTTGAATAGAAGAAGAAAGTAGCATAAAATGGAAATAATAAGTAACGTACCTCAAAAGTATACTCAATTACAGTACTTGAGTAAATGTATTCTTATTTACTATCCACCACTGGTTTTGTTCAACAAACATGAGAAGCTGGTTGTTTTTCAATATATTCTCCTCTATAGATATCTATACTGTATATGTATACAGTATATACTGTAGAAATCTTTCTCACATGCCTCCACGGTGAACGGAGAATCCAAAAATGTAGAAAATTCCTGATGAATTGAAGTAAATTCATATCAAAATATTTGTTTACAAACTCTCACACACTTTAATAGGCTACTTTAATCAAAAAGTAAGCACAACTGCAAGTCAAGTATACTTTTCTGTCGGCCTAGAAGGCAAGAATAAGTCATTATACTTTTCGTAGGTATATCTCGATCAAAAGATTAAGTACAAGTATAAGCCAAGTAGACTTTTCTGTATACTTGCCTGTATAAACTAAGTATACTTACGTATATCTCTGATAATCTGGAGGGCACTATGGTGTTGAACGCTGAGCTGTAATCCACGAACAGCATCCTCACATAGGTGTTCCACCTGGAAGGAAGGGACACCTATGTGAGGATGCTGTTCGTGGATTACAGCTCAGCGTTCAACACCATAGTGCCCTCCAGGCTCGTCAGTAAGCTCAAGGATCTGGGCCTGAACACACCACTGTGTGACTGGATCCTGGACTTTCTGACGGGACGCCCCCAGGTGGTGAGAATCAACAACCTCACCTCGACTTCACTGACTCTAAGCACAGGAGCGCCTCAGGGCTGTGTTCTCAGCCCCCTCCTGTACTCCCTCTACACCCACGACTGTGTGGCAACAAGAGCTTCAAACACCATCGTGAAGTTTGCGGACGACACAGCAGTTGTGGGGTTGATCTCCCATGGCGACGAGATGGCTTACAGGGAGGAGGTGACCACCCTGGAACAGTGGTGTCAGAACAACCACCTCTCCCTGAACATCTCAAAGACCAAGGAGGTCATCATGGATTACAGGAGGGGGGGTTGCACTCACCCCCCAGTCACCATCAACGGCACAGCGGTAGAGAGGGTGGACACCTTTAAATACCTGGGTGTCAACATCCATAAGGACTTGACATGGGCCACCCACACCACCGCTGTAGTCAGGAAGGCCCAGCAGAGACTGTACGCTCTGAGGCGACTCAAGACTTTCAGACTGAAACCGCAAATCCTCAGGGACTTCTACCGGGGCACCATAGAGAGCCTCCTGACAGGCTGCTTCACCACCTGGTTCGGCAGCTGCACCAACGTGGACCGTAAGGCGCTGGAAAGGGTGGTGCGCTCGGCCCAACACATCACCGGGTGCGAGCTGCCCAGCCTGCAGGAGCTTTACACCCAGCGGTGCCTCAGGAAGTCCCTGAGGGTCATTAAGGACACGACACACCCCCACAACAGCCTGTTCTCCCTCCTGCCCTCTGGTAGAAGATACAGGACCCCCAGGACTCTCACCAGCAGACTGAGGAACAGTTTTTTCCCCCAGGCCATCAGACTTTTAAATCTATAATTAATTTGACACATTCTTACACAAAAATATTTCTTATACTGTATATATTGTTAATACATATGTTCTTAATATGCCCTTGTATAAAGTATTTCCTTTTATAATTGTAATGTAAATGTAATATAATTTATTATTTAATGGAGCTTCCTAGCGAAAAGTATTTCACACGTTTGTACCTGTACAACCGGCGTGACAATAAACATCTTGAATCTTGAATCTTGAATCTTGATAAGTACTTACAAAGTAAACTGAAAGTATACTCTCTTATTTTAAGTTTAAATAAGTATACTAATAACATCCTTGAATAAACTTTTATTTGGTAAGAGTCGTAGCTCCTGTTAAATAACTTTAGACTAAGAGTGTTCATGTGTGCCATTACACGGATGTACTTACACAAATAAATAGTGTTAGTGGTTGGTGGTTGGTGGTTGGTGGTTTTTTGTACAAGATATTCTCATCACCTTGGAAATTTGTGACTTCCTTTTTTTCAGCATTTACATGTACTCTGTGCTGAGAGCTGACCTTTTAGGAAATAGTTGTCATTCTCATGAGCGATGGAAGAAATCTACACCGATGTTGAATATGACGCGTCTGTTGACCCAGGACCTTCGACCAATCCAACAGGTAAGAGTGTTCAGTTAGTCTGTGTATCATCATCTGATCACTGTTGACTGTATTTCTCTGTGTTCAGGTCCCAGGAGCTCAGAGAAAAGATTTCGTAGAGCTGTTGATCTCTGTCTGGGGCTGCTGAGTGTTTTCCTGCTGGCTGGACTCATCGGCCTCCGTGTCCACTGTGAGTCTAAATCACATTCACAAGATAAAGTCAGACTGAACTTGTGCTTATAGGAACATCCTTCTACTCTAGAAGATGTACATGTTTTCCCTAGATATGTGTATCACTGTAAGGATCGAACCTGCCAAAATAAAAATAAATAATAATATGTAAATATATATAAATAAATGACTCGATAAATAAATAAATATATCATTAAATGCAGCAAAAACAATATTTAAAATAAATGTAGCCATTAATTAATTGTTAAAATGTGACATAAATTGATATTTCTGTTTTAATTTGCTTCTTTATTTATTTAACTTTGTATTAATTCCGTTATTTATTTTGTCTTCATTTAATTTTCCCTTTTATTTATTCATGTTTTTTAAATTAATCTTTAAATGTATTTATTTTTGCATTTACTTAGATTTATTTATTTTTGCATTTATTTATTTATTTTATACTTATTTTTAAATGTGTGTATTTATTTATTCATTCATTTATTTATGCACAATTTCCCTTAAAAAATAAATACATACATAAATAAATACATTTAAAAATGTAAAAAATAAATACATAAATAAATAAAAGGGGAAATTAAAAAGGAGTTTATAAATAAGGGAAATTAATTAAAAGCTACATTTAATTTGAATATTATTTTGCGACATTTAATGACATATTTATCTATTTATTGAGTCATTTATTCATTTATTAATTTTTTTTTTATTTCGTTCCGTCCCCCATATTTTTTCACTCTTCGTTTGTTTGATTTGTCTGTCTTTTCTCAATTTTGTCATTTACATTTTGCTCTTTTCAAGCAGTTTTGTTTTCAATCTTTTGACATAAAATAAAAACCAAACAGCCAAATCAACAAAACAAGGGTTCATTTCATTTTGGTGGCGTATTCAAATTGAATTTGGTGCAGATCGTCATCATAGCATTTATCCAGTATCAACTTATTAGCTTTTTTTTTTAACAGGAGTATCATTTAAGACATATGCAGCAGAGGCATGTTGCATCTCTACTGTGATAAACCCACAGATCTTTGATATGTTGGTTAAGTGTTATCACAATCATGGGGCAAAATACGGAAATGTAGTCTTGTGCAATACATTATAGACATAAATGCAGAAGGTGTTTTGAGTGTCTGAGAAATGTATCTTGATTAATTTTAGGCACACTTCGTGGTTCAGCTTCAGATCTCTCTACTATCGAAGCCAACCTGACTGAGCGTCTCCAGGCCAGCGATTACAAGCTGTCCTCCGTGTCTGCAGAGAGAGACCTGCTGAACGCCAGCCTCACTGAAATCACTAAAGAGTTGGACAGGCTTCAGAGTTTGTCCAAAGAGAGTGAGTGCATTCATTTTGAATTAATAGTTTACATGCAAAGATTAACTCAGTCAATCCTTTATGTAATTTGCATAGAGATGTGCCCTCTAAATGTATGTGCCCTCTCAAAGTAGTGCCATGATGTTGGATTTGGTGGTGTGTTCTTTATACTATGACAGTTTTCCTAAAATGAAATTAAAAAAAAATCGTAATATATCGCCTTACTTACAGTATCGCAATATATCGCAATCCACGTATCGCCAGATTTTGCTAATACACAGCCTTAGACTCTACAGTATATAGAGATGGACAACATGACAGCTCCCCAAAAGTGAAGCCAAAACATCTGGCTCGCCCCCTGGTGGCTGGCTGCAGTATAGCTCATAAATCCCACCCCCCTCCATGTTAGCAGATGGGACATGGGCCAAACTAAAAAGTCAAAGTACACATCAAATACATTTTTCCCAAAGATGGTTTCTGTCATTTTAGTTAGTAGTTCTTATCACGCTGATGTATGTTCAAGTGTTAATTTTTCTGGTAAGTTTGATTTTAATTAGTTATTTGATGCTATAATAAAAAGGGGAGGAGACATCATGATTGACAGCTTGATTGAATCTTGTTTGTATCTTGCAGATAAAATGTGTCCTGCAGGATGGACGATGTTCAGTTCAGCCTGTTACCTCCTCTCTGGTGGGGCTGGTTCCTGGGATAAAGCCAGAAAGGACTGCAGAAACAGAGGAGCAGATCTGGTGATGATTGAAAGCGCTAAAGAGCAGGTGCAGGTGTCTTTGTGTATGTGCGTGTTTGCAAATTGATATTGAAATATATATATTTTTTTTACCATTTTTCTAAAAAGTATTTATTTTATAAATTATATTTCCAGAGAGAGAACGTAATTTGCAGTTTAGTTGTATGGGAATGTGATATTTAAGAGACAGGGTTGTTGTGTGAATTCAATTAACCCATATATCTAAACAAATTAATAATTACTTTATCTCACTGTGGACAACGTAAATTTTTTTTTTTCTTTTCTTCTTCATGTTCAGATAAATACGTAGACTGCACATATTGTGTTTAAAACTAAAATATAATGTGTGTTTCTTTATGTTGAACAGACGTTTGTTGCTGGGCTCACCAAGAAAACGACTTGGATTGGTTTGAATGACAAAGATGTGGAGGGGACTTGGAAATGGATCGATGTAACTCCACTGATCCTGAAGTAAGCTTTTACATTGATATTTAATATAGACATATACAGCCATCATTTTATGTTACTATAATTTATTTAAATATATATAGATAGATTTATTATAGACTCAACTCAAGCGGTTTCTTCCAATGCTGAACTTTTAACGTTTCTAAAACTGCAGCTTTCAGATAATAAAGAATAACTAAAGAAAATATACACAATTTTCAGATTAATTGTCCTGAGTAATGTTTTTTTTTTAATGAAACCCTGTTTTCCTCAGTGGAAGAGTAATTTATTTCTGTGATGTAATAATTTGAAACCACTGATAAGCCAGAAACAGAACAATAAGTCTGCAAAGTGATATTCATGTAAGGTAAATTATCATGGGGAATTGCCTGTTTATGCAATTATAGAAATAGCTCTAACGCTTCACTAGTAGTTGTGGCAGCATTGTTGCTATTTGTGCAGCATGCAGTTTACTTCAATGGTGACTGTCAACTGGGAATAAACTATCACAACATCTGCATGTCTTAATACCACAAGAGGAGAGTGAGAAACTTCTTTTGTCATTCAGGTGAACTGGTGTTAAAACAAATGGTTAGCAGGCACTTCTTCAACTCCTAATTTGAACTTTTCACACTGAAGTAGAGACGACATAAAAAGAGGTCCTTCCTCTTTTCTCAATAATAACGCACTCGTCATTTGGTTGTTTTTCCCCTTTGAGTATGTTGCAGTGTTACAGCTTGTGTTACAAAGCGCAGTCCTGCGTTCTTAGACCAACAATTCACTGCAGATCTTTGTTCATTAACCTGTTAGGAGCTGGGCGTTGAACGAGCCAAATAATGGTGGTGGAAATCCAAAGTTGGGTGGAGAGGACTGTGCACATATCAGAGCTGAAACCCCTGAGTGGAATGACCTGCCGTGTGAAACTGTAATGCTGTGGATCTGTGAGAAAATAGCTTAATGTTGGTTATATGTTAATGCAACCCAGTTGCACAGCAGTTCGTGAAGTAGTCACACAATTTATTGATTCTTGTACACAAATTTCTAATTTTTTTCGGGATGGTCAGCAAGAAATCAAATTGTATGTAATCCACGTAATTGTGAACCGGAAAGTATACCGAGTGGCGAACGCAGCATATGGAGGAGGTCAGGGTAGATGGGTGGGTCAAAAAACACAGGACTATTACCCAGGAGACCGGTGTTGGTGTCCCGTGTGAAACCAGAAGTCAAAGCTGATTTATTTGTCACTTAAGTTACGGCACTTCTGGAGTTGTTTTTAACGGAAACCACGATCTTTTCCTAAAGCTAACTAAGTAGTTGTGCTGCCTAAACCTAACCAAGTCAATCTATTCCTAAACCTAACTAAGTAGATTTATTTTGAAAAGACTGGAGAGGAAATTGACACGTGTTGCTAGACATTCGTAGGAAAAAGCAAGAAAAATACGTTGCTTAGAGTCGTGCTGAGCGTCACAAAAAAAAGGGAAATTCAAGTCAATGAACACAATGCAATTTTGCAACTATTTCACGAACTGCTGTGAGACTGTGTTGGTAAATGTTATGTTAATTGAAAAACGCTTTCTCCATCTCCTACCGTCTCTAAATGGAGCACTTGAAGTAGTTCAGCATATTTGATGAAGTTGATGTAATTGCATGATTCTTGCACTTTTTGGGGCTGTACCCAAATGGTTGAATTCACTTAATGTAAGTCGCTTTGGATAAAGTATCTGCTAAATAAATGTAACGTATCCATAATAATATATTATGTTTATTTGTTGATTATATTTTGCATTATTAATCAGAATTTGTAACTACTGTTCTAAGTAACTAGTAGCAAAAGGTATCGAATAAATGTAGGAGTAAAGAAGTACAATATTTGAATAGAAGAAGAAGAAAGTAGCATAAAATGGAAATAATAAGTAAAGTACCTCAAAAGTATACTCAATTACAGTACTTGAGTAAATGTATTCTTATTTACTTTCCACCACTGGTTTTGTTCAACAAACATGAGAAGCTGGTTGTTTTTCAATATATTCTCCTCTATAGATATCTATACTGTATATATATATACAGTATATACTGTAGAAATCTTTCTCACATGCCTCCACGGTGAACGGAGAATCCAAAAATGTAGAAAATTCCTGATGAATTGAAGTAAATTCATATCAAAATATGTTTACAAACTCTCACACACTTTAATAGGCTACTTTAATCAAAAAGTAAGCACAACTGTGGGTCAAGTATACTTTTCTGTCGGCCTATAAGGCAAGAATACTTCATTATACTTTTCTTAAGTATATCTCGATCAAAGATTAAGTACAAGTATAAGCCAAGTATACTTTGACTTTTCTGTATACTTGTCTGTATAAGCTAAGTATACTTAAGTATATCTCTGATGAGTACATAAAAAGTAAACTAAAAGTATAGCTTAAAATAAGTTTACTAATAGCACACTTGAATAAACTTTTATTTGGTAAGAGTCGTAGCTCTTGTTGAGTTCTTTCAAGGTCAGCAATCCGTTTTGAATCCCAATTGAAAACTAAAGCTGCGAGCAGCGATGAACGGGTCCTTGCACCTTCCCGCGCGTCGTGGGTACTGGCGGGATGCTGACTGACGCGGCCAGGCACAATGAAACCGGAACTCTGACGAGCGCAATGACGCCTGCCACAAGACTCTACGACAAACGGTTCATGAGTTATAAAAGTGGGCGTGGCTAATGTGTAGGGGGCGGGGATAACGGTACCAACTTAACCGGCACTCTCTGCTGAGTGATATGACACCTCCCACAAGACTCTACGACAAACGGTTCATGAGTTATGAAAGGGGGCGTGGCTAACGTCTTGGGGTAGGGCTATGAATCTATATCGACATGAAAATGACCTCAGGCCTGGACCACCATCATGGCTGAGAAAGCTGGAGCAGATTTGACAAAGTATGTTGAAGTTACAACAACTTCCTGTTTCTTGGCGAATCACGCTAAATGGCCGGAATGCCACGGTCATGCCGTTCTGTGAAAACTCACCATTTGAATAACTTTTCACCCTTAAGGTCTTAAGATGGTCCTGACCAAATTTCAAGTCGATCTGATTAAATCTGGAGGAGTTTGTTAAAGTACACAGCCTATAAAACGCTAAAAATGGTTGAAAATCGCACATTGAATTAAAAGTGGCTGACTTCCTGTTGAGTTTTGGGCAAACCTCCAAGAGGCTTTTTTGTGTGTCTCCACATGTTACATCTGCCCGCCAAATTTCATACATGTAGGTGAAACTGGAGCGAGGGGCTCAATTTTTCCAACTTTCTAGGGGTCGCTAGCGAGCCATTTTGCAACACCCAAGCCCGAGACCATTAAAATACTTACATTTTTCACCGCGTCTGATAAGTGTGACAAGTTGAACAACTTTTTCAGCATGGCAAAGGCCTCAAAAGGCGATTCATTTGCATGAAAAGAATAATCCTTATAGTTTCAATAGAGCCTTCGCTGGCCCTACATTGTCGGTGCTCGGGCCCTAATTAGCTTCAGCTGAGAATGATGTTTGTCATGGTTAGCCATTGATAAAATTCAGAGGTTTGCCACATAAATGTTTTCTAAATTGCTCTTTGCTAATAAAAAAAGAGCTAGGAGTGACGAAAGGGGCAATAAAGGGATTCACTGGTGTCAGAATTGAATAAGTATTTTTAACAACTAGTGACCAGATCCAAATGGAACTGGCTATCAGAAACCAACCCAAGTCGAACTAGAAGGCCACTCGGAGAGCGCAGACCTCTGCCAAGGCTATGCTCTATCTCGCAACGTTAACAAAAGTGACAAATAATGTGCGTATCTGCCATATTTGTAATGGGTTTTCCTTGGCCCATGCTATGCCCTTCTACTACTATCTTGTTGCGAAGGAGGCTCAATAACGAAAATCTGTCATGGCCGTTTTCAAAGGGGTCCCTTGACCGCTGACCTCCAGATCAGTGAATGTAAATGGGTTCTATGGGTACCCATGAGTCTCCCCTTTACAGACATGCCCACTTCATGATAATCACATGCAGTTTTGGGGCAAGTCATAGTCAAGTCAGCACACTGACACACTGACAGCTGTTGTTGCCTGTTGGGCTGCAGTTTAACATGTTATGATTTGAGAATATTTTTTATGCTAAATGCAGTACCTGTGAGGGTTTCTGGACAATATCTGTCATTGTTTTGTGTCGTTAATTTATTTTCCAATAATAAATATATACATACATTTGTTTAAAGCAGCATGTTTGCCCACTACCATGTTGATAAGAGTATTAAATACTTGACAAATCTCCCTTTAAGGTACATTTTGAACAGATACAAAATGTGCAATTAATTATTTTTTGAATTTTTAGGCATAAAACTAGTCAACCTACTACTTCAACATGACACGTTGCGCACACGTTGCAGCCTCAATCTAAGAATGCAAACATGGGCCTTCAGAAGCAAATATCATTCATACTCTATTGTGCTGCTGGATGTTATGAAACAGGTCTATATTTGGGAAACAATGACAAGATATGAAAGAGACACATAAAGGCAGCTTCTTAATTCAGTTCCCGGCAGAGGAAAGCGGGATGGTGCTCAGCTGTCGGACTATAAAGAGCATAACCCATTGGTATGGAAAAACATGCTCAATACAAACAATAGGAGTGTTCTTATCTAGGTATTTACATTGTAGAAGGACATCCAGATGGAGGTTGCATGCACACACACACACACACACACACACAGACAAACACACACACTTCTCCCAGCTAGATTTCCATCTAGGGAACAAATCAGACCATCTATTTTATATTTTGTTTGGCTACATCTACTGTCCTTTGTGTATCTATGGAAAAACACCATCAATTGTGATTTTCTGAGATATTCACTGCTAGAAAGGGCATCTAGATAAACACAGCAGCACCCAAACAGCAGACGAAGAGAGAGGGTCACTGTATGGAATTATCACACACCGAGCGCCAAATGTCAGTAGAATTGATCTTTGATACATAAGCAGGGATAAGCTTAAAGAATACAATATAAAATGTCCACCTCACAGTTCTTCATCCGAACATCATTATGTTTAGATTGTTCTTTCTACACACAACAAATCATAGACACAGGTATACTCTGTCTCCATCACACACACACACACACACACACACACACACACACACACACAGGAACCTTGAAACATATCAAGGATAATCAAAAATCTAACAAACAGGCTATGTAACATGTTTTTCATACTGAATGGAGCATTGAAGGAAACAGGAAGTAGAGACAGAGAGCTCATAGAGACACAGATGAAAGGTCTTAAAGGTCACATATTATGCTCATTTCCAGGTTCATAGATGTATTTTAATGTTGCACTAGAACATGTTTACATGCTGCAATGTTCAAAAAACCCTTTATTCTTCTCATACTGCAGCCTGAGTCTGCCTGCCTCAGAGACTAATTCAGCCTCTGTCTGAAAACCACTGATTCACAGCCTGTCTCCTCCCACTCTGCTCTGATTGGTCAGCGTTTTCTGTCAATCTCAACAACAACAGCGTCACCCTCCCCCTCCCTCTCGGAGCAGCTCTGGAGAGAGAGACGAGTGGAGAGATAGCAGCTAGAATAGAGCTTATAAACCACTTTAAAGTTTATAAACCAGAAACTTCACCCAGCGCACGTTACCGGAGGAATCTGATCAGAAATCGGCGACACATGATGAACATCTGCGGTCCAGATTCCAGGTTTTCCTGACGGTTTCTCTCAGGTAAATAATGCTGTTTATATCTCTGTTAGTTAACTCAGTGTTTACCTCATGCATCAACTCTGTAAACCGTAAACATACACTCTGTTTTACGTCTGTCTTTACAGATCCATCTGTGAGAAATGACCGACAGAATCATCCCAGAGGAGAGCAGACAGCTGTGGGCAGATGGCTCTGTTTACATGGAGATACAGAGCTAACCCGGTAGCATGTAGCTAACCCGTTAGCATGTAGCTAAATGCTAACGGGTTAGCTACATGCTACCGCTATGACACGGTGTGTAAACACAGCGACCATCAGGGTGGAAAATAGAAGATGTGAAACAGTAGTCAGTTCATTATTTCTGCTAAAAGATAAATGTATGGAAGATCAGAGTAATGGTATATTATTTACAGTAGTAGCTGTCTCTGTGTTACCATGACTACAGACCACCGGAGCTTAGCTTACCATAGTTACCAGAGCTGAAGACTTTCTCCTGTACCATGTCACATAACTAACTAACAGGTGAGATGATTACAAATGCTGTGAATAATTAATATTGTCATCTGTCAACTCAAATAAAGTTTGACTGTGAAACAGAAATGTGTTGTGTTGCTTACAAGTCACTATTTACTACCTGTAATCTGCTACATGCATGACATCAAATATATATAATATATAAATATCATCTGTTTAAACAGTGTAATTACATAAAGCCTTTGTGAAAGAACATGTTATATTTAGATGATGGGAGTACATGAAGCCTGTTCTGCTGGTTCTTGCAGACTTTGCTCAAGTTAGGTTGAGGAGGAGAGACAGTGACGCGCTGTGGGGCGGGGTCAGCTACTGAAGGTTCTCTCTGGTTCGACCAGGAAACCCTTACATGGCTTGCATTTCTCTAATGACGTCAGAAGAGAAGGAAAAAAAGCGATTTTTTTTTCTGCACCCATTTCCGGACAAACGGAGGAGGAGAAAAAGAGAGAGGATGGTCTTTTATGATACTATGGTGGCCTGTAGACACACTGGGGACAGATATTGATGTTTAAAAGACATGGAAAAGTGCATTTTGCATAATAGGTGACCTTTAAAGTGGAGGATATGACTCAACTCATATTGGCTACTGGATTAATAGATCCAATGCTTAGGAAAAGTATTCAGCTCCCTTGCCCTTTTTATGTTTTATTGTTTTGCAACGCTGAATCACAGCGGATGTAATTTAAAAAAAAAAAAGTAGAAAAAAAGAGCTGGTCCACTGTTCCACAACTAGGACAACATGTCCTCTAGGGGTTTAAATCACCAGTTTCATCACGATACGATATCATATTGATTCTTTGGACAACGATACGGTAGTTGTCGATATCACAAAGTCTGCCACGATACGATTTCATTGAATTCAGGGGCCTGTGATTGATATGAAACAATATCATACGCCCATTTAACACAATCAGTTACATTTATATCAACTCAAAAAAAGCAACTAAAAAATGTGCATGCACGCATGGGAAAGGCCCTTTCTAGAGCCAGTTGGAGCAGAACCAGAGTGTTGAGCGAGTGTGTGTATGTGGGAAGTGAATGGTGAAGCAAGAGAGAGAAAGCGGCGGCGACGGCAGCAAGTAACGTTATCAACTTCGGCCCAGGCAGGAAAAGTTAACGGTTTGGTTTGTCCGTTCTGGGCTACTGTAGAAACATGGCGGTGCAACATGGTGGACTTCGAGGAGAGGGGGACCTGCTATTGGAGACAGCCCTAATATAAACAAAACTAACGAATACACGATTCTTATTATCAGGTGATTATACACTAAAGACAACATACTTCCCTTCCATTTCTGCCAATAGACCCCCCTAATTTTACCTTTAATTATTAATCAGAGTCTCAAATTGATAGTTCAGTATACTAAGATCATACTATTTTATGAGACTACATTAATTGGCTATCATTTTCCCTTTGTTAAGAAGGGTGTCGCCCCGATTGATTTAATATCAATTAAATCATATTATCCCATATAATTAACGATTTTTGATCATTATCAATGAATGTTGATAGCCATAAGGCATTTTTGAGCTCCTGCACCAACAGAATTGTAGTGCCCCGTTATTATTAATATAAAATAAAATAATAAAATATATTGATAATTTATACATTTTAGTGATATTAATAATTATCTATAATATTTGTTAATAACAAGACCAGCTCCTACCTGCATCCCCAAAATACAAGCAGCAGAGAATGAGGGATGCAGATAGTTATAGTGAGTGCAAGGACAATAACAGAGGTTAAAGGAATACTTCACCAACAGCATCACCATTTGTATACCAGTAAGTCACCCTGTGTTACCTTGAATTCTTGAAGGACACTTTGTTTTTCTCAAATGCCTCCACGGTTTAAGGGACGTGGGACATGTTATGAGCTTGGATCTTGAGTTTCATTTACCATCATCATGAATTGTATTCATTTATTTACATTTTTTAATCTTTACTAAATGTTCTGTAAAAAGACATGGAAGTAGTTTTCTTCAGTCCCACTAACCTGTCACAGTTCTGTAGTTCGTACGTCCACCTATTTCACATATTGTGACTAGGGCTGTCAAAGTTAACTCGATAATAACGCGTTAACACAAATTTGTTTTAACGCCATTAAATTCTTTAACACGTTAATGCATCTTGCAATTTTTAGGTTGTACCGGGCTCAGTTTCAAAAGCTAGAGTGAAGATACTGACACGAAACTAGAAAAGGAATCCATTGGTACCAACCATGTCATACTAGCTTGTCGCGAATGAGGATAAATAACGCTCCAAACTTACAATAAATTTTGGCGAGGAAAAACTGTCATGGCCGTTTTCAAAGGGGTCCCTTGACCTCTTACGTCCAGATATGTGAATGTAAATGGGTTCTATGGGTACCCATGAGCCTCCCCTTTACAGACATGCCCGCTTTATAATAATCACATGCAGTTTGGGGCAAGTCATAGTCAAGTCAGCACACTGACACACTGACAGCTGTTGTTGCCTGTTGGGCTGCAGTTTGCCATGTTATGATTTGAGCATATTTTTTTAATTTAAATGCAGTACCTGTGAGGGTTTCTGGACCATATCTGTCATTGTTTTATGTTGTTAATTGATTTGTAGTTAATTGATTTTCATAAAGCAGCATATTTGCCCACTCCCACGTTGATAAGAGCATAAAATACTTGACAAATCTCCCTTTAAGGGACATTTTGAACAGATAAAAAATGTGTGATTAATTTGCGAATATTCTATGGACAGTCATGTGATTAAATATTTTAATCAATTGACAGCCCAAATTGTGACATTAGCTGAAGTGGAAAATATTCCTCATCTATAGGAGAACATTCTTCATCTATTGAGCGACATGGCCAAGTATACAGCCAAGAAATTCAGGTCTTGAAAAGGTGTCAAGTATGCGAGGCATCTAGTTGTATTTTCACAATTTTCACAAATTCCTTACAACACTGAATCACAAGGTGTATGGCTGGGATTTAGTTTGACACTGAGCAACAGAACCCCATCTGTAATTTTCCACCTTGTCGTGTGTCCCTGTGACCCTGGTCACAGTGTCCTCGTAGGATGACTCAAGGCAAATTGTCCCCAGCTAATGAGCCAGACCCAGAGTGATTCAGGAAGCCTTATACATTAAATCAACACCATTGGCAAAGAGTCACCTCGCCTGGAATAGGAAGATTGGGACAAATTCCTGTAGCCAGGCTCCAGGTGGAGCTTTCAGGCGAACGTTGGACCCCTCAGGAAGAGAAGGCAGGGCCTCGCTCAGACTGTTTTCAAACGGGGAGGAGAACTGCTGACATAGACTCAGGGATATAGTTGGTCAGGGAAGGGAGAACGGCGGGACACTGCTTTTCACTTACTCCTTAAAGGAATACTTCACCCACAACATCACCATTTGTATATCAATTACTCACCTCGTGTTACCTTGAACTCTTAAAGGACACTTTGTTTTTTCTCGCTTGCTTCCACGGTGAATGGAGAATATAAAAAAAAGGAGAAAAGTGAAGTAAATGGGGGCCATTTAAATGTGGTCCCCATTTACTTCACTATATCAAGACTTATATCCTTTCTTTAATTCTTCGTTCACCGTGGAGGCATGCAAGAAAAACAGTGTCCTTTATGAATTCAAGGTAACACGGTGTGAGTAATTGATATACATGTGGTCAATTGTGGGTGAAGTATTCCTTCATTCCGGGCGAGGTGACTCTTTGCCAATGGTGTTGATTTAATGTATAAGGCTTCCTGAATCACTCTGGGTCTGGATCATTACCTGGGACCTTGAGAGACCCTTCGAAGACACTGTGACCAGTGTCACAGGGACACACAACAAGGTGGAAAATTACAGATGGGGTTCTGTTGCTCAGTGTCAAACTACATCCCAGCTACACACCTTGTGATTCAGTGTTGTAAGGGAAAAAAAAGGAAATTGTGAAAATACAACTAGGTGCCTTGCATACTTGACACCTTCTCAAGACCTGAATTTCTTAGCTGTATTATACTTGGCCATATCGCTCAATAGATGAAGAATGTTCTCCTATAGATAAGGAACATTTTCCACTATAGTTAATGTCACAATACGTGAAATAAGTGGACGTACGACTACAGAAAATGTAATAAATATTAAAAAAAATGTAAATAATGAAATACAATACATTTTAGTGAAACTAATCTGACTCAAGATGCAAGCTGATAACATGTCCCAGGTCTGTTAAATGCCTATGTGCATGACTACTGCACATAGTCAATATTGATGGGGAGGTTCATGGGGTGTAGACTACCAGTATGTGAGATCTCTGTTTTTGGCTGGACCGCAGAGGGCCAGCCCTACAAACGCAAAAGTCTGTCACTGAGTGACTGAGTGACTGACTGAGTGATGAAGTTACACGATTGGTCGACCGAGTGTTGGAGTTTCCTCATTGGCCGTTTCTCTTTCAAAATGAAAAGGTGGGAACAGTCCGACTCACGAAACTTGGACCAAGCTGTCAAACAAGGCGATCTTGTTCTAAAATGAAACGGGATTCGGCAGTGGCATCGCCTATTTCTCACTTAAAATGGTTCCAGAAGTAGATTTTGGTGGATTGTTTGGACGGAATAACAGAACGTTTACGAGCAGGCCGCCATGTTCTTTCCTGTTTGAAACGGCGAGCAGAAAACTAGGAACTAATCAGGTGCATTCCATATCACCGCTTGAACAGCCAGTTGAGTGGAGCAGCGCGTCCCCTAGTGTCCAAACCGGACCTGGTGGACATGTACCGCTGGATTTAACATTATAGACATGACCACTGACTATTTGTGTAACAATTTAGACACAAATTCACAGACTGACCATACACGGTCCAGACATATACTAAGTTCTGACCGAGTCTTGTTGATATGAGGCTGTGAACACACAGGGGAATAAACATGAGTGGAGATGGAAACTGTTCCTTGAGTTGATGGTTTGTGGCTTCCCTGTTCCCCTCATTCAGAAGCAAAACAAAACTGAAATACAGCTGTAATGTACAGCATCATGAGGTTTCCTGTGTCTCTGCTGTTTCTTGCTCCTGAAAATACTGAAATCAAAAAACAACTTTGCACACCTTTTGTCATTTTTGATGATCCAGGCGCTGGCCTCTGGGTCTACAGATGCGTGTAGCTGGCCCTCCAGTAAAGGAGGGAAACCCTGAACTCCGAGCCTGATGTTGTCTGCCTTGAGCTTGAACTGCACCTCCTCTTTGGTGAAACCCTCGGGCATGCGCACACACACCGTGATGTCCTCCGCTGTCTGCTGCCAGAAGTAAATGGGATCTGAATTCAAATAGGAGAGAGAAATGTATGGTGCTAAAGTTAATGAGATGAAATGAAAGTCCTGTGCCGGTTGTTTCAGAGTCATACATAAAACATCTAATAGAGTGCAGGAGTTGAGGGGAATTACTTCTGAATATTCAGCGACACTGCAGATGGGAGACTATTAAAATAAATGAATTATCATCCCGCGAGGGGGCACTACAGGGGCCTAGCTCACAGCGAAGCTATTAATTCTCCTGCACAACTTGACATTTTAACCTGCAGTGTTGTGCAGAAATATCCTGTCAGTCCTAAACTTTTCAGATTTTGTTGTGCTACTCGTAGTAGTTTACTTGCAATCATCCTTTTATTGATTTATTTTCAGATCAAGGTGAACAGTTTGAATTTGTCAAACCTCTAGAGAAGGAGTGATATTAAATCACTATAGATATGTGACAATCTTAGGTCTCAATTCTGCATACTGAACCACAGAATGGGTAAAATACACACTGCAATATGGACCTGCGGGTACTGTGAACATCTAGGTGGAAATGAGATCATGAAGGCAACATTAAAAAACATTTGTATTTTTTTATATTAAAACCCTAAAATGTTAAAATCAAAGGATTTCATTAAAGGGGACATATCATGAAAAAACACACTTTTTCAGTGCTTGTGCACATCTGGGTATCTGGAGTTCCTACCAATCCACAAACTGTGAAATAAGACAACCCAGTCAGTTTTTTGTGGGCTGTCTAGATCAGAAAACATGTGATTCAACAAGCCATTCAGATTTGGTTCCCCTTCCTATGTCACATGCAGGCTCATCAGAATATACCGCCCACAGCTTGACAACTACCTTTGCAAAGGTGCACCATATTTTTCTCGCAAGCCAATCAGAGCAGACTGGGCTTTTTCAGGAGGGGGGCTTAAAGAGACAGGTGCTAAAACAGAGCGTTTCAGACAGAGAGATATGTCTCCTTTAAATATTCATAACTAAATCAGCAACAATCAACTTTTGGAGAAAAAAAAACTGCTTACCTATTACTTATTAAGAATTTAAAGGGGACATATCATGCTCATTTTCAGGTTCATGTTTGTATTCTGGGTTTCTACTAGAACATGTTTACATGCTTTAATGTTAAAAAAAACCCAAAACTTTATTTTTTTCATCCTGTCTGTCTGAATATACCTGTATACCTGTCTGAAACGCTCCGTTTTAGTGCATTTCAACAGAATGGCAACGGAACTGCGTTGCTAGGAAACAGTTTGGGTCCATGTTTACTTCCTGTCAGCTAATGTGATTCACATACACTGCAACATGAAATAAACTGGGACACATTTAGAATGTTTACGTTTAAAACTGTGAAATTGGTCTAAATATTGTAATTTGTGACATCACAAATGGACAGAAATCCTAACGGCTTGTTTCAAACGCACAGTTTCTGAATACAGGCTTTGTCTATTTCTCCGTATATTGAGTGTTTTGATACTTTCACAGTATTTATATATAACTTAAACCTGCTTTATAATACAAAAGACATGAAAATCTCACTTTTTTACAATATGGGACCTTTAACACTGAAAAACTCATGGGGACTGTGTGGGTGTGGTTTGATCCGATTTGCGTGACATATAAGCAAACAATCCCATAAAGGTTTTTTTGAGACGGAAAGCAAATTTCCGCCTCACATCATTCACATGAATTTGGACCGCTGGACCAACCAGGCAATGTACGTACCAACTGTACAGACATAAGGACACAAGGACACAACAAACAACTGTGTCTGTCTGTGTTCAATCTCTGCCTGAACTAAGAACTCACCAGAGACAGGGACAGTTCTTTCTCTTATTTCCCTCCAGTGTCTCTCCTTTATCCTCTCGTCTTTGTACGTTTATGAAAAAGATTTCTATCGACTTTGTGTGTAATCGTTGTACCGTCATACCATAGACCTACAACAATGATAAATAAAAATGAAAATGTTTTAAAAAATCCACAGGGAGCCACTGGAGAGGGGCTAAAGAGACGCATGTGGCTCCGGAGCCGCAGGTTGCTGACCCCTGAGCTAGACGGTTGATCTGCACACCTGTATTGGCACGAGGCAGCAGAGGGGGGGAGCAGCAGCAGGCTGACGGCCCGCTGTAAGGAGCCGGGAATGAAGACTGGAGGGAGGCTAGCTAGCTAGCTGGCATATAGTCCATCTATGAATCCGTGACACACGTTGAGTAACAGCCCCCTCATTTGCATTATGACGCAAATGTGTAAAGAAATGTATAAAGAAAAGAATACAGAAAATAATAAGATTGGGGAAATAAATAGGGGGTGAAATGTAAAGGGAAAATCGTGCAGAAATAAATACTTAAATAAATAAATATATACATTTAAAAATAAATTTAAAAAAATGCAAAAATGAATAAATAAATACAAATGAATGCAAAAATAAATAAATTTAGAATTTAATAAAAATGAATAGATAAAAGGAAAAATGAAACAGAAGAGTAAATAAATGAGGGAATTAATACAAAAATAAATAAATAAAGAAGCAAATTAAAACAGAAATATAAATGTATGTCACATTTTATCAATTAATTAATGGCTACATTTATTTTTAATATTATTTTGCTATATTTAATGACATATTTATATATTTATTGAGTAATTTATTAATTTATTTTTTGATCTTGGCAGGTTCCGTCCTCCATATCTGAGAGGTTTTAGTACAGGTGAGAATGATATTTCCAAAACCCTGTTAACAGATCTTAATTAAATTTAGTGCAACATTGGGCCATCGGCCAAGGAACATGTGTGCGGCTTTTGGTGTGGATCAGAGCCAGGTGCTGAATCATGATTTCAATATTGCTATGGTAAATAAGGCTTTTTCCTCATGAGCTGCTGCTCTTACTTGAATTAAAAAAAAAACTGGCACATACAGTATATAGTTGTGCCAGCAGCGTTTCAATTCATATCCGGATTTAAAACTTTATTTTCTATTTTTCAAATTAACATTTAGAGTGTTATGAGAAGGCACAGTCTTCAACTTCTTCTTTTATAGACCTTTTTTACAAACATGACGGCTGCATATCCGCTCCTTCTTAACAAGCAACTAATCTGTTCTCACCATTGCCCACATTGTTAAGAAGCCAATTTTCTGTTGCCTCTGACTCAGCACCTCCACTGGCCTGTTAGCAGTCTGTGATGCACAATCAAATCATTTTTTTTTGTAGTCAATGACAAAACCTATACTGTGTGGCACTCTATAATGAAACACAATAGAAGTCATCACAGAGTGAAAATGAGAACAGATGTATAGAGGAGGAGGTCAGCAGGCCATTTTTGTTACATGCCTTGTTGGAAAACGTATGAACAGCAGCTTGTGTCCTTCTTTAACTTCTTTAACAGTCCACAGATGCTTGATAAAAATGACTTTGGCTGCCAAGTACATAATCATAAATGGGGCAAACAATCCCATCGCAAATCTGATCGAAAACTATTTTGCAGCCTTGTGCTTAAAATCGCATTTTCAAGAACGGGCAGAGATTGTTCACGGATAAATATTTCTAAAATAAAGCCCCTTTTGAATTCTTCTTTCACCAGCAAAGTCCTTTTCATCTGCTGCTGATCAGAAGGGAGATTCATACATTATTTTCTTTCAGGCAACAATTTTTCTATTTTTTCGGAGTTCTTGCCTCGGGTGAAAGGTTTCCTCCTTCCTGTTATGTAGCTGCAAGGCATTTACAAAAGGAGAATAATACAGTGACCCCATCCCTGAACAGTCAAACCTCCTTTCACCAGCTGGGAAACAGAATAATAATCCAAACTTAATTCAGAAATACTGCTTAGTATGCTCTAAACAACATATGGTTAGATTCCGCTGCAAGGAACACCTGGGGGACTTTCATTTTAAGATTCACAATCCTAGACGGCCAGACAGGAGACACCAGGGAGGCAGATAATATTCAATCCCTCATCTGAATTAGTAGGCATCGCTGTGAGTGCTCAAATGAAATGGTAAATAGTAAATCAATAATTAAATTATTTGTGGTATTGGTAGTTTACCTGAGTATTTCCATTTGATGCTACTTTGATGCAACTCCTCTATCTTTCAGATGGAAATAGTCCTCTATATTGCACTACATGCATCTAGTTAAAGGGACAGTTTGTAAAAATCTGAAATTGCTTGTTAACAGCGACACCTGTGGCAGTTAAGTCAACGAAAGTCAGCGTCCTGTTGCTCGCGCTTTTGCTCGCTCTACATAGACATGAACGAGCATCGATCAAAACAGTGAGGCGACACACGTCAGCTAAAAACACAATTCCACTCTATATTTCAGCTGCTTGGCAGTAATGTTAGCTGACCAGACGAAGGTCTCTCCATGAATCAATGCTGATCCTAGTGTTGTCTTTTCCTGCTTCAGCCTCCCGACCGCGGCCGGAGGGAACAGGGGAGACACCGGAGTTTTGGTCGGCGACGATAACGTTTCTCTCTGCGGAGCCCCGTCACTTCACAAGACACGGGAAACCTCTGTTGGTCTGGAGGAGCTGCAGCATTTATTTATGCACAAACGTCCACTGTACATTTACTAGATATTCTCAGAGCTAAACTAACTCTTCTGCAGTGTGGAGTGAGCATGCATGCACGTGAGAGTGGAGCGAAAGAGTGAGAACGAGCGCGGTGTGTGAGTGAAGGCAAGCAGAGGAGCAGAGTACAGCAGAGACTCCGGCCCTGGAGACCAAAGTTACGGTCTCCCCCACGTCCTCCGACCGCGGCCAACACTGTTTAACAGACGAGCTTCACTAGATAGAACTTTGAGGTTTTGGTGCTTCCGAGTAGTTTGTGTTGGAGTCTGAGTCTGAACAGCGTAGCCACACGCGAGCGCGCATGGGACACCGACCCGCAATGATTTATACGTGTAAGAAGTTACAAACAGTCCCTTTAACAAGTACAAACTAAATATTATTTATTCCAGTCTCTACTTTTCACACATTTTAGTTTTTGACTGTTGGTCAATGAGCAATTTGAAGACATCACTTCTAGTAACATGCATTTGTCATTGTTTGTGACATTTTTAGACAAAACAGTTCATCGATTAATCAACTATAAAACAAATATATTAATGAATAATATTTATCAATTATAGGCCTAAACATAAATCCCCAATTCTCACTCTTTCACTGACTAAACTAAACAGGCACTTTAATGCACCTCTGAGGGAGGGAAGAAAGATCCTGGCGTGGTTGTGTGTGTGTCACCGACACACAACGTCAGTAGAAGCAGTAATAAATGGCCTTGACACGTATCCCTGTAGAAAGACACAGATTATCAGACGTGACAGAGACCCCAGTCTGATTGGGGATATTCTGCTGCCTGCTCAGGCGTTTCTATGGCTACAACCCGACTAGTCAGCTTGTGCCTCTTAAAGGTAATGAGCGGAAGAAGCCAACGTCGCTCGACTGAAAACAACCAGATGCAACTGCATGATGAATCTTTACCGGAAACAGTCTCATCACAGAAAATACCACGAAATGAGTGGTGTGGTGATATCATATCATTCATGGAGGGAGGCAGGACAGCAGGTCAGAGAGTCCAGATGATGTTTGTATTTCACTTTGTTTCAACAGATTTACAGATGGACTGGCTTGCTCTTTGGCCACTTTCAGACTGTGATCTTAACAAGAAAAAAAAAGAAGAAAGATGGCCCTTTGTCGCTATTTTAGTGTTTTAACATGAGTCAGACTGTGTCAAATATTCTGATGTGACATCAAAACTTTTCTAAATTAGTTCTGCATTCTGAACAGGAGCTTTCAACAAAGAGAGCCACGGTCTGAAATTAATAGTGGCACTGAGGTAAAGACCGAAAAGCTGCAACTGGACTTCATTGCAAAAGGTTAAAAAAAGATCAACATTATAATAGTGAAAAAAACTTACAGTGACACAGGAGAGGGAAATTAAGATTACTTATTGGTTTTGATAAGGACTGTCAAAGTTAACGCATAATAACGCATTAACTCAAATACATTTTATCGCCACTAATTTCTTCAACGCAACTTGGTTAGGTTATAGTGGGCTCAGTTTTAAAGAGCGAAGGAGGTTAAATAACGCTCAAAACTTACGCAACATTTTGGCGAGGAAAAAACATTTTCAAAGGGGTCCCTTGACCTCTGCCCTCCAGATATGTGAATGAAAATGGGTTCTATGGGTACCCACGAGTCTCCCCTTTACAGACATGCCCACTTTATGATAATCACATGCAGTTTGGGGCAAGTCATAGTCAAGTCAGCACACTGACACACTGACAGCTGTTGTTGCCTGTTGGGCTGCAGTTTGCCATGTTATGATTTGAGCATATTTTCTTATGCTAAATGCAGTACCTGTGAGGGTTTCTGGACAATATCTGTCATTGTTTTGTTTTGTTAATTGATCTCCAATAATAAATATATACATACATTTGCATAAAGCAAAAAAATATTTGTCCACTGCCATGTTAATAAGAAAATTGAATACTTGACAAATCTCCCTTTAAGGTACATTTTGAACAGATAAAATGTGTGATTAATTTACGATTAATCACGTTTAACTCTGGACAATCATGTGATTAATCGCGATTAAATATTTTAATCGATTGACAGTCCTAGTAAATAGTAAACACAGTACCCATAACAACTTTATAAAGCGATAATATGTCGGAGCGAGTGTTTTCAACACGTTATGGTGATCCTCCACCCGACTCAAAAATAACCAGTCGTGGCATGAGGAAGAGTTGTGATGTGAAGAAGAGAAATCCATCCTAAACACAGATTACTGTGGTTAGTATAGGTTTCTTCTTTCTAGCAGTGTGATTTCTCAGCAGCACCTCTGACCCACCTGTCTTCTCCACCTCCATGGGCTCCGGGTCAGGCAGCTCCACGGGACGACCGTCCACATGTGTGAAGGCGAACGGTTTCTCCGAGGCCACCATCAGCCCCTTCCCCTGCGGCTCCACCGCTGCATAGTGAGGCACAGACTTCCCCCTGAGGACCCTCCTCTTCTTCACCTCGTACTTCTTCTCCTGACCTGCAACCAAAGGATACAGTGTTGAAAGGTGTGAAGTAATCTTGTCTTCCATTAAACTCTGAGACCCAAGAGGGGACTCCATCATCATTGACATGTTTCATGTCAGAGCTATGTAGAGAGTTCAGGTTATTTTACTGGACTCCCAAGAGTTGAAGTCGCTTCCATCAGGGCAGAGGTAAGAGGAATATACAATCTTTTATTCCATTAGCTTTTAGCTCCTTGAACAAAATGTAACTGGTCTGCAACCTGGTGTGACAGTGAAGGGGGCGGGGGGCTGTCTCCTGGTTTCATTTTTGCTCTGTTTAGATTTTCTTGGTTATAAGAGATGACATCAACTTCTGTATAATGTGCATTGTTTTGTATGTATTGCTATCATTTTATTTATTGCTGTAGTTTTCGTAACTATTGTTCATTTGTCAACTGACTATAAACCAAACTGCTCCCTACTCTACTTTCTAACCACCGTCGGGTATCCACGTATTACTACAATATCTCAGGGCAGATCCATTATTTCGTTTTTTTTTTAGGTTTTAATATCATTTTGTAGCTTCCCAGTGGTGTTCCTTATGTATTCAGTTTTGGTTGAAGTACGTATATTTTAGCGTGAAAATGCTATATTTCCAAGCTCTAATAAAAGCTTTTTCCCTCGTGACCTGACAGATTTCTGTATGATGACATTCTATACATATATCCTTACACATTCAGTGTGTATTACCCACAGTAACTTGGTTTGAAAGTCTCAAAATAACACAAACAAACTAACCGATCGAGGCAGCAGTAGACCAGCGACTTCCGTGTTCTGCAAGGTAAAATTACTGCTTTTGTGAATATAGTCTTGTTGCTTTGACTAGAGCGATATAACGACTTCAGAAAATATTCAAAATATAGCGTGCAACCAGGATGTCACGGTGGGGAAACTTTCCCACCGGTTAATAAACTTGTGACAACACCGGTGTTACTGATTACACCGGACATACAAGAAAAGATAACGCTTAATAGGCTATATGTAGCGCGCTTATTTTGATCTTTAAAGGACCAGTGTGTAGGATCTGGCAGTATCTAGCGGTGAGGTTTGCAACCAACTGAAGCCTCTCCCGTGTGCCAAGCGTGTTGGAGAGCTACGGTGGCTAACGCGAAAACATGAATGGCGCTCTCTAGAGCCATCTGGAGCAGAGCCAGTGCGTGGAGTGTATGTGTGTGTACGTGGGAAGTGAGCGGTGAAGCAGGAGAGAGAGCGGCAGCAAGTAACGTTATCGACTCTGGCCCAAGCAGGAACAGTTAACAGAGTTTGGTTTGTCCGTTCTGGGCTACTGTAGAAACATGGTGGAGCAACATCGCACACCGGCTTTGACTGCTCCATCCTCAGCACGGCAATTGCTTCATTAACGTTATGGTTCCCTTATAGCATTGGGCTTAACACCGGTAACACCGACTACCGCGGCAAGCCCAGCATAAACTTAAACTGACATTGCCTTTCTTTAGGTGTCTAAAATGTGTTTTGCTGCTGCCCCCGTCCAAAGCACTGTATTGCTTTGCTCCCGTGCTGGTACTCCTGTCTGCTTCTCCAAACTGGGGGCGTGACGTCCGTCACCTACTCTAGGTAATACACTGACTACGGATAAGTACCTCATACAACCCCACTTTAAAACACCCGAAGTATCCCTTAAATACTGGTGATACCTTGCATTAAAGGTCCCATATCATGCTCATTTTAGTGCATTTCAACGGAATTGCAACGGAATTGCGTTGCTAAGCAACAGTTTGGGTCCATGTTTACTTCCTGTCAGCTGATGTTATTCACATACACTGTAACAGGAAATAAACGGGGACACATTTAGAATGTTTACGTTTAAAACCGTGTAATGGTCTAAATATTGTATATTTGTGACATCACAAATGGACAGAAATCCTAACGGCTTGTTTCAAACGCACAATTTCTTAATACGGGCTGTGTGTATTTCTCTGTATATTGAGTGCTTTGATAATTTAACAGTATTTATAAAGCACTTAAACCTGCTTTATAATATAAAAGACATCTTACTTTTTACAATATGGGACCTTTAAAACATATTAAATGATTAAATTGATTTCGGTGACTCACATTCCCTGCTACAGATATATTCAGAGAAAATTGTAAAGCTAGATGACAAGTGAAGACCAGGCATTACCATTAACAACATATAGGTTTAGTCAAACATTGAAGCACTCAACAAACAACAAAAGATGATTCTACAGCTAGCGGATATCAAAGGGCTGCATCTTTAAATCCAACTTAATGAGGAAGGGGCTCTCTAAAGGCTGCTACTGTGGATTTTTTTTTCCCGTCTTTCCAATCTTTGAATCATTAGTCAGGGTTTCTTTCTTTCTCAGCAAGCACCAAGAACTGTAATGAAAATCCTTCTGGCCAATGTTTGCTTTAGAGTACACTAATCTCATCTGGGACATAATAATTAAACCGCATTAACGGCAGAGCATGACTAACTTCCTAGTATGGTTTAATTAACAAGGATTTCTGTCGTCTGCTGGGTATGAATATCCTAAAAATGAACATGAAAATGAAATAACAGGCTTGAAATTTAGATCCTAATTCAGACGTTATTATGTATTACACGCCTGTCTTATTTTACTTCATGCTCAATTACTAAAATTATGATTATGATAGACCAGCGCACCACCCACCATGTCCTGCAGTGTTGGTGACTGTGACCCACTCAAGAGACACAGAGTATCCACTTCCTTTGGTTTCCTGCGTGTCTTTCTGGATGCGGAGCAGCAGGACCTCCATGGTGTGGACTCCGTCCTGGATGTGTGAGATGCTGTGGCGGATGGTGAACGGCTCCCCCATGTCTTCACTGAACAGTGGCTACGAGTACACAATCAACAAATACAATCATTTTAACAGGATGCAGTTGACGGTGGGCAAAAATCTGTAAGCTGGCATTAATGTTAATATAATACAATTTCATACAAGTAAATGCCAGATGCGGTAATCTGCGACAGAGTAATATAAAAAATTAAATCTCATTTAAGTAAATTATCAAGCAAACATCATTAGTCTGAATTTATCAAATGTGAAGATTTGCTGCTTTTCTCTGTTTTATATCATTGTAAATTGAATATCTTGTTTTGGACACAACAGAACAAAGAATTTGAAAAAAATTGTAATTTGGATTTTCTGACATTTTTACGTCTACACAATTAATCGATTCATAATTGGACAGATGAACAAATAATGAAGATAATCATTAGTTGCAGCCCTACTGCTGATGTTTACATTGTTATGGAGAGGCAGCAACCTTGCTTCATTTGGCATTAATTGAAAAACAACAGGCTATTAAGCATGAGCAACGATAGCTGATAACCATGTCAGGGTGGTGGGCCATCTCGCCTAAAATAAAGACCACTTCCATTAACATTAGGGATGCACCGATACCACTTCTTTCAGACCGAGTACGAGTACAAGTACTTACATTTGGGTACTCGCCGATACGAGTACCGATACGAATACTTCTCTGTGCCAAAAGACCCTCGTTAACAGCCAGCTGGAGGGTGTGAGCGACACACGGCAGGCTGGGGAGTCATGCATACGAGGCGGTGCGCCGCGACTGGCTCTAGGTCGGCTTGGAAGGGTTCGGGGCAAAGGTGGCTCACGGCTGCAGCTTTACAGCGACCTCGCCGCACCGTGACGGGGCCCCTGCTCATGGTGCGACTGTCGACCGGGGCGGACTGTCCTCAGTGCGCCCAAACTGCGGCCCACGTTAAAGGCGCCAGGGGTCAGTGGCGTTGTCGGCAACCCACCTAACCCGTCTTGAAGTGTCTTGGAGTCTAACGCACGCGCGAGTCGGAGGGTGTAAGCAAAACCCTGTGGTGCAATGAAAGTGAGGGCTGGCGCACGCTGGCTGAGGTGGGATTCCGGCCAAGCGGGGTCGGGCGCACCACAGGCCTGTCTCGCCCGTACCGTCGAGGAGGTGGAGCGTGAGGACCCAAAAGATGGTGAAGAGAGGTTAACGTCGCGCTGCTGTGAAGTGGTATCGGTGCCGTTGTATCAAAGCCGTTTTGCAAGTACGAGTACATGAGCACAGTATCGGACCCGATACCCGATACTGGTATTGGTATCGGTGCATCCCTAATTAACATCATACAAACTTAATAGACTTTTGTGAAATAAAACATTTATCTTCAGGAAAAAGGGCTGAGTCACTATTTCACACAGCGAATGAAAAACATTTAATGAGTGTGGTGATTGTTTAGGATGTCACTGACGAATTTGTCCAGCTACTTTGATCAAGAGATGAGTTGTGCCATGGCTAACCTCTCAGAGATAGAGCACTACCTACAGAGAATAGTAAATACAGCTAGCAAATTTAAAAGGCAAGGGCCAGATGCAGGTGAGCAAGAAATATCATTCAAATACAAAGAAACAAGCGCTTCAGAATGTAAATGATGCTTCCCACACTTTGGCCCCTACTTTAAGCTTTGACCCTCAAGGAGGCGCTACAGAGTAAAGTAAGGGCCAACAAAATGTGCCCAGCAAGTCGTTCCTGCCAAATACTGAATGCATGGCCTCCTTTAAAGCAAAGAACGTATATTAATAAGAAGTGAAAGTCAATTGTTCGTTCCATTGCAACGTCAGCACCCAGCAGCAGAGCTACGCCTCTGACATTTTGGACTGAAAGCGACTACCGGACGCCAGTAGAACGTCCGCCTACAAAGAAGCATACACAAGTAAAACAAAATGATTTCTATTCTATTGTCATATTTAATGTCTCTACCAAAATGGCCTGTATCGAACAATGAAAATATTATAAATATTCATACTATTATAACTATTTACTTACTTACTTATTTATTTCTTAAACTTTTTTGCCCAGCTGCTTCCCAGAGGAGCATAAAGTGAGTGATGGACATAAATGGAATCCAGCACATAGATTTTGAGAGCAATCTCAATCTTTTTCATGTCAAGGATCTCCAAAACTCATGTCCAGTAGTCCACAGACCATGGATGTATAAGAGGTACATCCTGTGCTTTTGCCCTGTGTGTTAGTAAATAACCTACAACTCCATTAAATTCTGTTTATGTCATACTACTAGCACTACTAGTACTACTAGAGTCATAAGATCAGTTTTCTGCAACACTTTGGAATATTTAGCGCCTATTTGGCAGCTATTTAGAAAAATGGCTGCCACCGCCCTCAGGGGCCAAATTTACAGTGCCCAGATATCTATATCTTTTTGTAACATAGAAACCTATGTCTGTGCCAAATGTGTTGCTTTTAATGCAAAATGCACAATTGTTATGAATATTTCAGCTTAACTGCCCCGCTATCAGTGAATTTTACAACTTTCAGGACACAATGATTTAAATGAGGACTATTTAAGTGTTCGTACTGGAAGTTGATTTACTTAAAAAACAATGATACTCTTATTTACAGACGTCTCTTTTATACATCCATGGCCACAGACTCATCAGTGTTTTTAGTCCAAAATGGCGGCAGCGCTACCGCAGTGCATGGTACCACGGTCACGGTATTCGCCTCGCTAAGAGGCAATCCATACCATAATAACACAACTTTATGAGCAACGGAAGTCGGACGGCGGCTGGCGGTACCACGGTATAGCACTCTGCGTCTCATGTTACCGCAGCGTGTCGGAGAACTATGGTGGCCTTCAGGTGAAAACACAAAAAAGTCTCTCTCTAGAGCCAGTGTTTGGTTTGTCCATTCTGGGCTACTGTAGAAATATGGCGGAGTAACATGGCGGACTCCATGAAGAGGTCCTACTCCCTATGTAAATATGAAGGGCTCCTTATAAACAAAAACACAATGATTCTTAGTTTCAGGTGGTTATACACTACTGAAAACATAATTATGAATATTATATTCCATTTCTGCTAATAGATCCCCCGAAATGTTACACACTGTTCCTTTAAAGGTCCCATATCATGCTCAATTTAAGGTTCTTACTTGTATTTTGTGTTTCTACTAGAACATGTTTACATGCTGTAATGTTCAAAAAACACTTTATTTTCCTCTGTATTTACCCCGTCTGAAACGCTCCGTTTTAGCGCATTTCAACAGAATTGCGTTGCAAAGCAACAGTTTGGGTCCATGTTTACTTCCTGTCAGCTGATGTTAATTGCATCCTCTGCAACAGGAAACAAACTGCGACACATTTAGAATGTTAACGTTTAAAACCGTGTAATAGTGTAAATATTGTATATTTGTGACATCACAAATGGACAGAAATCATAACGGCTTGTTTCAAACGCACAATTTCTGAATACGGGCTGTGTGTATTTCTTCGTATATTGAGCGTTTTGATAGTTTAACAGTATTTATAAAGCACTTAAACCTGCTATATAATAGAAAAGACTTGAAAATCTCACTTTTTACAATATGGGACCTTTAAGGAGGGCCCCTATCTCTAACAAATTCACATCTCTGACTATTTTCATTGACTTTTTCAACTACAAAGACAACCTTCCACATTGTGAATATTAAAGTTTCTAACTAAGAGAATATCCAAGATACAGAAACGCAACAGAAGTTACTGCTTAGGAGCAAAGATGTTGACAAAATGTGGAAAGAGATTTACCTTTACATTTTGCCAACCCCCTAACACTACTTCTTTTACTACAAGTCAAAGTTGGAACATTTTGGTTAGAGGCTGGTTTCTTTAAAAACTAAATATATCAGCCAACTACGCATATAAAAACATATTATCCCCAACAATTTGAAATCAAACTTTGTAACTATTCAGTATTTATATGATGCACATGCTGAAGATCACCGATCACTTTATATTATCTGCTGACGACGAGAAGACTACAGTATTTATTTAGCAATAAGGAGCGCTCGTTATAACTAACCCATACCCAAATGTACAATTTAAAACTTGTGAGGAGTTTAGAGGTGTTTGTGCATCTGAATATAAAACTTTAGAATAGTCTTTAATTTAATAACAAATTTATCCTTGCATCATCCTTTTACGCTGTATAAGATGCTTTAATGAAAACCCAGCATTAACTGTTAGCATCAATTGGCTTTAAATGGTCTATACTAGGGGTGCCCAATACGTCGATCGCGATCTACCGGTCGATCGCGAAGGTAGTGTGGGTAGATCGCATGGCATTTTAAAAAAAAAAAAAAAAAAAAAAAAAAAAAAAAAATTTAAAATAGACGTCAGCCAACAAATTGCAACACTGTTTCACCTGAACTCATCTGGAGTAGAGGATGATATTTTGACACTACAAGCTGACATTCAGTCCAGGGCTCATGGACAGTTCTGGAACTTACTCACAGAGGAAAAGTACCTCAACATGAGGAAATGTGCTACCTCCTTGACTGCATTATTCGGCTCCACTTATTTATGCGAGTCAGCCTTTTCCCACATGAAGATTATTAAGTCCAAATACCGTTCCACCTTGACTGATGATCATTTGGAAGTGTGCTTGAGGCTGGCTATCAGCAGCTACTGTCCGGACTATGCATCCCTGGCTGATTCCATTCAGTGCAAGTCATCAGAGTAAGGTAATGACAAAAAATTTACAGAGTTATATTGTACAATATGGGTTCATGCAGTTATGCAAGGTACACCAACATATATTGTACATATAAAGAATACTCAATATATTTATAAATAAATATATGTTTTGCATTTTTATAGTAGGTAGATCATTTTGACTTGGTCATTTTATAAGTAGCTCGCATGCTGAAAAAGTGTGTGCACCCCTGGTCTATACGGAGATATTTGTCTTTATTTTATCAATAAAATGCTAATTCAAACTAGTATTTCTCAATCAGTGTCTGCGGTTGTCTGGTTGAAGAAGGTGATGTGACGCTGAAAGGCCCATCTTCACAGTGACTGCATAAAAAGATCTGGTTTATGAGTCCGTTTATTAATGGTATCTTCACAACACACACAAACCACAGTGGAAGATTTAATATGGACGTTGGCAGCGCTCCCTGAGTGTTGAAACTTAAAATTAGAACATTGGAAGCTACTGACTCAAGGGCTTGAATCTTCATTACAAGTGCCACTCTTGAACTTTGCTTTCAGGATTGCATCAAGTGTGCTTGTTCTAAGAGTGAACTCTAATTTGTGGCCAATCCCAATTGCAGCCTGTTAACAGGACACAGTGCACAAAGACTCGTCTTATCAAAGACTTGATCCCTCACTACCGCAAGCCAAGGCTAAGCTTTATAAACACAGAGACGGCTTCTAAAGCTTCAATTTGCATAACAGCTCGAAAAATGCTTCTTTTGGCAAGTTTGTATGCTGAATAACAGGACATTTCAGAATGCACCGATGCTTTTTTTCAGACCGAGTACAAGTACTTACATTTGGGTACTCGCCAATACCGAGTACCGATACGAGTACTTCTCTGTGCCAAAAGACCCTCGTTAACAGCCAGCTGGAGGGTGTGAGCGACACACAGCAGGCTGGGGAGTCCCGCATACGAGGCGGTGCGTTGCGACCGGCTCTAGGTCGGCTTGGAAAGGCTCGGGGCGAAGGTGGCTCACGGCCGCAGCTTTACAGCGCTCCCCGCTCGGACCTCGCGGCACCGTGGACAAAAGGCTTGCTGCGCCCTCTCTCCTTGCCGGGGAGGAACGGGTCCCCCTGCTCCCGGTGCGACTGCCAACCGGGGCGGACTGTCCTCATTGCCGCGTTGTGCCGCCAGATCGGGGCTCAGTCCACGTAAAAGGCTCCAGGGGTCTTCGGCGATGTCGGCAACCCATCCGACCCGTCTTGAAACACGGACCAACGAGTCTAACGCACGCGCGAGTCAGAGGGTGCAAGCAAAACCCCGTGGTGCAATGAAAGTGGGGGCCGGTGCGCGGCAATCCCGGCCCAGCGGGGTCGAGTGCACCACCGTAAAGTGGTATCGTGCCGTTGTATCGGAGCCGTTTTGCAAGTATGAGTAAGAGTACATGAGCACAGTATCGGATAAATCATCCCTAGATATTTCTATACATTGTACATACAGTCCTTTAAATTTTGCATACAGTACTTCAACTACTATTTATTTACCGAACGCTACTTATCAGGAGTAAATAGTGCATTCGTTGGGGACTGCTTTCAGCCATGGATTAATACACATTTCAGTACGTAGGATGGATTCATATAATACAACAGTGCCTGTGTTCATCATAATGACTGAACATGTCACCCAGTGCAACAGTGAGGCTCAGTGATGTGTTTTTAATAGTTTTTAGACAACAATGGAGCCCTATGGCACAGAGCGGAGGAATAAGGATACACAGGCAGTTAATAAGATCAATTCACTGTTGGTTTTGGTCTTTTCATGGGGTTTATTTTTATTGTTTTAAAGCACCAGTGTGTAGCAATTAGGGGGATCTATTGGCAGAAATGGAATATAATATTAATAAGTATGTTTTCTTTAATGTATAATCACCTGAAAATAAGAATCGCGAGAAGGGCTCAGTCTTGATACATGGTGCGTGCATGCTCTACCAGGCCAGCCCCCCGTGGGGTTTATTGACATTTAGAAGCCACGCAGTTGTATTCCTCGGCCAACCAATCAAGTTACAGTTTACATCCATGTCTGTCCAAAATGTCATCACCTCATCATTTTGTCCTGTTAGACATTTGTGTGAAATTGTCATAATTACCGTATGAATTCTTGAGTTATGGCCGAAAACGTGTTTTGTGAGGTCACAGTGTCCTTTGGCCACCAAAATCAAATCAGTTCATCCTTGAGTCCACGTGGACTTTTGTGCCAAATTTGAAGAAATTCCCTCCAGGTGTTCCTGAGATAACACGTTCTTAAGACTGGCACGGACGGACAGACAACCCGAAAACTTAATGCCTTCGGCCACGGCTACCGCTGACTCGGAGGCATAAACATTTAAAATATCACCGGCCTTATCCTTCAACTTTTTTACCAGCCACTAGGGCTGCCCCCTCTTAGTCGATTAGTTGACTAAACAGTTGTTTTGGTCTTAGACGACTACGATTTCTTTAGTCAATTAGTCGTTTTTTATGCTTTTTTTTATGCTGAATGACTTCTTTCCAAGAAATGTATGAGCACATCTCTGGTTAACACAAGATTTAAAGTGGTGCTTTTGTGTGATTCTTTGTGGAGAAAGATCTGTCCGTTAAATCAACTAATCGATTAGTCGACAATATTGAGTGTTAATCGACTAAGAATTTCTTTGGTGGAGGACGGCCCTAACAGCTACCTAAGATCTTTAGAAACGAAATATCGACTCGTCACTTGCAAAAGTGTCTGCTGGCATAGAAAAGCGTATTCGTCACTGTCATAATTAATTACCTTTTTATAATAATTAGTAAAACTGCTCCTGTAGGACTTTGGAGTTGTAATTTTGGTGACTCAAACTAGGCCTGAACGATATGAGGAAAATATGCGATAACGTTGTTGAATATCACAATATTACTTGTGATAAATAAACGGATATTAAAGTGTCTTCAGTTCTACCTTTCTGTTGCTTTCAGTATATTGCTAAAGTACAACAAATTGCATGTTGAATTAAAAAAAATTAAAGGAAATTATTTCCAACATTCCTTTAACTGAACACAAAAGGCACCAATAAAAAAGGAATGATATTTACATTTTACAGTGAAGTTTTCTACTGATACTCTCTTTCAACTAACTAAAAAATATCCCTGATTGCTACAGCTTTTAGAATGTGTTTATGGCACGAGATGATATTGTGATGACAATAATAAAACAATATATTGTGCAGCCCTAACTCAAACATTATATCACCAGTTGCTGAGATATCTGGTTTTGGACTCTCACTTCCAGACATTCAAAGTATCACCGATATCCCCCGATCCTGGTCTCGTTTTCAACAGTTGTAAATGATCAAGTGACATTACAAGAAGTACAAATACTAATAAATAGTGGTGTCAAGCCAAAAAACCCATTGACAAAGCAGCATTGTGATTACCGTAGTACATTATGCAGGATGTCTGCTTATAGCTACTCGCTTCTTTTGTGAACATTTTAATGTCGTGTCAAATTTAGACTCATTTTAAACTAACCCTCACTAATTCATGGAGATACGAGGGACTGTTGTACAAAGGTGCATGTTCAATCCTTGTTGTTGCACTTCCATATAGTCACCAGTAGAGGTCAATAAAAGGTCATGGATTAGTTACTGCCCCTTTACATTCAACTGACTCACTTAACATCCTATCAAAGATGTCTAAAATGTGTTTGTGTATTACTTAAAGCAGTAAACTCAGCTGTTATACTTACTTCCCACTTCGAATGGGAGCTGTCTCCCCTCTTGCCGGTGCGGAAAAGGTACAGTCGGCCGGCGCCGTCAGAGAGAGCCGCCCAGGTTGCTGAGGTGAGGCTGAGGGACGCGCAAAGACGATCCTCACACTGGCTGGAGTCCGCGGTTATACGGTAGACCTCTCTCGGCTTCCCCAGGGCCGTGTCCTGGATTCACAACACAACAGACCTATCAGTCAGTACTGCATCCACAAAACAGATAGATATAACTATCACTACATCCATTTGATCTTTGTTTGATTCATTCATATGGACAGGGAGTACGTACATTAGGGTAAACTAACACTTATGTTCTTGATTAATCAAATAAGATTATTCCTTTGGATTATGAAATGTCATTAAATAGTGGAAAAAAATGCACATTATGATTATCAAAGCCCAGGGTGACGTCTTCAAATTGCTTGTTTTGTCTGACCAACAGTGAAAAACCCCAAAAAATAAATTTACTGTCAAATATGACAAAGAAAAGCAGCAAATATTCACGTTTGAGAAGCTGGAATCAGAAAAAAAACGTTTTGGTTGAAGTGACTCAGTTGTTAAAATAGTTAACATCTCATTTTGTGTCCATCAACGAAGAGTCCGTTTTGCAGCTGCCCCCGTCCACAGCAGTACATTGCGTTGCTCCCTTGCTGGTACTCCTGTCTGTTTCTCCAAACTGGAGGTGTGCCGTCCGTCATCTACTGTAGGTAATACACTGACTATGGATAAATACCTCATATAACCACACTTCAACACACCCAAACTATCCCTTTAATCTCTTAATTGATAGACACAAAATTAACTGAGTCACTTTTCAACCAAAATTCTTTTTTTTCTGATTCCAGCTTCTCAAATGTGAAGATATGCTGCTTTTCTTTGTCATATATATGACAGTAAATTGATATCTTTGGATTTTCGACTGTTGGTCAGACAAAACAATCAATTTGAAGACGTCCCCCACTTCAAAACACCCAAACTATCCCTTTAATCGACAAAGTGTTTCAGCACTAGTGGTGGAGAAAAGTATTGGAAACTAAATGTATTTTGTCTCTAAAATGAGGAAGAGATTATATAAAATGGGTGATGGGTCTGTTGTCACTGCTACCAAACTAACAGATTGCATTCTTTAAGCAGTCCAGTCATGACTCACACTCAGACTGAAATGGACACACTTAATAAGAGAAGGCTTTGAACTAGAGAAGAACAGAAAGGTCGCTGCTTTCATTGTGAATGGGGAACTCTAATCCCATAAGAAAATTCTGCAATTAACATCCGATATAACAAACACACAGCAACACGTGATTACCATAATATTCTTCTTGGTAAAAGGCCACAGGAAGATAGAATCAACGTTAGAGATGAATAACATGAAAACAACATGCACTCATCAAGGAGAGACCGAGTTACCGGCCGTCATGTGGCCACCCATGTGACTTGGCTTCACGTGTGATTCATGACTCTCCGGTGCCTTATTAGTAATAGACAGATATGCCACCACATGAGCATCAATTACTCATCGCGTGAAGTAACAGGGTTTCAAAAGGACTGTGCAGCAGCTGCCCTGTTGTTGCCATGGTGCGTGACACTGCGTATTATATCGCTACCTAATGTATGATGCACCTTTGAGAAAATTTTCTCCAGCAATCCGCGCTGTTAATGCCCCGAACGGAGAGTGAACCGCCTATGTACAACGTGCCGAGCGACACTTCCCTGCAAATGTACGCAAAGAGAGGCCTCGTCGGGGACGATAATTATCATGTGATGATTGTAATTAGAATTTGAGCAACACATTTTCATAAAGAGTGATTTAATGATGCCACTGAAAGCCAGAAATACTGTCTTGCAGGATTATAGCCTGATGATCATCATTAAGGCCAGTTCTGACATAAAAAAAAACACTGATATGGCACCAATTATCTCTAATCATGGTCAATGATGTCTTAGACATAAAAGAAGTCTGTGCTGAAAAGGTCTTTGGGCTGATTTTGGTCCTTGTCTCAGCATGGTTTTGGGTAACAAACCTGGATCAGTACCTTGAGTCAATTATGTAATTGCTCCTGTGATTAACGACAGACAACGTCCAAAACTTTCTCTTCCGTGCTGATTCATACGATGGACTAAAGGTGGAATAATAACTTGTTATTCCCATGAACACTGGGACTCTCACCCCCTCTTTAATTGTCTCTAATTGAGCATCATAAACAATAGAACAGCAAGTTAGAGAAATTATAATGAGCCACATTAATATTGCAGCTTGTTAAATGTTAATATTGTGGAATTTTTGCAAAGATGATTTCTCTTGACATCACCTGCCAAAAATGCATCGTGGGCTGATGCTGCTATTACATAAGTATTTGGTCACCACCTGCTGGTGTGTCAGATGTATGAAAGCCCACCAACAATTCCACACTCACAATGACAGAATCAAGAGCTGTCAATTGATTAAAATATTTAATAGCGATTAATTGCATGATTGTCTATAGTTAATCACAATTAATCACAGATTAATCAAACATTTTTTATCTGTTCAAAATGTACCTTAAAGGGAGATTTGTCAAGTATTTTATCAATATGGGAGTGGGCAAATATGCTTGCTATGCAAAAGTATGTATATATTTATTATTGGAAATCAATTAACAACACAAAACAATGACAGATATTGTCCAGAAACCCTCACAGGTACTGCATTTAGCGTATAAAATATGCTCAAATCATGACATGGCAAACTGCAGCCCAACAGGCAACAACAGCTGTCAGTGTGTCAGTGTGCTGACTTGACTATGACTTGCCCCAAAAAAGAGGAGACTCGTGGGTACCCATAGAACCCATTTTCATTCATATACAGTATCTTGAGGTCAGAGGTCAAGGGACCCCTTGGGAAATGGCATTGCCAGTTTTTCCTCGCCAAAATTGAACAGAAGTTTGGAGTGTTATTTAGCCTCCTTTGTGACAAGCTAGTATGTCATCTAGTTTCATATGATCTTCAATCTAGCTTTAAAACTGAGCCTGTTACAATCTAAAAATCACAAGTTGCATTAAAGAAATTGGTGGCTTTAAAACTAATATGCGTTAACACGTTATTCTCGTGTTAACTTGGACTTTTATATAGCTTTTCTAGTCTTCCGACCACTCAAAGCGCTTTACACTACATGTCAGCATTCACCCATTCACACACACATTCATGCACTGATGGCAGAGGCTGCCAACTTTGCCCATCAGGATCTAATCTAAATACTCAGTCACACACCGATGGCTATGCCTTCGGGAGCAATTTGGGGTTAAGTGTCTTGCTCAAGGACATATCGACATGTGACCTGGAGCAACCGGGGATCGAACAACTGACCTTCCAATTGGTGGGCAACCTGCTCTACCCTCTGAGCCACAGCCGCCCCTAACTCTGACAGCCTTATCAGAATCAAAACCAATTGAAGAATAAATATACAGGAATTTGCCTCATAGTCATCGGTGGGGGGGATATGTTGGCAACTAGGTAACGATAGGTACGAACGTGAATAGCTACCAGGAACAAGGTCAACCAGGAGGATTTTAAAAGCTTACCAGGGTGACGGTGAGACTGAGAACCCTTCCTTTGCAGTCGACAAACAAAACGCTGTCTTCATACCAAGGGTCTAAGTGGAGGTAATTGTACATGCCAAAAGCCCGCACATGTTCCAGGGTGTACTGAGTGTCCTTCAGCTTCACTTCCTCCACAGCTGCAGTAGAGATGGAGAATCAAACGTTTAAAATGAAGCACAAAAATGAGACAGAACTTGATCTTATTTATATTCTTCAATTTCAATAATGTAGTGGTGAGATTACTATAACTACTGTTACACATTAAAGAGATACAATACACCTCTATTTCAACATACTATTAATCTCAGTGTCAGTCCAACACTATTTTTATGACTAATAGGTGGCAGATTATGAGACTGGCATTTTCTAATCATTTCTGTATGTGACTTAAAGGTGCTATTGATAACACTGATAACATTCAGCCACTACGTCGCATTCTCCCTCCCTGTTCCAGTGCATTTACTTCACAACGAGTCGTTGCCAGGCACTTATCGTCAATCTCAGCCATTTATAATAATACATTTATCCCTTTTATCGACACTTACTGACGATCCAGAGATACCGTGTGATACCAACATCGTTTTACTATTGGCTCGCAAGCCTTGTTAGAAGTGGGAACCAAACGTCAGATATCTTCCACAGATATAAACAAAACATTCATTTTGGACCCGCCAACATTTTTTAAATGATTAAATCACAATCATAATACTTTTATTCAGCACTGGATGTATTATGTTTTTTTTTTTATATTTGTCGATATAAAAATGTTATTAATAAGACCTTTAAAGCTAGATTTGAAAGAAAGAAGATTTGGTAATCTTCAAAAACATGTTTTGTTATATTAGTTGAAATTCTCATCCTGACAGCAATCAATAAATTAAATGCTCTGACAAAAACAGAAAAACAATCCGGTATCTTTAGCTGTCACAGAACGGTAATAAACAGGCTACCTGCCAGGACGGACTGTCAGTGTTGCCGACTTTCTCTCTAGATTTAGGGACTTTTGGAGGTAGTGCTGCTAGCTGCTTTCATTGGAAAAGAGTTGGCAACACTGGGCTGGGATTTTTGGTTGGATATCTTTTTAAATCTAGCACACTCTTGCTATTTGTTTTAAGATTACAAACGCTAGCTTTAATATGCCTAATTAGTAACAGAGAAAAGCCGCGTAATTAGCATGAGATAAGCATGTCTGAAAACCCTTACCTGTTTGCAACTACAGTATGTTATATTAGGACTCTTAAAAATGCATTTCTGCAGCTGAGGCCAAATGAATGGAACGACACACCAGCACATCCTTCCCTATCATTCTTTCATTGTCTACTTGTACTTTACTTTCATGTCTTTTCTGAGATTTTTTAACTATACCATTTCAGTTTTTGTGTTATATTATTTTTGGCACCTTCTAACTCTCAGTGAAACCTTATAGCACGTAAAAGCAACTCATTTCTGCCAAATGCAATTAAAACAGTGAATGCCTCCTAACGCCTCCTTCAAAACTAAATCTTGCCACCAGCCTCTCTTTTTTTTTATTATATTTCAGAACTGCATGTTCTTGTCTTGTGTTGTGTTGTGTTGTTTGTAATGCTGTGTGGTGACGCTAAAGGGAATTTCCCACATTGTGGACAATATACATTCCTCACCAACACTGCTTTCAGTGCTCTTGGTCAATGGGATTGCTCCTTAATTTTTCACTGATATTATTTTAGAAAATTTTACCTGTTCATGCATTATAACTAGGTTTTTTTGTATTGTGTGTATATTGTATTTTGTATTTTACCTATTTGCACTGTGGTTATAATATATTGCATGCCCTAATGCAAATATTTGTTCATGTTTCTTATATTCTCATTTCTAATTTTAAATGTATTACTTACTTATATTTCTTTACATATATTGTGTTTATACTGTAGCATTATGTACATCATTTATTTACATGTTACATACTCCTTTATTTCTATGTTCTTACATTTCTTTATGTTAATATATGTATACAGTATCTTTTTAATCTTTTATTATAAACACAAACGATACAAACAGACAAATACAACTGCCACACACTCAAAATGAGAGACCACAATATGCAGTTAATAAACATATATATACTGTATATCTCCATATATATATGGAGATATATATATATATGCAGTTAATAAACACACACACACACACACACACACACATATATATATATATATATATAACATGCAGTTATGTTTGTATGTTATGTAAACATTGTTGCCATCACAACAATCTGCAGTGAATAAAAATAACCATATTATGTTATTAATGATGTCAAACTACTGAACCCCCTAGCATAAAGTCTAGTGGAGCCGTGGAGCCACTGGGCTCCAGCTGGAGCAGCTTCAATGTTATTAACTAAGCATAACAAAAGGACGTTTTCAATTATTAGCAAGCTGTAAATTAAGATAACTACGCTTGTTACTTATGTTTGCTGACAGGCTGCAAGCAAACTTGGCGTTAACTAATCTAGAGCCGTAACAGCTGTGACAGAAGTGATGAAGCAGAGGTGTCAGTGTGGTGTCAGTGCTAGGCTAGGCTAGGCTAGGCTAGCACAGCTGCTAACTGTCCTGTAAGTTAGTTTCTCTCACCAGCATCCAGCTCTACGGTGTACGTTGGTATGGCGTCCAGAGACAACCTGTAACTTTCAAACTTGGGGTCCAACAGCTCTCTGTTGACCCGCAGGGAACAATTGGACGCCGCCATATCTTTTAAATGTGACAGGCTGGTCCCATGGATGTATTCAATCCACGAGTTGATGTGAAGCAAACAAGATGATGCTGAAGAAGTCACAGCGCTTCCGGTTTGGTTGCACCCGGAGCCATTTTACAAGCGGACATAACCCGCCCAGGGGTTCATGGGAGGTTGAGTTCTCGTACTTTCTCCAAAGCGTTTTAATAAATGGTTAATAAATTGACAACGCCTGATAAAAAACGCATTCATGTGGAGATAAAGTGCGTTATATAACCAAGTTTTTAGCAATGACGTAATAGATTTGTGGCAAATTAACGGCTGCCAAAGCGGAACATTGCGCCTTTCAACGTTTCTAGACGGTACGGTTGTATGAAGGGACTGTGTGCTCCCCAGCTGATCCATCTCGACAGTAAAAGGTACCGTCCACCTGACTGCTAGTAAAATAAAACCTTTCTGTCGCTCCAGTCCGCTGTAGTGGTTGAACCAGACGGAGCTGCTGTGTGTGTGAGTGAGTGGAGACAGTAGAGACGGATCATGAGCAAAGACTCCCAGATGAGAGCTGCTATCAACCACAAACTGATCGAGATGGGCGAACGGGAGCGGTGAGTCCAGCTTCTCTCTACACTGGGTTTAGGTCATGAATGGTTTTAGAGACAGCAGTTATTTAGGATTGTTAAATAATGTCCTTTAAATGTGAATCCGCAGGTTGAAGGAGTTGCTCCGGGCAAAGCTGGTGGAGTGTGGATGGAAGGATCAGCTGAAGGCACAATGCAAAGGTATTATATATTTGTGTTTGTGTTTATATGTGTAACGGTGCTTCCATGAACCTGGATTACTGATTGATTATGTTGTGCAGATGTGATCAAAGAAAAGGGTCTGGAGCATGTCACAGTGGAGGACCTGGTCACAGAAGTCACACCTAAAGGCAGAGGTACGGATCTTCTTCTATATGCAAACACAACAGCAGGGTTTGGAAGAAGTACAGAAATAATACTCATCACAATCTGGGTCAGTCAGTCAAAACTCCCACCGCACAGTCAAACTTTGGTTTAACCCACAGAACTTTATTTTAAAGTCTAGTGGAGATCCTAAAGTTTCTAAAGATATACCACATTTTGGGGACATGTGGATGAAATAATGCTCAAGAAAACATCGAGAATAAGAGGAGATGTGATCATAATTTATCATCCCACACAGAGAAATTCATTATGTACATTATGAACATTGACTATAAATAAAATTAAACATTTAAAACTAGACCTCTGCCCAGGCTAAATGCCCTTTCTCTCGCAATGTTAACCAAAGTTAATTTGTGAACCCGTGATTGGGTTCCGCTCCAAAATGTAATGGGTTCTTCCTCGGCCCGTGCTCCACCCTTCCTCCAAGATTCATGGAAATCGGGCCGCTAGTTTTTCCGTAATCCTGCTGACAAACAGACAAACTTTATTTACCTTTATACACTTTACATACTGTTTAACAAACTGTTCCACCTCTGTGTATATATACATATACATATTCTTCTTCTCTATACATACTACATACACCTATAGTTTTAGTTCTTCTCATTATTAATATTCCTGTTTAGACCTCTGTGTACATATATTACTTCTCATCATGTATATACGTACTACATCCTGTTTACATTCAGTTTTCCCATCTGAAATACTGTCATCAACTAAATTACAAATTGACATTTACATTATTATTTAGTTATGTTTATATTTATTTTAACTGCACTATTTTATGCCTTAGATTGTCATTTTGCTTTTTTTATAAATACATATTTTATGAGCATTGTTGAAAGAACCTGAGACAAAATATGTTCATTGCCAATGATTGCTTTGCTGGAATTGACAAATGACAAATAAAAAACCTTGAACCTCGAACAAAAACAAAAACATAATCTCCTTGGCGGAGGTAACAAAAATAAAATGTACTAACTACAGCAGTCACCGTAAAAAAAACAAAAAAAACACGATATGTAAGATGTAAAGTTTGATGGCCTCAGGCAGGAATGACTTCCTGTGGCGCTCTGTAATGCAACTCGGTGGAATGAGTCTTGCAACCAATGTCACAAACCGTGTCAACTACTGATAGTAAATCCAGTAGTATGTCTCACCGTCCGCTTGTTTTCTCTCCTGTGCAGCGCTCGTACCGGACAGCGTGAAGAAGGAGCTCCTGCAGAGAATCCGAGCTTTTCTAGCTCAACACGCAACCTTGTGAATGAGGCGGCTCCCGTCTAGACATTTTTTTACTCACCGTAGATCCACAATTAAAATCCAAACTGATGTTTGTTCTCATTGTGAGCGATGCTGAAGTGTTATTTTTATTTTGTATCATGCGTTTTCATATTGATTTTAGTTTGTTATGCAGCAGTTTTGGAAAAAAAAATAAAATCATGCCTATTTTGGTCACTGGGTGGTTCTGACCGTTTTCTTTGGTGCAGCTGAATTCCTGTTCGACATGTCTTTGAAGTTCTTGTTAAAAAAAAAAATGCAGAATTTTCATCATTTGTTTCTCGTCAGACAGCATGATGAGTGATATGTGTTTAAAAAAAGACAGAAACATGACAGAAATGTCATTGTCTTTCTCTCATAAATGCTTTTTAGTTCCTTAGGATGTTATGTAAGAAGACAAAGACATTTGTTTTGGGGAAGTACATGTATATATTAAATGTATTTCTATATTTCATGAGCAATGAAATGTTGGTGATTCTAATGTAGACAACGATTTTTTAGTTTTTATCTTTAGGAAATCCTCCAGAGTATACTTTTACTTTCTTAAAAGTTGTTTCCTGAAGGAAATCAAATGTTGCTGTGGTCAAACACATGTCATGCTGCTGCAGTTATGCAATTTGCATTTTCAGGAATTGTGTTTTCTTTAGTGTCACTCAGAGGAAGTTGAGCCATCTGAACCTGCTGGACTACATATCTGCTGCTGATGTTTCCAGACTTCATGGAAAGAACTTGTCAGTTGAGCGTGCAGTCATGAGAGAATACATACTGACGGGGGGAGTTCTACTTTTAGACTGTTTTTAGTTTGGTGCGTGGGCAGTGTGAGAGCTTGTGTTTGTGTGTGCATACAGTAGCTCCCTGTAGTGGAGCGGCTAACATCCATTTTTCAGTCAAATCGTGCAAATAGTGATACAAGGACCAAATTTGGCATGATGATTCCCGAGGGGTCACTTAGCAAATATAAACGATCGGCCACTTGAAAATCCAAGACGGCGGCCATTTTTCAAGATGGCCGCCAAATTGACCTGCTGTTAATGGTTTCTCTCATAGAAATTCATCTACTTGGTCAATTTGAGTGATCTTGGTGTCAAATTATGTGTTTTCTAGCATGCTGGATCTTATTTTGATAGTTTTAATCATTTTGAACTGCAACATGGCGGACATTTTTGAGATGGCTGTCAAATTTACTCGCAGAGAATGTTTTTCTTAAAGAAATGCATGTACTTGGTCAACTTGAATGATTGTGAATTATATGTTTTCTGGTATGCTATCTAATTTTACAGCTTTAACATCCTCCGATACGTTTTTTTTTTACTTTTGGCTGTCCGGTGAGTTTCTGCTTTGTGGTGTTTGCATGGCTCAATTGGCTTGTAGGTCTACTGTTGTAGATATCAATAGCTGCTGTTGCCATAGGTGTAGGGGCTTAGTGGTAGAGGTAGTACCTTTGTTTCAGAAGTCAGCCACATCCTCCAGGATGGACTACTGGCACTGGTTCTCACTACTTGCCCAACTCTCACCTGTGGCTCCATGAAGTTGCTAGTGCACGGCAATGACCACACCCCGGGACACCATGTTGGCTCACGGGCTGAACTAGGTGAGGGTAGCACACAGAGAGTATCTCTGTGATGGAGTATGTCTAGCTCTAAATGTCAAAGTGCATAGAGTCAACGAACAAGCCATCTTTATCCATGAGGTTCCAACCCAACTGCCAGAATTGGAAAAACAGCAAAGAACTGTAAAGGAGTGATTGTCGGGCACTACCAGGGCACACTGGTGACAATCGCTGCTGTGTAACTCAGAATGGGGTTTAACGTCAGCTAAGTAGGATTCAGCATTATACTTAGTGTCCAAAATGCTGCTTACTACCAACCCGTGATCAGTTTTAAGCAGCAAAACCTGAATCGACAGGATGTGCAAGCGCGGGAGAGCCGAGCCAAGGATAATGGGGTTTCAGTTATCCAGATAGTGTACAGATTGCGTAAAATAATGCATGAACCTAGCTGTATCCCATGCAAGCAAGTGCCCGTGATACAGGGTGGTAAAAGGATAAACCTTCGACCCTAAACATTACAATGGCTTTAAACCAAAAATCAACTGAAAAATAGTGGCACACTGACTGGGCCAAGTGTTGCCTTTGTCAAATGGACAAGAATGAGGGCCTTACTTCTCCACATATAAATCCCAACAAAAGAGTAGGTGATGGGTACAGCCTCTTGGCGAGGAAAATTCCCAGATTCCATGCAGTCAGTCAGCTACCAGTCAAGCGTGACCCAGCAAGACTAGACAACGGTAGTGGGATAGAGGAAACCTTGATGAAAAATAACACCAAGTTACAAAGAGCTGAAAAGAGATCAACCCCATCAACTGTTACAGATGAGAGCAGCTGCTACAAAATACCACGGAGGGTCAGAGATACTCTATCCCCCAAATGCTTTCTGTGCGAGGAAGAAGGGGGCAACTTAAGATAAGCAATGACCATGAAACTGAATGAAAGACTAAATGAATGTGCAAAAGCCTTCAGTGATGGAAAGCTCCTTCCCAATCTGAGTGCTGGAGATGTCAGCCTGCTTGCTTGGCTGCTCTGTACAAACGAGAACGAGCCTATCTGAATGCCCAACAGCTGCAGAAGAAAGAAGAGCTGGCCCAGAAGAAGGAAGCAAATATGGAGAAGCAGTCCACCTGGCAAAGGCTGCTCAGATGATACGTCGTGACATGTTTCAGCATAAATCAGAATTCAACAGCATGTTCCATGATGGGTACCTTGAAGATACCGTCCCACCATCACTGCTTCAGTTTGTATGTATGATTGAACATGGGGCTGATATCAAGTCACAACTCCAAAATGGCGCATCAAAATCTGACCTTGCAACTGCTACAGTAGAGCTGTTTTGCCAAATACAGGGAAGGATCGCAGGTCCACAGGCAATCCAAGGACAGGAAGACACCTTTTGCTATGTATGTTGGCCTGTCTGTGTTTTCCAAGACCAGAAAGAGGCAACTGATAGATATGTTGGTGTGGGAACCTCATGGATAAAGATGGCTGGTTCGTTGACTTTATGCACTTTGAAATTTGGAGCTAGAAATACTCCATCACAGAGAGACTCTCTGTGTTTTAACCTCACCTAGTTCAGCCCGTGAGCCAACATGGTGTCCCGGGGTGTGGTCATTGCCGTGCACTAGCAACTTCATGGAGCCATAGGTGAGAGTTGGGCAAGTAGTGTGAACCAGTGCCAGTAGTCCATCCTGGAGGATGTGGCTGACTTCTGAAACAAAGGTACTACCTCTACCACTAAGCCCCTACACCTATGGCAACAGCAGCTATTGATATCTACAACAGTAGGCCTACAAGCCAATTGAGCCTTGCAAACACCACAAAGCAGAAACTCACCGGACAGACAAAAGTAAAAAAAAAACGTATCGGAGGATGTTAAAGCTGTAAAAATTATTAGATTAGATAGCATACCAGAAAACATATAATTCTACATCACAATCATTCAAGTTGACCAAGTACATGCATTTTTTTAAGAAAAACATTCTCCGCGACTAAATTTGACAGCCATCTTGAAAAATGGCCACCATATTGAAGTTAAAAATTATTTAACTATCAAAATAAGATCCAGCATGCTAGAAAACACATAATTTGACACCAAGATCACTCAAATTGACCAAGTAGATGAATTTCTATGAGAGAAACCATTAACGGCAGGTCAATTTGGCGGCCATCTTGAAAAATGGCCGCCGTCTTGGATTTTCAAGTGGCCGATCGTTTATATTTGCTAAGTGACCCCTCGGGAATCATCATGCCAAATTTGGTGCTTGTATCACTATTTGCACGATTTTTCCACTATCCGCTCCACTACTGTGTGTGGTTGTTGTTCAGTGCTTGGTTTAGCCAGAACATTTGCTGGGAGATTGCTAATGCAGAATCCTGGTCTGAACGCCAATGAAAGAAAGAGCAACCTGGTCACATATTCAGATTTTGACACAAAACACTGAAGTTTTAACATTAGTACTTTGGTGCCCCAAGAGTTTTATCCCTCACACGTACACTGCTGTCACCACTAATCAGACTCATCTTCACATGCAGCTATAACTGGAAGTATCATTAAAACACTGCCTAAAATGTTGAGGTGGAACTTTTCACAAAATTACCTTATTTGCTTAAATTTTTTTAAATCAATCATTTTTAAGTTAAAGGGACTATTTGTAACTTTCAGAAATGCTTCTTAACAGCGACACCTGTGGCCGTGAAATCAACGAAAGTCAGCGTCGGGCTCGCGCTTGCTCGCTCTAAATATACCTAAACGAGCATCACTCAAAACAGTGAGGCGACACACGTCAGCTAAAACCACAATATCACTCTATATTTCAGCTGCTTGGCAGTAATGTTAGCTGACCAGACGAAGGTCTCTCCATGAACGTGATTTAGATCTGATCCTAGTGTTGGCTTTTCCTGCCTAAGTGCAGGCTGAGGCAGCGGGGCTCTCCAGCGTGTCTCCCTGCTCTCTCCGCCCGCAGCCGGAGAGAGCAGAGGAGACACCGGCACCCGGTCGGTAACGAGAAGACAACGTAAATCTCTGTAGAGCTCCGTCACTTCACAAGACACGGAAAACCTCTGTTGGTCTGGAGGAGCTGCAGCAGTTATTTCTGCACAAACGTCCACTGTACATTTACTAGATATTCTCAGAGCTAAACTAACTCTTCTGCAGTGTGGAGTGAACGCGCGTTCACGTCTAGAGGTGGAGCGAGCTGAGCTGTCTGAGTGAAGGCGAGCAGGCAGAGGAGGAGGGTACAGCGGATATGCGAGCGCGCATGTGTGGCGACCCGCTACATTTATGCGCGTACAAAGTTACAAATAGTCCCTTTAAAGGTGCTAAATGTGAGATTGGGAGCATTTCTATTGCCTCTGCACGGCTCTCAACATGGTGACGGCTGAGCCGCTAACAGCGCTAACGGTGAAAACATCGGCAACAGTTCTGACAGAGCTAACAGTGTTTATATGAGGGGGCTCTAGCCATTTTGGTGCCCTAGGTGAAATTTGTCTTTTCTTTTAGAGGGCGACCACCGCCCCCCAGATGGTGGCTCCCTAGGCGACCGCCTATATTGCCTGTATGCCTTAAGCCGGCCCTGGAGGGGAACCGGAGGGTGGGTGCTACATTTCTGCGACGACTGCATTGTCAGCTGTAACCGCCATATGAGAGCAGTGAAGAGCGGGGGTTGTGAGCTAGCTAGTGGGGACTGCTCACATGTACAAACATGCACTGAAAGCAGGCGCTGCCGGTCCGGCGATGTAAACAACACACACCGAGGGAGGGCGACTTCATTCTCTGCCAGCCCGTTCTCATTACCACGGGCGTCAAATACCGAGGCTTTGACATGGCCATCAGCGTTCAGTAGCGACCCACAAGGCACCCCTTAAGCATCGGTATGAAATGCACCAGGCGTTCCTTTAACTATAAACTTATCCGCGGCAACAGTGAACGCTCAGAGAAAGTGCGGCGGGAGTGTGGTGACGTAGTTTAACAGTACACTACAAGATGTTTATGAAAACATTTGAGGAGAGAAATAGGCATAACAGTAACAGAATATTGATTCATATTTGATCAGCGTTGCCTAGTTTGACCGGTTGATCGCAGTCCGCAAGTGATTGACAGCTGCTCAGAGACGGCAAGGCTCCAGCTCGGCTCTGATTGGTTGTTTTCCTCCGGTCTGTTAAATCTTGCAGATGCCGTTAGGAGCACTGAAGGACACAGAAACACATGACTTTTTTCAGGTTTCTGTCTCATGCACTACCGTCAGGATATAGTGACTGTTTTATAAAAATATATATATATTTTTTATCATATTTCCTCCAATTCTACCCACTGCAGCTTTAAATGTGTTGGATGAATGAAGACAAACACATGCGATGAAAAATAGAATTTATTAAGAAGAGAATATAGCTTCAAAAAACAACCCACCAACAAACTTCACATCTTCCTTCATCTTGTTACAGAGTCAAGTAAAGTACCTATTGCACCGGTTTTACAATAGAAAATCTATATATGCATCTGACACCTGGAGAGTAATCAGACATTTACACATAATACAACAAAAGAAAGAACAGTCTTTCCAGAAGGGAACGGGAGGCGCCTTGCATTTTTACTTTGGCGAGCTAATTAAGCTTTAAGCGAAAGTTCAAACCCTCTCTCATTCACAACCTTTCTCTCTCTCTCTCTTTCTCTCTCTCTCACTGGCTCCTACTCTATCAGCTGACTGTGGGTGGTTCACTCTTAGATAACCAAACAGATTCTACCATGCTCGCCATGAGCCAATCATATCGTTGCAATCAAATTTTAAAACTGTTCTCCTCTCTGCTGCTGTCAGTTTCAATTCAGTGCGACTCGAGGCAACCCGCCTCCACCCCATCACCTCCAGGCTTCGTCAGATTCTGTGCCCAGACCTGCTCTACTTTCCTTCATTTGATCTTCAGTTACTCCCTTAACCACCACCACCACCACCAGTGTCTGGACTCCAGACATTGCTTATATCTTAAAGAGGATCTATAATGCTTTTGTGCTTTTTCCATTTCCTTCAGTGTGTTATATAGTTTTTTTGTGCAAAGTTACAAAGCCCAAAGGAAGTTCCTCTCTCCTACAGAAACACTGCTCCCGAGCTGCCTGAAATGCCTGGCTTGAAGTCCCGCCTTTTCTTCCGTAACGTGGTGATGTCACCAAGTAACACATTTGCATAATACCTGCCTAGCGGCTTTTTTGGCAAGCCCTCAAACAAAGCTAGTTAGAGCGGAGCTGGAGCGGAGTCCGAAGAGTTTGGTTTGGTTAACCAATCACAACAGAGTGAGCCAGCTGACCAATCAGAGCAGACTGGGGCTTTTCAAACAGAGCATTTCAGACAGAGTGAAAAGAGGTGCTGCAGCACAGCCAGTATGAGAACAATAAAGCATTTCTTTGAACATTAAAGCTTGTAAACATGTTTTAGTAGAAACCCAAAATACAAGTATGCACTTGAAAATTAGCATAATAGGTCCCCATTAATAAAAATTTGCCCACAGGAAATGAAAAACCCACCATGTTAATATGGTTAATATATATATATATATGTTAATATATTCAAGGATTACATTTGTTTTATTCAGCAGAGTTGTGCGTGTAAAGGTCTTGAGGTATCCTTCATAAAACCCTCAGAGAGCTATCTAGCATATGGGGATGTCGTCCGAGCAGCAGGCCACGGCGTAGATGACGCTCACCAGACACAGACTGCCGGCAGACACGGCGGTGCTGGAGCCGAAGACGCTCCCGTCGGGGGTGGTCGCTGGCTCGGTCACTGGCTCGGTCACCGGGGTCTGGGTGGTCGGAGTGTTTTTGACGGTGAAGGAGCGTGACTGGGCACCCCACTCCTTCAGAGTGAAGACCATGGTCAAGTTCTCACCTGCAGGGAGAGGACAAGGAATTATTGTCGTGATTTGTGTTGCGTCAATGAAGTCAATGAACTTTCATACCCCAGTTTTTATTTTTTTTACGTTTTGGAGATATTCTTAAATAAATCCTAAGACTGCAGTACTGGCAGTAATTACTCGTAAAGTAAAAACTCGTTAAATATTCTTTTGGTTACGACAAGGAATTGTATAGAGAGCTTAAGTCCCGCCCCTTCCGGTGGACCCTGTGGGACCTTATTTCGGAAAAAATATGAACGGTAGTCAACGGAGAGAGATAAATAATATTTTGATCCCGTTTGAATTGCACCGTGAATCACACATATGATGTTTGTTCATTTAAAACATCATTTTTCAAGTCAAGAAAGTCGCAGTTTGTCGTAGTATCTTTTAGTTTTGTGTGAAACCGCTCAGTGAACTACATCTCTTGTCGACAATAAACGTCACCAACACTCGCTAGCTAGCTAGCTAACTGATGTTGAGTGTTTTTGTGCTTCCTTCTTGGCCAGAGTTTTGAACTGTTTAGATACATTAAAATGAGGAAAAACTACGGAACCTACGAGAAACCCAGCGTTTATAAGTAAGTACAGTGGTTTGTAGCATGATGCAGACGTACCGCTGTTTAGAATGGCCAGGTCGGTGAAGTTTGCCCAGCAGTTGCTGAACAGGATGGTGGTGTTTCCTTCCAGTCCGCCTACTCTGCTCCCGCTGGAGTCCTTCAGGCTGGCTGTTACAGTGAGCCTCGTCACTCCCACAGAGACACAGTTACCCTGCAGACAACAGAACAGGTCAGCGTCTACAGACAGCAACTATTTCAACATGATTGGGTGTGTGTCTTCTTCAAAATTTAGCCTAAGTCTGAAACGTTTATTTATCCTCCTTTGCGACAAGCTAGTATGACATGGTTTGTACCGATGGATTCATCAGTTTTTTTAGTTCTGTATGATACCAGAATCTACTCTAGCTTAAAAACTGAGCTACAACCTAAAAAACACAAGTTAAAATAAATTTGCATAAATGCATTATTATCGCGTTAAAGGTCCCATATTGTAAAAAGGGTTCATGTCTTTTATATTATAAAGCAGGTTTAAGTGCTTTATAACTACTGTTAAACTATCAAAACGCTGAATATACGGAGAATTAAACACAGCCCGTATTCAGAAATTGCGCGTTTGAAACAAGCCGTTAAGATTTCTGTCCATTTGTGATGTCACAAATATACAATATTTAGACCATTACACGGTTTTAAACGTAAACATTCTAAATGTGTCCCAATTTATTTCCTGTTGCAGTGGATGTAAATAACATCAGCCGACAAAAAGTAAACATGGACCCAAATTGTTGCCTAGCAACGCAATTCCATTGCAATTTCATTGCAATTTCATTGAAATGTGCTAAAATGGAGCGTTTCAGACAGAGGGTAAATACAGGTATATTCAGGCAGACAGTATGAGGTAAATAAAGATTTTTTTTAACATTACAGCATGTAAACATGTTCTATTAGAAACACAAAATACAAGTATGAACCTGAAAATGAGCACAATATGGGACCTTTAACTTTGACAGCCCTAGACTTTACATATAAAAATGTGACAAAAAACAAGGAGACAAAAAAAGAGAAATTAGAAAAAAATTGTCATTTTGGATTGTATTCGGTTTATATTTAATTAATCTAGTTTTTCAAATTAAGGGTCTCCTTCAGGCTAAAAAGGCCTCTAAGATGGTTCTAGATGAGGAAAATTCTGCATTTTTGGACCAAAAAAAACCCCTAACAAATCCAAAAGAATCAACCAAGAAGCAATTAGAAATGCAGAATTCACACGCTAAATCGGTAAAAAATAAAAGTCAGCACTGTACTCGGCAATCAAGATGGTGAGGATGGACTGGTTGGAGGACAGAAAATGCAACTAACAGACGAGCAACTCTTGCTATCAGTCCAATAATCCAAAAAGCTTAAAAAAAACGTGGACAAACAACCTCTAAAGCAAATAAATTAGTATATTTTTGAGGGTATTTTGTGCCTTTATTAGATAGCAAACAGTAGAGAGATGACAGGAAATGAGGGAGAGAGATGCAACAAACGTCCCCGGACGTTGCGGTCAGAATGTCCAATCCTGAGCTGCTATAAAATCACTCTTCGTGTTATTTCTCAGATTTAGCAGCAGCTGTGCTGTGATAACAACCCGTGTGGAGACGCATCGTTGCCTCACCTGCTCATCCACAGCCATGAGACTGGGCTGCTGGTCCAGAGGACCCACAAACTCCCCGGCTATCGGCTCCGCCACCAGCAGCAGGTCGTGTACGCTGGACACATAGCTCACTTCAGGCTCCTCCCTCGTCACTTCTGCTGAGGCCTCCTGACATTTAAAAAGCAGAAAACCATTGAGCCGGTGAGCACTCGCAGAAAACTGACGCTAATTTTTGTTTGTTTTTGAGTGTAGTTTTTAGTATGCAAATGTTGTTATGATTAGATCTCGACGTTCACCTCATTCCACTCGGGGTCAGATGGTGGAGGAGAGGCCGGGACGACGCCCATTGAAGAGACATTGAAGCCGATGGACTGACTGAGGTTTCCGGAAACTGCCGCCTGACCCAGATCATCAGCGACGCTCCTCAACAAGTTAAAGTCCTCGTCATCTGTGAAGGCAAAGGGACCAGAGAGATGTTACAAAAATCCTGGATTTCTAGGCCAATGTTCACATATTAGTCATTCAAATAGTCTGTAAATACAATATAAAAACAAACATTAGACTAACCGTTGGTGGCGTTGGTGGTTTGCTGGACTGGAGGTTTCTGGATCTCCACCTCCACCTTCAGGCCCGTGGATCTCTTCCTGCGCCGCGCTCCTCCATCCTCCCGGATGATCTTGGTGATCCGGATCATATTCGCGGGGACTTTGAGGAACGTGGCGAGGTTCTGAATCAGGCTGTCTCCGAAGAACTCCGCCTCGGTCATGGCGGGCAGCTCGAAGGAGATGAAGAGAACCGGGGCGGTTCGGATCTCCACCGGTTGGGAGCCTCTCACCACGACCTTCAGCATCTTGTAGTCCGGGTCGAAGAAGTTGGCGCCCACAGTGGTGTTCAGCTGGGGGACGTATTGACCTGGAGGGGTAAAAGAAAGATAAACAGATTGCTGAATCATACTTAAATTAAAATAATAAAAAAAATACAAACACTAGCCTACATCCAGCTCATACATAAATCCAGAATATCAAGGGAAAATAAAATCTCCAAAGATTTTATCAAATGCAAAGATGACCAGAATGTGTAAATGTTGTGGCCTGCTCCACGTATGATTACACTTACACAGCAAAAACACACCGGACTTAATAGGATTAGAGTGAGATATACTAGAGATACAGTGTAAAGCAGTAAGGAGTACCTGGCTGGATGGGCTTCTTCAGGGTGTAGTCAGTGTTGTCAGCGTTCCACTGAGCGTTAGTCGGAGCAACCAGATTGTTGTTAACGTACACGTCCAACCGCTGCGGCTTGGAGTAGAACACTGACACCACGACGCTCTGCACAAATCAAACAGCAACAGGTGTCTTAGTGAAAAGTGAAACACTAGTGAAACTAAACTTAAGATTAGGGATGCACCGATATCGATACCAGATCGGATACTGACTCAAATAGCTGGATCGGGTATCGGTGACAATTGGGGACGATCTATTCAATTCAATTCCATGTTTAAATTATCAATCGATTAAAATAGTTAATTGTGATTAATCGCAAACTAATCAAACTAATCAAACTAATCAAACTCATTTTTGATCTGTTCAAAATGTACCTTAAAGAGAGATATGTCAAGTAAAGGGGAGACTCGTGGGTACCCATACAACCCATTTTCATTCACATATCTTGAGGTCAGAGGTCAAGGGACCCCTTGGCCATGACAGTTTTTCATCACCAAAATTTAACGTACGTTTGGAGCGTTATTTAGCCTCTTTCGCAACAAGTCGAATGGATTCATTAGGTTTTCTTCATATGATGCCAGTATCTTCACTCTAGCTTTAAAACTACAACCTGAAAATTGAAAGTTGTGCTAATGCGTTAAAGTAATTAGTGGCGTTAAATTGAATTTGCGTTAACGCGTTATTATCACGTTAACTTTGACAGCCCTGGTTTATATATTATATACTACATTATAGACTGGAATTTGAATTCCTGTTTACGTTTTAACCAATTTGTTGCTGCATTTAAAAGGTTTTCACTGTAATTCCTGTTATTTTTAAGATTTTTCACCAAGTTGCTAGTGCATTTATTATTTTAATAATAAATAACAATTTAGTAAATTTATATCTATGTATTTATTTGTCACATTTTGTTTTACAACGTTAGGAAAGCAATGTTTAAGTCAAGCCTGATGTTGCCTTACATATATAAGAATGATCCCAGTCACTTCCACACAGTGCGGCATACAGCTGATTAATTAAACACTGGTATCAGATCGGTACTCTGTATCGGCCGATACCCAAAGCCCAGGTATCGGTATCGGTATCGGGACTGAAAAAGTGGGCTTTGACTTCTTTGAGTAAGAGCCCAGGAGTCACATTTAAAGAATTCTACAACTGCAAAACATTATTATTGCACCTGAAAAATCTGAAAATGAAGCTATTAACGTTGTTGATTAATATTTCGTATTCTCCAGGTTGTGCACTGACCTCGGACGGCTCAGCGTTGAGCATCATGAGGCGAAGTTTCTGAGGGCTGACGCTGCTGAAGAAGACGTCGAAGGAGTAGCCGGTGGCCACGATGCTGTGGAAGAGAGACACCCTCTTCTGGCAGGTGTAACCCGAACACCAACCTTGATCCTGAGGACCTGGACACAAACACATACTGAATTAAAAACGTTCTGATTTTAGAGAGAATGTTATGTAGTGACTAGTGGTTCACAGAGAGCATCTAGATTTTTCTGGGTTTTAATCACATCAGAAATACAAGGACGCAACCCACCGTTGATCAGATCCACGTAGCCGTCTCCGAGCACAGCGACGGGGGACAGACGTCTGGTCTCCGTGTCCGAGTCGAGACTCTCGATCGCCAGCATCCTGTAGTTCAGCCCGAAACACTTGTAGCTCTGCCAGGAACTCATGTACGTGCAGCCTTTCCTGATCACACCTGAGGACAGAAGCAAAGCAGCGTTTTGGAGAATTAGATCTATTATCAAGTATTTCCTGACATACCTGTTAGCAGAAGGCTCCCGCAGGACAGTAAAGGTTTCTCTGATCTTTTACAATCAAACTTTTGACTCTCTGCAAGGTTTTCAAACACCTAGCATAACATTAATAAACTAATGTATTCATTGAATTTGTAGTGCTCATATTACCGTTTGTTGAATAAATATTTATTAGAAACATTTATTTGACGCAACAATAAGGCACAATATGACACTGAATGCAGTGACTTGGATGACTGAAATTCGTTTCCTATACTTCCCAGTTCAGTTTTATTGGAAAGTTGGGAATTAGAAAAGCAAATAAGCAAAGATTTACTTAAAGGTGTAGAGCGACCACGCCTGTAGTTTTCACTTGTCAGCTGTAACTTTACCAGCTAGGACGGCGTATTATGGCCGTTGTAGGTAAAAAAAAAAAAAAAGATATATATATATATATATATATTACAGTGCCGGGGAAGGGGGGTAATATTCCCCCCTTCCCCAGAAAAACTCAGATATTCTCTGAGATTAAAGTAATACATTTACAAGGAAAAAACTCAGAAAAATAGTCAAGGAACCGCGTCGTTTCATTTTGCAAGGTTCGATAAACCTCATAACACCATAGACGCCACCGTTAAACGCTTATACAGTTACTTTTGTGTCTTTTTTTCACGCATGCAAACAGAATAGGTTTGAGAGCAAAACTATCGACATACAATCAAACATTTTTTTTATTGCAAGTAAAATTAATTTGTAATTAAAAAATGTATTAATACAAATCCTAAAGTTTTGTTTGCAATTCAAAGTTTTTTTTGTGAATCCAAAAGTTTTGTTTGTGAATCCAAAAGGTTTGGCTGTCACTCCAATCAAGACTGGCCAATAGAGACGTGTCTTACATCTGTCAGCGTAGGTCCCGCCCACGAGATTTAGCTCAACAGCAAACAAAACTTTTGGATTTGCATTAATACATTTTGGATCACAATTTGATTGTACTTTCAATACAACTGAATGCAGTGTCGTTAGTTTTGCTTTTTAATCTATTTTTTTTCATTACAGTGTGGAAAGTTTTGCTCTCAAACCTATTCTGTTTTTGATTGGCTAATAAAGACAAAAAAAAACTCCATAACTACTGCGGTACAAAGTGCAAAATATATTAATTACATTAGTATTTATTTATGTTCATAAAAGAACACAGAGAGAACATGAAAGAAAACGTGTATCTTTCAGGACCTTCGCCTCCCTCAGAGGGCATCTTCACCATAAGAGCACTACTTTAGGAGCTACGAAATTCAAACGGCAGCTAAATTTGTGAAGTTAATCTCAGAGAATATTATATTTATTTTTTCTCCTAAATTTGTAATTTTTTTCTCCTAAATGTACCACTTTATTTCAGAGAAAATATCAGCATTTTGTTCTCATAAATTTACAACTTTAATCTTGGCGTTTTTTCTCAAAATATTACCCTCCTCCCCTGGCTCCATACTTTTTTTTTTTTTTTTTAACCTACAATGGCCCTTATATGCTGTCGTAACCAGCTACTGTTTAGTGGGGGACTTTAAAGGGGAACTACGCCCATTCTCTAAATTCATACATGTTATTCCGATGGTCTAAGACAGTCCAAAAAATATTAATAAACATGAACAACTCTCCCAAATCCAAAAACTAGAGCGCTAAGACTCAAACTTGTAATGTCATAGGCTATAAAGTCTGGAGCTGCTTCATAGACGATGAATTTGAAAAGATGTTCTAGACGACACTGAGAGCACCCAGGGGAATGTTCTGAGTATATGGGGACATTTTCTGTTTCACAACTGACAGCACTGCATTAGAATAAAGCTGATTTGGGTATAAAAAAGAAAACAAACATTCTCTGGGTCTCCCATTCATTGTCTATGGAGCAGCTCCAGACTTTATAACCTACGAGATCACAAGTTTGAGTTTTAGCATTCTAGTTTTGGGATTTGGGAGAGAGTTGTTCATGTTTACTAATATTTTTTGGACTGTCTTAGACCATAGGAATAACATGTATGAATTTTGAAAATGGGCGTAGTTCCCCTTTAAATTTAGATTTTCATTAGTATTGATCTTTTTTTCCCTCCGTTGGTCTAGTTACCTTTGTGGGGAGCGATCTGGTTCACATCGATGCGGCTGCCGTTGGGGAAGCTGAGCATGACTTTTGGGATGCGGTAGTCGCCCAGCCCTCTCCTAGCATCACCTCCCCACTCATACTCAGACTGAGGCAGCACAGTTCCCACCGACCCCAGGAACGAACCGTCCAAGTCCTTCAAAATGCTCTTCTTCTTCGCATCGCAGTCCATGTCCACGCAGTCGGAGGGGTTCGCTTTTCTGAGATAAGTTAGTCATTTTATTTTATCATGCACAAAACAGCATAAAATGTTAATCTAAATCTTATAGCAATTGTTGCAAGTTAAAAAATATTGTAAAAAAATACACTTGTTTTTGTCAGTTTAAATCCTGAATTTAAACAATTAATGAAATTGGCTTTGATGAGCTGCCAAGTGACAGAAGACTCAGAAGAGTTTGGAAACAGGACAATAAATATGGATGATTTGGATTTTTAAATCCTTCTTTAAAGGGACTATTTGTAACTTTCAGAAATGCTTTTTAACAGCGACACCTGTGGCCGTGAAATCAACGAAAGTCAGCGTCGGACTCGCGCTTGCTCGCTCTAAATATACCTGAACGAGCATCGCTCAAAACAGTGAGGCGACACACGTCAGCTAAAACCACAATATCACTCTATATTTCAGCTGCTTGGCAGTAATGTTAGCTGATCAGACGAAGGTCTCTCCATGAACATGATTTAGATCTGATCCTAGTGTTGGCTTTTCCTGCCTAAGTGCAGGCTGAAGCAGCAGGGCTCTGCAGCGTGTCTCCTCTGCTCTCTCCGCCCGCAGCCGGAGAGAGCAGAGGAGACACCGGCACCCGGTCGGTAACGAGAAGACAACGTAACTCTCTGCACAGCTCCGTCACTTCACAAGACACGGGAAAGCTCTGTTGGTCTGGAGGAGCTACAGCATTTATTTCTGCACAAACGTCCCCTGTGCATTCACTAGATATTCTCAGAGCTAAACTAGCTCTTCTGCAGTGTGTAGTGAGCGCACGTTCACGTCTAGAGGTGGAGCGAGACAGCGAGGACGCGCGCGCATTCTAAGTGAAGGAGAGCATGCAGCGGAGACGAGGCTCCAGCCACACGCGAGCGCGCATATGCGAACGCGCATGTGTGGCGACCCGCTACATTTATACGCTTAAAAAGTTACAAATAGTCCCTTTAAGGCTTAACTCAAATATTATTTTCCATGTTCCTCTGAAAACTATTTCTGCTGCTGTCATTGCATTGCAGACTTATCCAGGTGTAAAAATCCTTTAATCAGTGTCTCCAATTTTACAAATTCTTTTCCTAATCTTTGTACAAGCTCGGTATCTGTCGATGTGCAATGATTTACCCCACATCAGGCCTGTGGATGAAGACTCTGGCCTCCTCTGTGCTGTCAACCTGCGTTATGCCTGAAACCTGCACAGGGTGCTGCAGGTCCTCGTTGATCGGGTTGGTGAGGAACATGAAGTTCATCTCGCTGGAGCAGACGTCTCGGAAACCGACGAACGTCGTGTCTGGGATGAAAGAAAGCAAGACAAATGAGGAATAAGGAATACGCTCCTTCAAATCATCGTGAGGATTGTTTTCAAAGGCAAACATCACTCCCGAACCTCAGAGCCTGAACTCACCCATGACTTTCATCAGTCCTTTGATGGCGTTGTAGTTGTTGTTCACATGATGGGGCTTTGCTGGAGCAGTGTTGTGACTAGATCCAAAATTGGGCCAACAGATTCCAGATCTGCCACCTGGTACGAAGTGAAAACAGAGTCACAAAATAAGGATTTGTTTCAGTTTAACCAGCCTGCATATATATACGTGAAAAAAGGAACAAATTCCAGCACTTTTCAACGCCGTTCAGATTCTTGGTTGGTAAAACGAAATAATCAAAATGACACAATTAGATTTAGATTAGAAGTATTTTTCTAATTTATTCAAGATCTTAGTTAAATCCAGATGTCCAGGTTTTGATTTTTCATTCTAAAAACAGTTTCTGTAGCAACTAGGGCTGTAAAAGTCAACGTGATAATAATGCGTTAACGCAAATTTGTCTTAACGCCACTAGTTATTTGAACACATTAACCTAACTTGCAATTTTGGAGGTTGTAGCTGCCTCAGTTTTAAAGCTAGAGTGAAGATACTGTCATCATATGATACTATAAAACCTAAGGAATCCATTGGTACCAACCATGTTATACTAGCTTGTCGATCAGGAAGCTAAATAACGCTCCAAACGTACGCTACTGTACATTTTGGCGAGGAAAAACTGGCATGGCCATTTTCAAAGGGGTCCCTTGACCTCTGACCTCCAGATATGTGAATGAAAATGGGTTCTATGGGTACCCACGAGTCTCCCCTTTACAGACATGCCCACTTTATGATAATCACATGCAGTTTGGGGCAAGTCATAGTCAAGTCAGCACACTGACACACTGACAGCTGTTGTTGCCTGTTGGGCTGCAGTTTGCCATGTTATGATTTGAGCATATCTTTTATGCTAAATACAGTACCTGTGAGGGTTTCTGGACAATATCTGTCATTGTTTTGTGTTGTTAATTGATTTCCAATAATAAATATGTACAAATATTTGCATAAAGCAGCATAATTACCCTCTCCCATGTTAATAAGAGTATTAAATACTTGACAAATCTCCCTTTAAGGTACATTTAGAACTGATAAAAAACGTGCGAATAATTCGCGATTAATCACGATTAAATATTTTAATCGATTGACAGACCTAATAGCGACACAAATCTTTATTTCAGAGTTATCAGCAGCATGTGAGCTGACACTATTTAACTTGGGTGTTTTCTCAGCCTAAGAATGTCACGCTATCCCTAAATTAAAATCCCCTTTGGAGCAGTGACGTGGTGTTTTGGCAGCATCAGTTTGTACTGTACCTGTGAGAGGTCTCGGAGCTCGATGGGCATCGCTGATGAGCATATTAAAGTCACTGCTGGGCAACGTGGCTGAACAGTCGAAGTTCGGGCTGCTGCCAACAATCAAGGCATTCTGGGAAAAGATGTGCATGAGGAATATGAAATCTGTCAATTAAAAGTCACTGCTGTAAACTAACAAGTGATCAGAATGAGAGGAGAGTAAAAACTAAGAATGCGTGAAATAACAGAAACCCTCTCACCTGAATGTGTACAGGTTTGTCGGCGTATACGTGGGAGACAGAAGGAGGAGCGAAGATCATAGGCATGACGCCCATCCCGTTGTCCACCAGGGTCACGTTGGAAACAATAACATTCATGATGGTCTGTTAGGGCGAGAGGAAGATGAGGACCTGTTGTCATTTCTTAATAATAATCTAGATCGAGCTTTTAATCATGTGGCTCCTGGTCTTTATTTCCTCAGGATTCCTTAACTCAGCTATTATACATATTTGCCAGACCAGAAGTCCAGAAATTTGACTCCAGTAAACATAAAGGTTTTATATGTAAATAATGTATCTTAAAAAGAGAGCAGAAACAGAATAAACTTCAGTTACTTCCTCGAGCCTCAGTAAGCCCAAACAGACTCAGGTACCCATTTCACAAAAGCAATTTGCCGACACTGTTTATGTTTTTTTTTTTATAAAAATGGTAAATTAAAAGCTTAAAGGGGACATATCATGCTCATTTCCAAGTTCATGCTTGTGTTTGGGGTTTACAGTAGAACATGTTTACATGCTTTAATGTTAAAAAAACACTTTTTTTTTCTCATACAGTCTGTCTGAATATACCTGTATTCACCCTCTGTCTGAAACGCTCCGTTTAAGCGCCTGTCCCTTTAAGAAAAATCCCAGTGGGCTCTGATTGGCTTGCAAGAAAAATATGGTGCACCTTTGCAAAGGTAGTTCTCAAGCTGTGGGCGGTATATTCTAATGAGTGTGGATGTGACATAGGAAGGGGAGACAAATGTGAACGGCTTGTTGAATCACATTTTCTGATCCAGGTATTCGTGTTGTCAATAATAGTGATTTTTTTTAAACATATCGATACTGAATATTTGAAATGGTTTCACTACTCATTTTGCGCAGTATGTGCGAGTTGACACTACACCGCTGCAGCAGCATAGCCCCGCCTCCTGTCACTCACTCGCAGCGCTGCCTCGTCGTCACTCGTCTCTGCTCCAGTTGAATATAGTAATTTGCAGGTTTTGTTATGGTTATTCCGCCCTCCCTGGATGTTAGTGTTTAATTTGGCAGCATAATACTGAAATAGCTCCTAACATAGCTAGCATAACTGCTACAGCCGTGTCGCAAATAACTAGCGCTTAGTCCGTTGGCTCAATGCTAACACATAATTGGAATTACCATTCATGCGCTAACGTAAATTAGCATCATGATCGTGATGATATTATCTTATCAAACAATTAATTTTACTCAACCTGCTTAACATAAAACGACATGTGTGCTCATTCTTTTTAATTGTGGTATACTTCAAAGTGTACTTTCATGAACTAAAAAGTGGGCTACAAGTATAAAACTAATAAACTTTCAGTATACTTATATCTGTATAGTTGCAGTACAAAATAAAACTTAAGTGTAAACTATTTGTGTACTCACTTACACTTAAATTATACTTAAACGATACTTTTATAAACTAAGAAGTGGACCATTTAGTCCCAAGAAGTATTAAAGTAGTACATTCACAAATATTCCACTATTACATCGATATTAGTATACTTACTACATAATCTGCTACTCTGCTGCTTCAACGCTCCACACTGACCAACTACAGCAACCTCACAGGGTCAAAACTCAAACTCAACACCAGGTGGAGACATTGTTAGCTTAAGACAGATGATTTTATGTTCAATAATAACAAGCTTGAATTATTGTTCATGTTTATTACGGTCATTGGGCTGTCCTCAGCTATTCGCCAAGAAATGAAAAGTCGTATTTGTCTTTTAAAGGTCCGATATTATGCTCATTTTCAGGTTCATACTTTTATTTTGGGTTTCTATTAGAACATGTTTACATGCTGTAAAAATTCAAAAAATACTTTATTTTCCTCATACTGTCTGCCTGAATATACCTGTATTTACCCTCTGTCTGAAACGCTCCATTTTAGTGCATTTCAATGGAATTGCAATGGAATTGCAATGGAATAGCGTTGCTAGGGAACAGTTTCGGCCCATGTTTACTTCCTGTCAGCTGATGTTATTTACATACACTGCAACAGGAAATAAACTGGGACACATTTAGAATGTTTACGTTTATAACCGTGTAATGGTCTAAATATTGTAGATTTGTGACATCACAAATGGACAAAAATCCTAACGGCTTGTTTCTACCGCACAATTTCTGAATACAGGCTGTGTGTATTTCTCCTTATATTGAGCATTTTGATAGTTTAACAGTATTTACAAAGCACTTAAACCTGCTTTATAATGTAAAAGACCTGAAAATCTAACTTTTTACAATATGGGACCTGTAATACAAATTTTATGCATTCCATGTTGCGTCAGTTTTTCCCTGTGGTATTGAAAATGGTATCAAATATTGATATTTTTTAAGGTATCATATCGAAGTTAGAAATTCCAGTATCGCAACAACACTACTAGGCAACCCACAAAAAAACTGACTGGGTTGTCTTATTATTCACAGTTTGTGGGTTGGTAGACACCAGATACTCCACATACCTAAATGTATATATACAAGCACTGAAAAAGTGGGTTTTTCATGATATGTCCCCTACAGTTATAAGTCCATCCACAGTTGTCTGGATCACAGCAGGCTGCTCATCTTGCTTTGTATATCTGTCTCTGTTAAATGCCCAGTTTTTTTTATACTTTTCTTGATCACTTGACATCACTTGACCTCAAGGTTGAGAGGCCCAACTCCACACTGTTCTCTTGATGCAGTCAAATTAAGTCAGAACAATGCTTTGTGGATGAATTAAGCACATAAATGAAGTTGAATAAACGGAAGAAGTTCAGTATTAGGAACCTGGAAGTAGATGCCGTAGTCAAAGCTCCTCCAGACGAAGAAGCCCCGGATGAGGCTGCAGCCGGGCAAACCGTCTTTGTTGAGATAGACTCCGTACAGCCCGCCGTGAGCCTCGTTGTCAATCCACTTCTCCTTCTCGTTCGGATAACCTGCAGAAGTCACGGAGAAAAAAAGAAAGTACGTCGGTTCTGTTCTTTCTCCTCAGTCTGAGCAGTCAAGATTTAATGTACAAACTGGTGAAATACATCCTGACATGATTAGAAAATTCATCCATTTCATGTCCGTTACCTGGACACGGTTCACCATCAATGCGATATGCGACTCTCTCATAACCTGCCACGATGTTATGCTGCAGCACAACATTTGTCCCCTCGTTGACCTGAAACACCAGCACAGATCATAAATGCAACAACAGGTTTTTATAGTAGAAGCGGTTTGTGTTGTATCCTGAGAGGACGGACCTCGATGGCAGCGTTCCAGGCGTAGTTGAAGGGCTCCTCTCTGTCCTGATAAGATCCAGGCCACTGTGACATCATCACCAGGTTCCTCCTCACTGTTATCTTGTCGCCCCAAATTCTGATACCTGCAAACAGGGATGCACTTTTAATGCTTTAGTGCTGGGGGAAATTATTTCATTTTGGTAAACTGGACTCATTCAATGTGGATAATCTGGCGTGTAAAGCATTTGTAAATCATGTAGACCGTGTTTCTCGACAGTTCAGTGTTTACCTTCTCCCACGGTGCGGTGGACGATGTTGTCGTCAACCTTCAGTCCCTCCGTCCCAAAGACACCGATGGCTGGAGAGAAGCCGTCGTGGAAAGCGCAACCCTGAAGGTACGAGTCTTCTTCTGAAACCTTTAAACACAGAAAAATATACAATACTCATTTCGCATTTTACAAATTGAATATATACTTTTTTTACTGTAGTAGCAAACTGCAACAACAGCAGCTAGTGGTCGTGTGAACTCCTGCTGAATGTTACAGGAGATCCAGGTAGATGATGCAGAAGAGAGATATTGAACCTGGTCTTTCTTGGAGTCATTTATTCTGTACAATTTTCTTTACTCAGATTTTTAAGCATGAGAGAAAAGATATCCGCACACTTTGAACTATGCAGTATTCCACTTTATTCTAAGCTTTCGGGCTGTCAGACCTTCATCAGAGCATAAGTGATTCAAACAGAGGACAGGCTGGTAGAGATAACCGATCCCATTCCAGTTACTGGCAGTATGCAATGCAGCTGTGCACACCCTGGTGGTAGAAGCTCCACCTCTTGGGAATTGTAGTTCTAGTAGAGAACTGTGAGGCATACAAATAGATGCCATATTTGATTTATAATAAAAAATACACACAAAAAAAGGGCGTGGAACACAGTGAATATAGATAAAACATATACAATCATGAAGCACCTAATAATAACATCGTACATTTTTTTCAATTTTCAATTCTCATGTTTTGGACTCTTTGATTTTTCCAGCACCTTGGCAAAGATTAAGACAGGTGGAGCGATTGTCATCCTGCATTTACTCAGATTTTTTAAAATGTGTTCTGATATAACTACTTGATACTCTTACTATTCTAAAATAATGTTTTTATTTAGCTGTATTTAAATTGTATTAAGACTAGGGCTTTCAATTGATTAAAATATTTAATCGTGATTAATCGCAAATTAATAAAACATTTTATCTGTTCAAAAAGTACCTTAAAGGGAGATTTGTCAAGCATTTAATACTCTTATCAACATGGAATTGGAAAAATATGCTTGCTTTATGCAAATGTATGTATATATTTATTATTGGAAATCAATTAACTAATTAATTAATTAGGTACTGGATCTAGCATAAAAAATATGCTTAGATCATAACATGGCAACAGCTGTCAGTGTGTCAGTGTGCTGACTTGACTATGACTTGCCCCAAACTGCATGTGATTATCATAAAGTTGGCATGTCTGTAAAAGGGGGACTCGTGGGTACCAATAGAACTAATTTTCATTCACATATCTGGAGGTCAGAGGTCAAGGGACCCCTTTGAAAATGGCCATGCCAGTTTTTCCTCGCTAAAATTTAGCAGAAGTTTGGAGGATTATTTAACCTCCTTCTCGACAAGCTAGTATGACATGGTTGGTACTGATCGATACCTGCCAGTATCTGCACTCGGACTTTAAAACCGAGCCTGCTACAACAACAACAACAGCAACTACATCGCAAGTTGCGTTAATGCGTTAAAGAAATTAGTGGCATTTTCAGCATACCCTATTAATTTTAATGTAGTTACTGTGTATGTCAGCTTGGTGGTGTTTTTTTTGTATCATGTTTGTAAAGTTGTGACTCCTGCTATTTCTATGTTGTGTATTGTTATGGTTGTTTAAACAACTATGAAAAAAAATGTTTAGTACATACTCGGAACCGGACGTAAATGTAATTGTTGCCAGAACCTCAATAAAAAAAATTTAAATTTAAAAATTAAATTAGCGTTAACACATTGTTATCACATTAACTTTTACAGCCCTTATTAAAACAAAAAAAATCCAGAGCCATAACTCTTCATCTTCATCTATTCCTCCAAAAAGTTGGATGCAACTGTTCAATCTGTGATCAAATCTAAAAGTATATTGATAAAAATGTGTGATGGACATGTCTAAAATCAAGATTTATTAATTTGTTAATTTTCAGGTGAGCCTCAGTGTGAATTTATTTTCATATTTTCACATATACAATTAAGAGGTGTCTATTCCTAATTTTAGTGTATTTAGCCTCCAGATTCAAGTTTTATTTAATATGCATTTAGTCTTGTAGTCCTTAGGCTTTAATGTGTGTGTGTGTGTGTGTGTGTGTGTGTGTGTGCATGCGTGCGTGCGTGCGTGCGTGCGTGCATGTGTGTTGCTGTACCTCTCCCAGGTTGAGGAAGGCCACAGAGTAACGGGGGTCGGTGTCGTCGGTCCAGCCTTCCTGACCAGATTGGAAGAACTCCACGTTTCTGATCTGAGCCTTGCCTTTAGGAATAAAACACCAAACACTGATGAGCTTAATGTGTTTGAACAGAAACTAGAAAAGTGCACTCAGTAGAGTGTACTGGATGTGTTTCCCTCTCCCCTCCCAAACAAAGAAGAGTTGAATCTCACTTAATTGTCCCTTCGGCTCCCTTAAAGTCTTAATTGCGGCGAAAGATAACAAAAAAACTTGGATTTATTCATCTCGTATCGTGCCTAGTTTAAGTGGATCATAACATATCGGGTGTGGAATTAATCTGCAGATGCTCCGGTTCAAAATGAGACCTAACTTTTTTTAATGAATGTCAGATTTTGAGCCATGGCAAATGCCAAAATGTGGCCCGCAACAGACTAGATGAGGCTTGTTTTTAACCTAGCCGATTGCCAGAAATGACAGTTATTGATCACTTGCGGGCCCTACCGGCCGGTTAAGAGGAGTGAGGAGTCTGCAGTCAATGGCGATATAAAACAGTCAATAACATAAATTGTGATCCACCGCAAAGACGAGAGATCCTTGAGCGTACAGTCATAAATGAACACAGAAAATATCAGGCTGATGGATCCAGTAGAATGTGAGATTAGCTGCGGACAGAAACAGTTTTGGTTTAACGGGACTAAAACATTTTGAGTTGTCGTCGACTAAAACTATGAAGGATCAAATTGATTAATTTGTGACTAAAACTAATAAGCATTCTTAAATAGTTTTAAGACTAAGACTAAATCTAAAATAGCTGCCAAAATGAACACAGGCTTACATCTGGTGGAGAAAATGAAGGCAAAGCCATACCAGGGCTGACTATACAGCATATACATCTATGCACTTCATACTGTTGAAACAAGGAATAATAGAACTCATCAAATAATAAATAACTTAAATCTTAATTTTGAGGGAAATATAATCAGAGAACATGGCTACTACATATATATATATATTTATATATATTTATATGTATGTATATATACTGTATATATATATATAAATTAGTATTAGCAGATAAAACTGGTGGCTGTACGCAGGGTCGGGCAATCAACTTTCACCTCATAGCCTTTATTAAGTGTCTGATTATCATTATCATGTTTCATGAAAGAAATAAACTATGACAGTGAGGCGTATACATACAGTACTGTCACTTATGCGCACAGGCGTGACCTTTTTGGACAGGCCTGAACCCCCCAAGGCCCGCCCCCTAACGCCGACCCCGGTTGTATGGATTTGGTTTGACCTTTTTGACGTCAAAAACTATAATACATGATAAGACTCGGTTTGTGCTGAGTTACTGATGCAAAGGTGTTTCAAGGTTTCAAAATAATAAAATACAATAAGCACATTTAGTGACAGAAACGATATTTCAATCCCAATGTGTGCAGCTCAAAATCTAACTGCAGACATTCCTGGGTCTATAATCTATCTGGGAATGAACAGCTTTAAATTGTTTTATTTATTACTTTACAAGCTGATTGATCCAATACATAAGTCAACACACTATTCTGTGAGAATAGAAACCACATTTCATTCTCTACTTACCTTTGTAGTCGACTCCGGCCCAGGAGTAGCTGCCCACCAAAAGTCTGGCTCCGAACGACTCCGCCATCATTTCTGGATACTCCTGACCCATGATCTTAATGTTTCTGGTGAGGAGACCGACATCAGCTGCCAGAGTGTAGGACAACGATGTACCTGAGACAGAGTGAGTCTCACCTGAAGAGAGAGAGAGAGAGAAAGAGGTCAGTATGGTCAGTCTAAGACACTTTTTTTCCCAGTTTAATACAATAAATATGCACAATATACTACACACCGTAAAAGCTGAACAATATCTGGAAGTTCAAATTAGATCCATCACATAAACTAAAACCTTAATAAGGTGACAATAAGCTGAATATCTAGTGAGACATGTTAGCTGGCGACATGGATATTAACTCAAAAGTAAATGTCACAAATGATCGCAGCAGGTTTAACATCGCTTCGCAGCTCTCAAGTCATCTGCTGTGTCAATAGAGATGATGAACTGACCGATGTGAGTGTGGATCAAAGTCCGGTTCAGGGTCAGGACCCGGCCGTCTGCTGACACGGCGGCGATCTGATGTTTTTCTGTCTCCCACGCATTGTAGCTTGTGGTTGAGATGGCGACCTCGTCTCCAACCTGCACGCACAAATAACACACCACATGAATGGCTGAATGCTAGCTCTCACAGTAATCGTATTAGATTTTACTTAAAAGGGATAGTTTGGATGTTTTGAAGTGGGGTTGTATGATGTACTTATCAATAGTCACTGTATTAGCTATAGTAGATTGCGGTCAGCACGCCCCCAGTTTGGAGAAACAGACAGGAGTACCAGAACGGGAGCAAAGTAATGTACTGCTGTGGACGGGGGGCAGCAGCAAGATGTATTTTAGACACCTAAAAAAAATCACTTTAAGTGTACGTTATATTTAGAATATTTTCACCACTTTACCTGTCCGTCAGCCCTTTCTGACGGAGAACTGAAGCTGTTATCTATGCTCTCTTCAAAGCCACCAGACTCCTTTGACAAAAACAGTCATTTTACCTATCAGAACACAGGAGTAGCTGGTCTACCAATGCCTCCATCGGTTAGTTTGTGTTATTGTGTGACTGTGAATCCAAAAAAACACCAAAGTCACACAATAACACAAACAAACTAACCAATTGAAGCAGCGGTAGACCAGCAACTCACATGTTCTGAGAGGTAAAATTACTGTTTTTGTCAATGGAGTCTGGTGGCTTTGAAGAGAGCATAGATAACAACCTCAGTTCTCCGTCGGAAAGGGCTGTCGGATGGCAAGGTAAAGCGGTGAAAATATACTAAATATAGCGTACACTGGAACTGATATTGGTTTTCTTAGGTTGGCCTTTCTTTTAGGTGACTAAAATATGTTTTACTGCTGCTCCCGTCCACAGCAGTACATCGCTTTGCTCCCGTGCCGTTACTCCTGTCTGTTTCTCCAAACTGGAGGCGTGCCGACCGCCATCTACACTGACTATGGAGTACCTCACTAACTATCCCTTTAATCACATACACAAATATTATTTTGATATGTTGATCATTTCAACACACAAACAATGAGTTAAAAGTACAAGGAGAGCCCTCTGACCTGCCAGTCGACAGACCGCGACAGGTTCAGAGTGTTGGATCCGGCGTCAGCGGTGGCAGACAGTTTAGTGTGGTACACGTTGTGAGGTTGTCCGTAGAGGTCCAGGATACCAAACACACCTGTGGTACAACAAATACACACACCGAGTCAGTGCTGAAACACGGGACACCGTACAGCACATCCCTCTGGGCTAGGAGTATTTGGTGTGATAAATTGAACATTCACAACTGAGCAGTTCACTCATCTTTTTCATGGAGCACAGTTATAGCACTTTATTAAAATGATCACGCCATCTGAAAAGGTTATGATTAATAATTTAACTTCATTCAGGTACTCATTTATAAAACAAAAATATGATGACTTATCATGAATAATATAATGTAATATATACACGTATTTGTTTCTATTTATTCCTTTTGCCTTGAATAGTAAAACCGAAATATGATGAGAAAAAAAACTAGGACTGTCAGCCGATTAAAATATTTAATCGTGATTAATTGCAAATTAATTTTGTATCCGTTCAAAATGTACCTTAAAAGGAGATTTGTCAAGTATTTAAAACTCTTATCAACATGGGAGTGGGCAAACATGCTGCTTCATGCAAATGTATGTATATATTTATTATTGGTTATTAATAAACAACACAGAACAATGACAAATATTGTCCAGAAACCCTCACAGGTACTTCATTTAGCATAAAAAAATATGCTCAAATCATAACATGGCAAACTGCAGCCCAACAGGCAACAACAGCTGTCAGTGTGTCAGTGTGCTGACTTGACTATGACTTGCCCCAAACTGGATGTGATTATCATAAAGTGGGCATGTCTGTAAAGGGGAGACTCTTGGGAACCCATAGAACCCATTTACATTCACATATCTGGAGGTCAGAGGTCAAGAGACCCCTTTGAAAATGGACATGACAGTTTTTCCTCATCAAAATTTAACATAAGTTTGTGGCGTCATTTAACCTCTTTCCTGACAACCTAGTATTACAAGGTGCATTAAAGAAAAAGCGTTAATGCGTTATCGTGTGAACTTTAACAGCCTATTTCATGTAAACCTGTAATAGCTTTTTCTGATAAAAAAAACCAAAACAAAATAGAAATAAAATATTTGGAAGGGTCCACATACAGTATACAGTATGTAGTTATATTTAACAGGGCCGCCACCTCTTAGTCGACTAAGATTTCTTTAGTTGATTAGTTATTTTCTTATGTTGTTTTTTTTGCTGAATGACTTATTTCCAAGAAACTTATGAGCACATCTCTGGTAAACACCAGATTAAAAGTGGTGCTTTTGTGTGATTCTTTGTGGAGAAACTCAAATCAAATTTAGTCAACTAATCGATTAGTCGACAAAATCGTATGAGTGTTAGTCGACTGAGTTGCATGAAAATGTCTGTCAAGGTAACAAAATACCGTATCTTTTCATTCAGGTGATTGTGATGCAGTTTTCTTACCAAGGACTTTGGAGCCCTGGTTGGGTCCGCTGGGCAGAGGCCAGTCAGGCGTGCGGTGGTTCCCTCTCAGTCTGATGTGCAGCTGACCTCTGAACGGCTCGTCGGCCCATCCTGCAATCAGCCTGCCGCCCTGAAACAGCACGAGACGCCAACATCACCTCACTGAACACACTGTACCGGGCAGCAACTACCCATCAAAGAGTGTGGGACCTACTGTCATCTCCTGTTACTTAGATTATCTACTGATTTCAGTGGTGCAATGCAACTTTTACTCAAGTCAAGTACAATTTTGAGGTACTTTACTTGAGTATTTCCATTTTTCTACTTCTACTCCACTACCTTTTGGAGGATTTTACTTTGCAGATTTAGATTATTCCTACAAAATATAAATCAACTAATAAATTATAATGTGTTACTTTAGGTTAAGCTACCCAGCAGTATTAAAATTAGCTCCACATTTAGCAGCCGCAACATTAAAAGTGATGAACACATTCACGCATCAATAATTATTATCCAATAATATAATATGTTTTATTCTGAAATGGACCATTCTGCATAATGAGTACTTTTACTTGTGGTACTTTAAGTATATTTTGATGTTAAAACTTCCGCATTTTTTACTTAAGGACAATTTTGAATGCAGAACTTTTACTTGTAGTAAAGTATTTTTACACTGTAGTATTGCTACTTTTACTAAAAGATACTTTATAATACTAATTAGTATGACGTTAAATAGGTGACACTTTTTCTCTGTTCAGTCATGGTTAACTGTTACTGATGATATTTACAACTTGCTGGTGGAGACATTAACTCACATTTATATACACAAAAAGCAGAAGACATCCTCCTGACGATAAACAGGATAAATATAAGGTTGTCACTTTATTCCACCGTTCTTCTTCTCTTGTATACAGCATTAAGAGTGATAACAGAATGAAAGGACTGATCCCACTGACCTGGATGGAGATGTAGACAGCGTCTAGCACCACAGTGCTGTATTCAGGTGCAGCCCGAGCGTGTCTGGAGGACGAGCTGTTCATGCTGTCGTCGATCTCCAGAACTCCAATGACCGTCAGCTTGTTGAGGGGAGGGGTGTTACTGTCCAATACGACCCACGTCCCTGTGGTTTGACGGGGATACAAAAGTATTAATAACATAACAGTATAAGCTCAAACTGGATCTTTGGTTGTTATAGCCCTTTTTCACCGAAGATATTTTGACCTGTCACAGTAGGAAAAGCACAGGTGCAGCCTAAATAACAACATTAATGATGACTGAATCGCATTTATACCGGAACTGTCCACTAATTTAACCTTTTTGGTTAAGAACTTTTTCCTTTTTTTCTGGGGATTATCAGAGTACTCTCTCTCCTGCAGGAACTTTGGTAACACTTCATTTTACAGGTCCGCAAATTTCATGGTAATTACGTGATAATTAGCAAGTAACCTATTTGAGATTTCTTTGGAATTACTGTCAAATTACCCCAATATTTACCTCAAAATCTATAAAAAATGACTTTATTGTAAACATTATTTAATAATTATGTGCTAAAATAGCATCTTATGGTTAAATCTTTATTCCTTTATTCCGACTTTATTCCCATAATATTATGACTTTATTCTCAAAATCTCAGATTTCCCCCCCCCCCCTCAATGTGGCCCTAATACTCCGTCGTACCGTCGTACCATAGACCTACAACAATGATAAATAAAAATGAAAATATGAACAAAAAAACAGTTGTTCATTTCCATTTTTAAAACTCCACAGGGAGCCACTGGAGAGGAGCTAAAGAGACACATGTGGCTCCGGAGCCGCAGGTTGCTGACCCCTGTCCTAGACATTACCTGATGGGATGACCACATCAGCGCCCTCCGTTGGGACAGTGAAGTTATTTTCAGCCGAACCATTCCAGAAAGAGGCATCAGACCACCGACTAGAGAGAAACACACACAAAGAACATTTTAGTGTTAGGAAACGAGAGTAAACATAAAAACTATTTTCAGTTTTTAGAAATAAAATATATTGTGACTTTTCTTTTGTGTAGTAACTCGCTTCAAATCAACGGTGTTTGCTTTAGATGCAACAATTACTCCCAATCCAATTTCAACGTATTTTGGTCATTTTGTTTTTGTAAATATAAACAATTGTTAATAAAGTTTGTAAAAGTTTGTAGAGGTACTTTACTACCACTTTACTTAAATATGATATTATAGTATTTCCATTTTCTTCTACTTTACACTTCTACTCCACTACATTTCAGAGGGAATTATTATACTTTTTATTGTACTGCATTTTTCTTGACAGCTGCAGATACTTGTTGTTTTGCATATTATTTTTCATTCAAAACATGCAGCTTTTAAAACGGATTATGGAGCCCTGGAAGGGACATGAAGGCTGAAAAAAGAGATGTACTTTTGTGAGATCCACAAAATCCTTTTTTTTTAACCCTTGCTTTCCCCCCCCCTCCATGTCCCTACCAGGGCTAAAAACTAGATTCACAGTTTCCCTCTTAATTTGGAATTTAAATTTTATTTTCTTACAAAAAGTGAAAAATATCTAGTAGAAAATTTCAACAAATTTTAAAATGTTCTTACATCAAAATTGATATAATTCTAGTGCCAGGACCTGCCACATTTTTGTTTTCTTTCAAGACACAGGCACTCATTTCTACAACATTTTTAAACATTTAAATTAAATACAGGTGAAAATATTCAGATTGTACTGCAAAATGACAGAGATGTCTTTATAAGTTTGGAGGTTTTTTGAAGCCCAATTCTTAACTTAAGTATTTAAAATCACCTTGACAAACCACAATAAAAATACCGCTCACAATTATATTATATTATATTATATTATATTATATCCCTATAATATACATAGCATTATGACAGCAAAATGAGCACTCTTACTTTTAATGTTTTAAGTACATTTGGCTATTGATACTTACTACTGTCTAACTATAGCTCATGAGTTTGAATTAGTTTTTTCCTGGTCATGAATAGCATGTTGTAGTGGGGGATGTTAAACGTACATGAAGTTGTCAGGCCGGTGGCTGGGTAGGGGGGCAAGTGTGGCCGGAGGTGCTGGTGTTGGTGGGATGCAGTTGGGGTAGAAGCAGCGGTAGACCCCCAAATCCACCGCGGAGTCCATCAAGGAACGGTCGACGCTGGCACGACGCCTGCGCAGGCTCGTCTTCCCAGATACTGCAGGCACAACACAATGTCAAGTGGATAAAGACGCACAAATGACTAAAATCAATGAATGTTTTGTGTGGTTTAGTGGTAAATAATCTGTGAGGACAAACTATGAACTCTAGTTTGAGGTCATCATGAGACAAATAATCAACAAAGCACATACATTTTTTTTTATTTTCATCCAACAGCTTCATTTGATTTAAAATGTCGATTTAGACCAATAACAATAAACACTGTTAAAGGTCCCATATCATAAAAAAGTGAGATTTTCATGTTTTTTTTAATTATAAAGCAGGCTTAAGTCCTATATAAATACTGTGAAAGTATCGAAATGCTCAATCAACAGGGAAATACACACAGCCCGTATTAAGAAACTCTGCACTTGAAACAAGCTTTCAGGATTTCTGTCTATTTGTGATGTCACAAATATACAATATTTAGACCCTTTAAACAGATTTAAACGTAAACATTCTAAATGTTTCCCAGTCTATTCCTGGTTGCAGTGTATGTGAATGTCATCAGCTGACAGGAAGTACACATGGACCCAAGCTGTTGTCTAGCAACGCAATTCTGTTGCAATTTCGTCGCAATGCCGTTGAAATGCGCTAAAACAGAGCATTTCAGACACAGGGTAAATACAGGTATATTCAGGCCGACAGTATGAGAAAAATAAAGTTTTTTTTTAACATTAAAGCATGTAAACATGTTCTAGTAGAAACACAAAATACAAGAATGATCGTGATAAAGAGCACGATATGGGACCTTTAATAAAAATAATGGCAATAATTAGGCAAGTTTAATTAGTGTTGATGCAAACTTTTAAAGGGGACATATCTTGCTCATTTTTCAGGTTCATACTTGTATTTTGGGTTTCTACTTGAACATGTTTACATACCTTAATGTTCAAAAAACACATTATTTTCCTCATCCTGTCTGTCTGAATATACATGTATTCACCTTCTGTCTGAAACGCTTCGTTTTAGCGCCTGTCTCTTTAAGACCCCCGTCCGAAAAAGCCCAGTCTGCTCTGATTAGTCAGTGTTTTTCGGTTTTCCACATCTGTGCTGTCGCCGTCTTCACAGCGTCACTGCAGCCTCACAGGGATTCACTGGGTGTGTCAACTATACAGAGTTTAGAGGTACAGTTGTGACATCACAACCTTACGGAAATCCTGACGGCTCGTTAAAAGGTCCCATATCATGTTCATTTTCAGGTTCATACTTGTATTTTGTGTTTCTACTAGAACATTTTTACATGCTGTAATGTTAAAAAATAAACTTTATTTTTCTCATACTGTCGGCCTGAATATACCTGTATTTACCCTCTGTCTGAAACGCTCTGTTTTAGCGCATTTCAATGGAATTGCGATGAAATGGCATTGCACATTTAGAATATTTACGTTTAAAACGGTGTAATGGTCTAAATATTTGATATTTGTGACATCACAAATGGACAGAAATCCTGACAGCTTGTTTCAAACTCACAATTTCTGAATACGGTCTGCGTGTACTTCTCCGTATATTGAACGTTTTGATAGTTTAAAAGTATTTATACAGCACCTAGACCTGCTTTATAATCAAACGTAGACAGACATAGAAATTTCACTTTCTACAATAAGGGACCTTTAAAGGTACCATATACATGTAAACCATTATATTATATATAATGTATGAGCTTGCTGATTATGCCAACAGATTAAACAGTTTCTGCTCTTTACAGACAAACACTGTGATTATGTTATAGCAGCTAAAAGTCATGTGGCCAAATCTATGTTCAGACATTTTTTGTGACATCTTGTTTTGTCTGACCGACTGTCCCAAAGATATTCAATTTACAGTGATATAAGAAAAACAGCAAATCCTCATATTTGAGAAGCTACAATCAGTCAATGTTTTGCTTAATAAACAACTTACAAGATTGTCAAAATTAGCAATAGAGCCATGTGAAAGTGTGTCTAACCGATGTAGTAGAGGTCGTTGGAGCTGTCGTCGAAGTACCAGTCTCCGTTGTTGTTGTTGCTGTAGCTCAGCGGCGTCAACGAGCCGTTCCTCTCATCGATGATGTGGAATCTGTCTGGACTCTGGGTGAAGTTGTGGTTGATGATCACATATTGATCTGACTGCGAGAGGGGAAACAAACATCAGTACACTGTAAATAGGCAGAAAGCTGGTCTGATATTTGATGTACATCTACAGTATTGTCCCGTGATATCACATCATGTGTGGGATCTTTCACATACGCCAAAGCCGTAGAACTTTGCAGCATAGGTGATGTTGGTGATGTGATCCATATCTTCAAAGTACCAGTTGTACGTTTTTCTGGAGGGCAGCATGGCCATCCAGCCATACTTATGAGTCATTCTCTTCTTCAGATAGGGAATCACACTGGAGCCTGTAATAGTGAGTTTAAAAACAGCTTATATATATATACTCTTATATTACAGCAGATACATTTATATATCTAGTAATGCCTTACTTTAAACCCAATTTAAGCCTCGCTTCCACAGGGTTTTGTTTTGTGTCCGTAAATCCCTACAGCGTACTGATTACGACCCTTGGTGTTCAACACAAGTAAATGCATTTCTTTACGGAGAGAAACACCACCACAAATATGGGTAGCAGTTACTGCATAGATATAAAACACAGACTATTTTTTCGCTGTCCAGATTAATGTTTGACGAGTCACATTTATAAGTTTTTCTAAGTCAAAAGTTGGACGGTTTCATCAGGATGGCCAACTTTGGGCTCCTGTGGCTTTCTCCCCCTTTAATCACAGATCCCCCCTCATGACGTACTGACAGCTTGGGACTCCTGTAGAGAGTTTTCCTTGTCTGAGACTTTGTGAATTATTTTTCAACTTTAGTTTTGAACCCGAACAATCTCTATCACATCATGTTGCTCGCCACACGCTATTATAATTAAAATGTGGAGCTCCAGAAAACATTTTGTCCAGGATGGAGACACCGGGTGAAAGACTGACAGAAACGGACGGTCCTGAGGGAGTTATAAGAGGAGCGAAAAGGTTTAAAGCTGAAGTAGGCGAGATTGGAGAAAATATGATTAAAAAAGTTATTTTTATAAAACGGTCTAGAATTTCTAAAGTCTGAAAACAGAGCCATGAGGAGGTGCAGAAGTCTAGTTTTCTCTCAGAACATTTGAATTACAAAGACGTGTGTAAGTGTTTATTCGTGTAAAGGATTTGTCAACTTCTCGTATGAAACATATTTTAGATTATAACTGTGTAATAATATAAAACTATAATCTCATTCATTATCTGTTTATATAGCATGTTTAATTTTATGCATAGCACATTGTCTGTGTTATATGCTACTTATAGCCTGTTTGATTCTGTTTTAGCAGCAGATGATTGATGACAAAGATCTACTGCACTTCCCACTAGTCACCAGTAGAGGTCAATAAAGATTCACAGATAAGTTTCTGCTTCTTCAACAACAAACTGACGTTTAAAAGTAATATGTATTTTAATACCATCTGAGTTGGTTAAGATGACATTCTTGGCTTTCAGAGAGGTCGGTAATGGGTTGTTGAACGACAAGCGATGGAAGTCGACGGTGTGGTCACACACGGCACCGGGGAAACCCACGCTCCAGTCGGCACTCTGGGAACAGTGAGCGGGGTCCAGCAAGGGGCTCATAGGCACGACTTTGTAGTTGATGTTTCCTGAAAACAAAGAAACACAGTGACACAGAGTTTAGTCGGATGCAGGGATGGAGGATAACGCCTGGTACACACAGAGAACGTCAGGAGCACGTGGCGTCTGCGTGGCGTGGTGGCTGCGTGATTCACGCGTTGGGCGTTCACACCAGCTGTGTTTCAGCTGCTTGTCTGCTGCTGTCAGCTCTTTCTTTCTACATAGAGTTTGCCTTTTAATGGCCATTTCATTTCATTATAAATATCATTTATATTTATTTTAGACCAAGAAAACTTGTGGTGTAAATAATAATAATAATACTCGACAATTAAAACGCCGTACTATATTCATTCATGGAGCTCTCCAAGTCACTGCATGTTCTAGAACACTGTCCGGCACATATTTCAGAATAAAAGTCTCGTGTTAACAAATGAAGGAATTCTGCCCACAGAAAAACACTTGAGGGCTTTTATTTTGAAATGAAAACAGAAAAAAATAAGTCTTTACTTTTTACGTTTTTTATGTTGTTAAAAATAAGTCTTTACGTTTTTTAACATATTCTACAGATAGACATCAAAACTGTAATAAAGTAGCTGATATGATGTCAATATACAGTCAATAGATCACTTTCACTGTCTGTTGCTGCTGTGAAACGCGCTCATTTCCGGGTTTTACGATGATTCCTGGAGCACTCTACATATTATTGAACTGTTTTCTTCAGTGGGGACCAACAGGCTCACAGTAGGGCTCAGTGTTACAGACAAGGTAGGGATGTCTTGTTGGTTTTAGCTTTGTTGACAAAAAGAAAAATACAGAGTAACATCAGACTTAAAAAGCCAGATGGATCGAAAATAATATGAAAAAGTAAGAAATATGTGCAATACATTAAAATAACAAACAGTAAGAGACTAAAGACTGAGTACCTGTGAGGGAGCCATCAATGTCCACCAGCTGCACCTCGTGCTCCCACCTGAAGCCAGCCTTGTGGGGTGAGTTGAAGTACTGGTTACCACTAAACCGGACAGCCCAGCCACCACACCGATCCACACAGGTCCCATCGATTCTGGCGACCCCGATGGCTGCGCAAGAGCCACGGTTGAAGTTGATGAACTTGGTGTTAAGGACACTCAGGCCGTCGTCCAACGGCGCGATGACACCTCGGTGCGTGCAGTAGTTATCTCCCAGTCCGAGCTCGTCCACGTGGCCCACGATGGTGCTGTTGGAAATCGTCGCCCCTCCCTCCTCTCCGAAGCCGCTCACGGCCCACTGCATGATGCGCTTGCCTTCGATACCGGCTTTCTCATTGTTGACCATGACGAAGCTGCTGAACTGCACGGCGCCCACGTTGACCCACTCGGCACCTTTCTCGCAGTTCCAGGTGGTGAGGTGGCGGAAGACGGCAGGCTCGGGGGTCGTGGAGCGGCAGCCTCCGTCCTTCATGGGGAAGAAGTCTTTGAAGATCCAAATGCCGAACCAGCCCTGAGAGTGCACCGTGTTGTTGTAGAACTCCCCGAGGGGAACCCTCTTCTGGCAGATGTTTCTGTCGTAGGACGAGCCGTCGGGGTGTTCGTGCATGCGGTACCAGAAGCCGAAGTGGGTGCCCCCCGCGGCGACGTTGTGGCGGATGACGTTGTTGGGATTGGTGACCCAGTAGGCGGCGGGGGTGACGTCGTCGTTCAGCAGGCTGGTGCTCTGTTTGACAAACACGGCCAGGTTGTACTGCAGGACGTTCTCCGTCTCAATGCCGTCCTCGATGAAGAAGGCCCCGCCCATGATGTCGTAGATGACATTGTGCTCCACCAGCAGCCGGTGGGTGTTGTGGATGGTTACGGCCCTGTTGAAGGTCTGATGGATAGCACAACCCCGCACGTATGACTTGAAGTCGACGTTTCCCATCAGATGCCAGTGGATGGGATACCGTCCCAGCCTGAAGGCCTGTCCTGCATGGAAGACCTGTGGCATAAAAACACAAAGTTTCATTTCATTTCTATTTGTGTAATTGGTAGGGCTGTCAAAGTTAACGCGATAATAACACGCCACTAATTTCTTAAATGCATTAACACAACTTTAATCAGATTTTTTAGGTTGTAGCGGGCTCAGTTTTAAAGCTAGAGTGAAGATACTGATATCATATGAAACTACAACATCTAAAGAATCCATTGGAGGTTAAATAACGCTCCAAACTAACACAAAATTTTGGCGAGGAAAAACTGGCATGGCCATTTTCAAAGCAGTCCCTTGACCTCTGACCTCCAGATCAGTGAATGTAAATGGGTTCTATGGGTACCCACGAGTCTCCCCTTTACAGACATGCCCACTTTATGATAATCACATGCAGTTTGGGGCAAGTCATAGTCAAGTCAGCACACTGACACACTGACAGCTGTTGTTGCCTGTTGGGCTGCAGTTTGCCATGTTATGATTTGAGAATATACTTTATGCTAAATGCAGTACCTGTGAGGGTTTCTGGACAATATTTTTCATTGTTTTGTGTTCTTAATTGATTTCCAATAATAAATATATACATACTATTGCATAAAGTAGCATATTTGTCCACTCCCATGTTGTTAAGAATATTAAATACTTGACAAATCTCCCATTAAGGTACATTTTGAACAGATAACAAAATGTGTGATTCATTTGCGATTAATCGCAATTAACTACGGACAATCATGCGATTAATTGTGATTAAATATTACAATCGATTGACAGCCCTAATAGATACATAAGTACATAGACCTATAAAAAAAAAAAAAAACATATAATTAGCTGTAAAGAATAAAAGAAGTTTCAGCTGAGAAAGTTTGATGTATCTCACCTCAACATATTCCAGTCTGCCGATTGCGAGATTCTCATTTGGTCTGGGTGCGTGGAACATGATGCAGCCTCCAAACTGATCACTGCCGATCTCCTCTCCAAACCTTCCTTGGAAACAGGTTTGGGTGCTGAATTCACCTGCAGCACCAGGAGACATGATGTTGTTATTATCTCAAAATAAATACAACAATGTAACAGGTACAAATGATGCCCAAAGTGTACGGGTCAAGCCTAAAATGCACATCATATTTTTTTAATGTACTGTTTTTGTGTCACTGTTGATTTCATTAAATATATTTATAATTTAATAAAAAGACATTCATTTCCTATCATTTTTCTTGGTTTTAGTCACCTTGGGCTCTGGGAAGTTAGCAGGTTACTCGATAATGATAATAATGTTTGCAGTAGGTGCAGCCTTAACACAAGGTGAGGAAAGGATGGTAAGTTTTTCATGTTTTTAAGGTGCTATTGATAATATTGATAACATTCAGCCACTAGATGTTGCGTCCTCCCTCCCCCGTTCCATTGCATTTATTTCACAAGTGGTTGCCACTTCTACCGTCAAACGCAGACAGTTTTTTCCATACTAACTGGCAACTTGATCGCTGGCGCCACAAGCGATTCCACGTGATACCAACGTTGTTTTACTATTGGCTCACAAGCCTTGTTAGAACTGGGAACCAAATGTCAGATATCTCCCACAGAGAACAACAACAAATGATTAATTCAATCATAATGTGTTGACTTATTGTCTACACAGATGTAATCTGGTAGTGAACGTCATGATTCAGGGAGTTTTTTAAGAAAACGTTATTTGCTTATTATTATTTATTTATCAGCAGAAATAAAGCACATCAATTAACTTGGTATTCTTTTCTTGGAAATGTATTAAATAAATTACCAGCTATTGGGAAATAGCGGAAAATAATTATTAAATAATGTTTATATAATGAAGTTATTTTTGATTAATTTAGAGGTAAATATTTGGGTAATTTGGCAGTAATTCCAAAGAAATTTCAAATAGGTAACTTGCTAATTATCACCTAATTACCATGCAAACCTGTAAAATTAAGTGTTACCCCATTTTTTTTAAATGATTAATTCACAATCATGTATTTTGTTTTTGTTTTTTAAGGAAAAGCAACACTTTTATTCGGCACCTTTCTAAAAGTTCTGTGGATGTATTACGTTTTTAAAAATATTCATCTACATAAATATATTATCAATATAACCTTTAAGTTCAACTAAAAGATCAGTTAACAATTAAAGAAAATAATCTAGTAAACCCTTTCTAAACCAACTGGAAAATACCTACAATACATGTTGGTGAATCTGAACTTGTCGTCAACTTGAATACGTCTTACTTCACAGCAACGCTCTGTCTCTCATTCTTTACTTTTACACGGCGTTTTGTGTCAAATGAAAGCAGAAAAGCTGAAACACAGTACCTGTGTCAAAGCCAGCGGGACAGGCTTCGATCTTGTCGTCCCATTCTTGGTGTTGGGAGCCTCGTACCACGATGTTCCTGGTGAGGAGACCCACCTCGGCTCGGCCCTCAAACACCGTACCGTCGGGCAGCGTGACGGTCACCCCGAGGTGAGTGTACTCGAGCGGTTCGGTCAGGGTTATGGTCTTGCCGTCGGCCGACACAGCGGCGATCCTCCTGACCTCGTTCTCTCTCTGGCTGTGCCTGGAAACAGAAATAAAGGATTTCTACCTGCAGCGTCATAACATTGTTGTATCAGTGCCCCAAATTGCTCCTGAAGGCTGTGCCATCGGTGTGTGAATGAGTGAGCAAGTCCATTTACCATTTACCATTCAGTGTCAATCTATATAAAATATAGTAATACAGTAAACATGATTGGACCGCCCCAAAGCTTTGAAAAAGAGACTTAAACCAGCAGTAGGCAGAATATTTTTTGCATCATTGGGCAAAACATTCCATAATAACCTTTCAGCATATTGTAATTCAAGTGGTCTGAGAGATAACTAGACTTCTGCTCCTCCTCATGGCTCTGTTTTCAGGCTTTAGAACATCTAGCCCGTGACAGGAGACTTTGACCAATCACAGGTCATTTCAGAGAGAGAGAGCGTTCCTATTGGCTGTGCTCCGGCCATGTGAGCAGTGCTTGGGATTTCCTCAAGAGATCTCAACATGGCTGCTGGGTCACAAACTTTCTAATTTTACAGCTAAACCGTGCACTACAAGATGATTCTGAGAACATCTGAGGAGAGAAATAGGCATTAACGTAACATAATATTGATTCATATTTGATCAGCGCTGCCTAGTTTGACCGTTTGATCGGAGTTCACAAGTGATTGACTCGTGGCTCTCATAGACGGCAGCTGGACGGCTGACTCCAGATCAGCTCTGACTGGTTGTTTTCTTCCGGTCTGTGAAATCTTACAGATGCCGTTAGGAGCACCGGAGGACACCAGAGGACACAGAGTCACATGATTTTTTATAGGAGGAGGCAAATGTGTTCAAGGTAAATATTTCTTCCCTTTCAGTAGTGCTTTTTTTGTGCTGCACTGTTGAGATTTATTTCAACTTCACAGGATTAGGTTACTTTATAGGATTTGGTTGATGTGAGGTATAATCCTGACATCTTGTCGTCCTAAATTTGAAGGCTCTTAGCCAAACTGTGTAACATATTTACTTTGTAAAAAACATTTTTTAGGTTGATTATTAATCATTGTCACTAACGTTACATACTTTAAGGCCTACAAAAATACTGCACTTTTGGAAAAAACACAGTATCTACAAAACAAAGTGTGTTCTTCTTTCTTCTTCAGCTTTCTTGTCCATTTATTTATCTATAATTTAGCCAGGAAGGCCCCATCGACATACCAGATCTCATGGTCCAGGGAGTCCTGAATTTATGAGCTAGTTTAATACATTAACCCTCTGGATAAATTAATTCATTCATTCATTAATTAAATTGAAATAAATTATAATGTGTATAAAGGCTTAGAACATAATAATAGAAGTATATATGATGGTCATCCCCATGCTAACTAATCCCTTATTGTCAATCTAGCTAGGAAAGCCATCCATCCTCTGAATGCTCTAGGTCTCTAGTTTGATCCATCCATCCTCTGAAAGCTCTAGGTCTCTAGTTTGATCCATCCATCCTCTGAATGCTCTAGGTCTCTAGTTTGATCCATCCATTCTCTGAATGCTCTAGGTCTCTAGTTTGATCCATCCATCCTCTGAATGCTCTAGGTCTCTAGTTTGATCCATCCATCCTCTGAATGCTAGGTCTCTAGTTTGATCCATCCATCCTCTGAATGCTCTAGGTCTCTAGTTTGATCCATCCATCCTCTGAATGCTCTAGGTCTCTAGTTTGTGGCTGTAAAGTTTCATGAGGCTGTGATTATCCTAGAGCTCACCACAGCTCATTTTATACAGTGAGGTTACGTTTCAAAAAATGGTTTCAATACAGGGGACTAACATCATCACACATGATTACAGTTGGGCTCAAACTGCATGTGATTATCATAAAGTGGGCATGTCTGTGAAGGGGAGACTCGTGGGTACCCATAGAACCCATTTTCATCTAGATATCTTGAGGTCAGAGGTCAAGGGACAAGAGGTCAGGTCAGTTGTTACCAATGGATTCCTTACGTTTCGTATTATATCTGAACCTTTACTCTACAGTTGCTCTAAAACTGAAACTGCTGCAGCCTCTGAAAGACCGTACAGTCGATCGATCCCTCGGGTCTCAGGGGATTAATTGATTTAGCTACCGCTAAATGTAGCTACCTTATGTATGTGTTATAACAAACTCAATTTCTACAAGGAGCATCAAAATTGATTTTTCAAGTACAGGAAACAGGAAAAAGTGGGTAAATTAGCAGCTAGCTGTAGCTAGCCGGAGTGCAGTCACTGCTGTTTGGGTCTACATGCTGTTGTTTTACACATAAATGACACATTTCTATAGCCTAATCATTTTGGTATGGTAAGGTAAGGTGTCAAAAAGATTCAGATTCTTGTCTTAACTCAATTTCGATCTAATATCTAGTTACTGCGTTAAAAGCGTTTCCTAAATAACTTTGGTTTCTGCTTCAGCAGGGGTGAATTCCAGACTGTACCTGTGGCCTGTTGTGGCGATGACAATTTCATCTCCAGCTTTCCACGTCACCTCCTTCATCAGAGTCAGTGTGACGGAGCCGTTGGTTGCCGTCTGGGCCAGGTGGGTCCAGGGGACAGGAACTGGAATACCTGGACAAACGGGTTGTCAACAATGGAGGACAGGTGAGGTGTCACTAATAATGACATCCCTTCAGGACACGCGACTCAAATGACCCTGTCAGCTTACCATTACGTGACATAATGACATGTAATCAGGGGTTTTTGGAATACGTCGGACGGGACTGTTTCAGTTTTCTGATGCTTAACGTAGATGACTGTAATTCAGTGGTGGGAGAAGTATTCTGATCCTTTACTTACATACAACAAGTAAAAATACTGTTACAGGTCAAAATGTTACTTACAGTTTTTCTCATTCGCTTTGGCTCATTTTTCAAAACAGTCTTAAAGGTCCCATATTGTAAAAAGTGAGATTTTCAGGTCTTTTACATTATAAAGCAGGTTTAAGTGCTATATAAATACTATTTAACTATCAAAACGCTCAATATACAGAGAAATACACACAGCCCGTATTCAGAAATTGTGCGTTTGAAACAAGCCGTCAGGATTTCTGTCCATTTGTGATGTCACAAATATACAATATTTAGACCATTACACGGTTTTAAACGTAAACATTCTAAATGTGTCCCAGTTTATTTCCTGTTGCAGTGTATGTGAATGACATCAGCTGACAGGAAGTAAACATGGACCCAAGCTGTTGCCTAGCAACGCAATTCTGTTGAAATGCACTAAAACGGAGCGTTTCAGACAGAGGGTGAATACAGGTATATTCAGACAGACAGTATGAGGAAAATAAAGATTTTTTTGAACATTGCAGCATGTTAACCTGTTCTAGTAGAAACATAAAATACAAGTATGAACCTGAAAATGAGCACGATATGGGACCTTTAACATCCTCTAAACTGTAAGTGCAGTCGTCACAACTGTTTGATGGGACATCACAACTCTATTGCATGTCTACCAAAGGTAGTAACTCACCCAAAACACTTCATTCATGTTTCAAAAGCTAGTTATTGTGTCAGTAAATTGGTCAATGGCGCCAAAATGAATAGTTGTTGTCATCGTGTGCGCCGTACTGGTCAAAATGTTTAGATGTTTTTTCACCATGGCAGTCAACCCTGGAAATGTTTCTAATATAAAAATCTGTGTTTTATTCTACTTCTTTTTTTGTTGACATCGGCTTCTTTCTGTATTATACAAGAATGTCAGTTTTGTCCTGCTGAATGCTGTTGTGTGTCGCACTGAGCTTTTTAGATTCACATTTCAACAACAGGGTCAAATAATCAGAAAAAGGATATGCATATTTGTATGTATACAGTAAATTTACAGTGTAGCAATGTGTTACATGTATTATAAACAAAAAAAATCACTTTCATGTTTAGTCATATACAGTGAACAGAAATTTTGCCACAAAAAGTCATCTATGCCAAAAAACAGTAATGAAGAAACCTGCAGTAGTTCAGCTCAAAAGCAACAAATTGTGCTTCCTCGTCATAGATATTAATGTAATATACATGCATATCTGACACATTTTGATAACTGAATGGATCATTTTGCATGTGACGGCTCAAACAATGAAGGAATGTTTAGAAGTTGTGAAGAGGACGACGGTTTCACTGAGAATCAACTCATCAGTTTTGATCAGCTAGACATTTAGTGGTTACTGTACTTACTCTTTTGCACATGTGCCAAAACACGTGCAATTTGCTTGAATGAATGAACAATTTGAATCTGTTGTGAACAACAAACTAATTGTTCAGAGATTTTAAATTAATGTTTTGAAAAAAAACATTCTCATTCAAGAATTGAGCAAAAGCGAATGAGAACTGTGAGTAAAAGTACATCATCATCAACATATACATAAAAATGAACATATACTACAGCCCGTTTCATAGTGTGATATACATCATATATTATCACTAATGCATTAATGTGTAAGCAGCATTTTTGTTGTAGTTGGTTGAGGTGGAGCTGATTTTATCTACACTAAGCTAAGCTAAGCAAAGCTAAGCGGTTTCATATTTAGCGTACAGACATGAGAGTGTTATTGATCCTGTCATCTGTTTGAATATGTTTGTGTGTGTTTTTATACCATGCAGGTCCAGCACTCCCTCTCTGACAGCCAGCGTCTTGGTTCCATAAACAGGAAGTTCAGGTGAGCGCAGGTTTCCATGAAGCGTAATGATGGCTTTGTGCTGGAACGGCACCCCCTCCTGGCCGATCTGGAGCAGCCCGCCGTCTGTGATCAGGATGTTTTCTGCCTGCAGCTCGATGTCCTCCTCGTCGAACATCAACGTCCCTCCTGAGGACAAAGAAACAGCAAGTTACAAACTCAATACTGGTGATAAAAAAGAGTTCTGTGTTTTATGTTCTTGTATCAACCAATGTATATGAGGCCCTAAAGCTCGTCGAGTTTGAATTTTCCCAAATATCTTTTCATTTTAATATATTATCCTATTGATAGATAGATAGATAGATAGATAGATAGATAGATAGATAGATAGATAGATAGATTGATAGATAGATAGATAAAGTACTTTCGTATATAAAATATATTTCACGTCTTTAAAAGTCACGAGTGATGGGAAGATGAGAAAAAAAGAAAGAAAAACATGCAGATAAATAAAAATCTGACATCAATCCAAAAGCTTCTCTGTATCATTACAAATACACAATGTCCGCATGTAAAAATGTCCCAAACTTCCCATGATGAAATCCTTTTTGTACCTTGAATGAGGAGCATTTTCAGCACATCGGTGTTGGTGTCCAGCAGGATGGTCTGGCCTTTAGTGATGACGGCAAACGAACCCTTCTCGGGTGGAGACAGACCGCCCCACGTGAACCTGGACGACCACACGTCAATGTAGAAGAAGTCTGCATTATCCTGAAGAAAGAGACAAATACTGGATGAACACAAACATGTATTATAGAGATATGAAATCTCATTACATGTGAAACAGACGTGACACTGTGTCAGGGGGGGATCTGACCCTCCTCACGTACCATCTTGGCGATGCCTCCGTCTCCGATGCTGACTCGGACTTTGGTTTCCTGAGACTGTCGCTGAGAGTTCGTCACACAGATGATGTGTGTGTCGTTGGCGGACTGAACGTCACACACGGAGCCGGCGATGGTCACGTTGACGTCGTTCATGTCGGTGCTGTAAGGTGGGAAAGTGAGTGAACGTGATGAGACTCAATGAGGTGGGAACGAGTGAAATGAAAGAATACAATACAGCAAGGGGTGTAAGAAAATACCGATACACTTATCATATTGCAATATTATATTTTGTGATTCTGTATCGATTCTCAAATACACTTGATTTTAATTTCTAGTTCATTTTAATTAATAGTTAAAAATATATATATATATATATTTACATTTATTTATTTACTAAGTATTACTATATTTAATTATTTATTTTTTACTGATATAGGCAAATGTTATTTCCTTTGCTCAGATTGTACAAAAAGTAGTGCTATGATGTTGGATGTTACAGAGACTGATAAATGCAAATGCAGATCCAACTTTTTATGCATATGGCAGTGCGTTCTTTATACTATGACAGTTTTCCTAAAATTAAATTTTAAAAAATCGTAATATATCTCCTTGCTTTCAGTTTCGCAATATCTTGAATGGTAACCCCTGTATCATGATACGTATCGTATCACCAGATTCTTGCTAATACACAGCCCTAACATCAACTGATAGATAAACTAATTGATGAATAAATAAAATAGATAGATTAAATAAGAGAGTATATTATACATTGTATTGTGACATACACATGTTGAATGAAATAGGAGATAATAAAATATGTAAAAGATACAATAACATATTTAACTCTAACATGATATACCTAAATACTATAATGTACCGAAACACAGTTAAATCTCACACGTTATAATTGTATATCATTTTATAAAGGATAATATAAGACAATAGTATGCTAACAATATACACTACTATTTGATATACTGTAATATATATAATATAATATAATACAATAGCATGCTAGGTAACAATATACAGTACTATTTGATATACTATAATATAATATAATATATTATAATCTTGTAAAGGATAATATAAGACAATAGCCTGCTAACAATATACGCTTCTGTTTGATATACTGTAATATAATATAATATAATACAATCTTGTAAAGGATAGTATAAGACAATACCATTCTTACAATATACACTTCAATTTGATATACTGTAATATAATATAATATAATATAATATAATATAATATAATATAATATAATATAATATAATATAATATAATATGATATAACATAATATAATATAATATAATATAAAATAATGCTTGGTAACAAGATACACTACTATTTGATTAACTGTAATATAATATACAGTAATATAATATGATATAATATAATATAATATAATATAATGTAATATAATATAATGCTTGGTAACAATATTCACTACTATTTGATATACTGTAATATAATATAATATAACATAATATAATATACCTTACATTAACATAACATATCATACCACAATATATATAGTTGATACGATAATATATTTGAATACAATATAATATAATAAACCCTGTGGTATACCCTATACTATCATACAACATATTATATTACATTATTTTATAATAGAATATTATATTATTACAATGATATCAAAAATATCATATCATATACTAAAATTAAATCAAATAGAAGGGAATATATAAAATGTACTAACATACTGTACTTTCACATAATATAGCTCTACACTATAACACAGTTTTATCTCATATGTTATAATTCCATATGTTATAACATAATAAACATGGTACATTACTCTATGGAGGTATATTATGCTAAAGTATGGTATGTTATAGTATAATTTATGTCGTTCTATAATGTATCGATATAGTCCCCATTAAAACTAGATGATATAATGCTGTCTGCTGTTCATTACAATGTGTTGTTAATGGGCAGTATGAGGTGTCTCATTTTGGCTGTGTATAAAACTGTACATTGAAGCTTTATTTTTGACACTATTGATAAAAGATGTCCTGTGAAACGAAACCACTTATGTAATGTAATGTTACGTAAGCCGAGTGCTTTATTCTTAACCAGTGGTGTATAATCTGGGTGTGTCTCCCCATTGTGTCCTCTGCTCACTGCAGAGTCTCTTCCTTTACTGCACCTGAAACCGGAGCCGCTGATTGTGAGCCGGGTGCCTCCAGCGGTTCCTCCCCTGCGTGGAGAGACCTCCGTGATCACCGGAGTCAACTCAGATTTGTAGGTGTAGCCATTCGATATGTTGACGGCGTCCAGCTGGTTAACGACGGCAACCACGCAGCTCACCACCGGCTGAGTGGCTGAGAGCGGACAGGACAGACAGACACAACAAACAAACAAAAGGACAGAAGGTTCAAGATGCGTGCTCAGAGTTAACAAGCCGCCTTAGATCTCTTATCGTCCGTGACAAGTTATCTGTCTTATATGACACGTCTGACATTTTCTCCTGTGATGAATGGCTGTCAACATTCCTCTGAGGAGGACGTTTGTCTCCATTAGAGCTTTAAATAGTCAAAAAATGTCATAAACCACCAGGATCACATTTTTTACAAAGACTTGAAAAACATTTAAACACTTGACTTTTCCTAGAAATGAGGAACGCTGTTAGTGAGAGGAGGTAATCCAACTAGGGCTGTCAAAGATAATGCCATAATAATGCGTTAACGCCACTAATTTCTTTAACACACCCTGTCATACTAGCTTTTCAGGAAGGAGGTGAAATGACGCTACAACCTTACGCTAAAATTTGGCGAGGAAAAACTGGCATGGCCAGCATGGCTTGAGTTTGCCATGTTAAAAAATGATAAAACAAAAAAGAAGCCATGCTGTGATTTGGGATCAAAACCTTTTGACATGTGGAGATTTCTGCAAGAATTGCATTTTTCGGCAACTGGATGGAGAGCACTTCTGTTCTGGAAACTGCTCAGAAACGCCCTTATTGTCAATCTAGCTAGTTTCATATGATAGATGTACCTTCACTCCAGCTCTAAAACTGAACCTGCTACAGCCTCAGACGGTAAAGTCGGCCAGCAGGTCTCAGGGGGGTCATAGTCTTATTGTTTTGTTTGATCGGAGCGGATTATCGCGGTGAAATAAAGTAAATTAAACTCACCGTTGATGGGCGGAGACAGGCAGTACAGACGGGACGACGTGGACATCTCTCTGTCAACTTCACACTCCTCCCCGCAGACGGTCACGGTGGAGTTGAGGGGGTCAAACCCAGAACCCTGCACCGCCAGCAGAGCGCCGCCGCCGCAGCTGCCTGAACCAGCGACGAGGGAGGGGAGAATTTATTCAGTAAGATGATATTGAACCTGCATCGTGAGGCTTCACGGCAGCAAAGACAACAAGGAATACAAGGATAACATGTACATACTGTATATCTGAGAAAGACCAGACAAGTCTTACCCTCGCTGGGCTGCACGCTGCTCAGAGACAGCTCGTACATGAACATGACAGTTGACTGGGCGTGACCTTTGACCTGGTGATGCAGCACGACTGGGTACGCCCCCCCTGGGTTGTCTCCTGCGGTGCACTGAACCTGTGTGTCAGAGACCGTGGACACGACACAGGGGACGTGGTTCATGGTGACGGAGACGTGTTGAGAGTCGTTGCCGAATCCTGAACCGGTCAGTGTGACGACCGCACCGCTCGGCCCTGTGGGAAATAAATGAGAGGAAGGTTCAAATTTAATCGTGAGGCTGAAAACATTTTTCAAGGTTGATTGATGAACGGAACAAATGCCATCCCAAATAAGGTAGCAACCTCTCCTCCCGATCAGAATTCTTGTTAAGGGGTGGTGTTACTATGACTACAGGATGCAGAGGACCATAGTTACCAGTGGCGGGGCTGATGGAGCTGATGACAGGAGTGTGGGCTGCTGAGTAGGTGAAGTTGAGAGGAGGATACTGCACCGAAAACACCTGGACGTTGGCGGTCACCAGCCCCTCGCTGTGAGGAGGCGTCAGGCACCGAAGCAGACCCGCCGTCACCTCCTGGATCCTGCAGGGCTCTCCGCCGACCGTCACGCTGGTGTTCCCCGGAGCGAAGCCGTTTCCAGTGAAGACGAGAGGGGTTCCTCCCGCCAGGCTGCCGGCGTCGGGGTCGAGGGCGGCTTGGGCGCGGCTGCTCAGGGTGACGGAGCCGGATGCGAGGCCTTTACTTCTCACAATCACTGTGACCGGGTGGTCGCCCGCAGGCAGAGCGTTGACGCTCAGCGTGACGTTGCTATCGGTCACGGCGGTGACTCCCAGCTCTGAGGCGCCGGCGAAGACCACCACGTCGTCCACGCGGCTGCCGAACCCCGAGCCGGAAACGGTGACGGTGGTCGGACCGCTGATGCCGTCGGGGGAAATGCTAGATACCGTGGGAGTGACGGAGGAAGAGTACTCAAAGGAGCAGTTTGAATGACAGGAGCTCTGGATCCTGCCCCAGTGGTAGACGACATCACCGGTGTGTGGCTGAGAGGGAGCGGTGTCACAGGTGATGCAGGTGTAATTGACTGACACGACATAGCACGGCTCGCCGGCTACGGTCACCTGGCCTTCGGAGAAGCCGGAGCCGTGGATGAGCAGCCGCGTGTGGCCGGTGGGGCTGCCGACGGGGGGCGAGACCCAGTCGACCACAGGCAGGACCACGAAGCGGCGGCCGAGCTCGTCCGGTACGGCAATGACGGCGTCGCCGAGGTTGTTGACTCTGACGGCTACGGGGTGAGCGACGCCGACGGGAAGTCCGCTTCCGCCGCTGAGCCGGCAGTTGATCTCAGAGTGAGAGCTGTTGATCACCTCACAGGGCTGATCTCCCACCGTCACCTACAGGACACAGAGACAACAGCGTCACTACAAGCTTTCACTCTCACAGTTTAGCTTCAGACAACACAAAGATGACGAGGCATCTGGAGGAGAAAGAAACTATAAGGTAAAACTCTGAAAGCAAATAGCAGCAGTAGTTGCCGCTGTGCAATAGCAGTGCTATTTATCCTTTTTTTTGCATCTAATTGTAATTATCCTTGTGGCAAAGTATAAATGCGTCGGTCGTGAGGGGTGAGAGTCAGCCTGAGCCAGAGGTGTTTGTCAGAGTGCCACTTCTATCCAAACCTCCCAAAGGTGATTAAGAGAGAGGAAAGGGAAACATGGATTTGGTCAAGGAGGGAGAGGGAAGAAAAAATGTGTTTACTCGTTTATATAATAACCTAATTTTTCATTCAATTTTTTTCTCATGTATTTTCAAAACTGACATTTAGGAGAGCTTTATTCATTATTTTTCACGACACAACCATCAGAGCATCCTGTCACTGCATCCCAAAATAAATGAGTTTGAGCAGAGACCCCAGTAACACTTAAAGGTCTCATATTGTAAAAAGTGAAATTTTCATGACTTTTACATTATAAAGCAGATTTAAGTGCTATATAGGTACTGTTAAACTATCAAAACGCTCAATATACGGAGAAATACACACAGCCCGTATTCAGAAACTGTGCGTTTGAAACCAGCCGTTAGGATTTCTGTCCATTTGTGATGTCACAAATATACAATATTTAGACCATTACACGGTTTTAAACGTTAACATTTTAAATGTGTCCCAGTTTATTTCCTGTTGCAGTGTATGTGAATAACATCTGCTGACAGGAAGTAAACATGGACCCAAACTGTTGCCTAGCAACGCAATTCCATTGAAATGAGCTAAAACAGAGTGTTTCAGACAGAGGCTAAATACAGGTATATTTATGCAGACAGTATGAGGAAAATAAAGTTTTTTTTTAACATTAAAGTATGTAAACATGTTCTAGTAGAAACACAAAATACAAGTATGAACCTGAAAATGAGCACGATATGGGACCTTTAAATTTAAATCCATTTAGATATATGAACCGTAAAAAATGCTACTAACCTCGTTAGCGCAGGCGGTGTCTCCGAAGCCTTGGCCCTGGATGTGGATGATCTGGTGGTAGGAGCCCTGGTTGGGGGAGATGGAGCAGACTGTGGGGGTGGAGCAGGCCGAGGCGCTGAAGGAAAGGCCGCCCGAGGTCGCGTTGGTCTCTGGGCACTGTGGGGAGGCGACGCACTGCGAGGCCGCTCTGGAGACGCGCCGTGAACCTGGAGGGAGGGGAGAATCTGTTGATCAGATTAAACTTGGAGTTGTCTTTATTTGGACTATTTGGATCTCAGTTGGACTCCGCTGGATGTTGAGTTTCCTGTCCATCTAAAAATATTCAACTTTATTTCCCTTATCTGACTCGATTTATTTCCTCTTCAAATATCAATAATTACACCTGTGCTTTGATGAGTTGTTGTAGAAAAGGAACTCTCAAGGTATTATTTTGACATTTCCTGGAGGATTAAGCTGCTAAACATTTACCTCCTGTCACGTGTCTGGCCTCCATGCCTCCCACGCTGACGGAGACCACGCTGCTCTTCTCCTCCCGAGCCTCGACTTTCACCACTCCCTGCAGTCGCTTGGTGTTGGCATCATCGATGTAGCCGCTGCTGTAGTAATACACACCAGGAGCAGTGAAGCGGTAGGCGAAAAACCCTGAGGGGAGCGGGACAGGAAGTTCATGAATACTGTCTGTGACAACAAATCACGCAGCCTTCTTAGACATGGAGTGTGCATTTGTCTCTTCCAAGTGCATCTGCAGCAGAATTGATGGGAAATTAACTAGAACTGAACCGTCAACATCAACTTCTTATTCCACTAAAAAAGGATGACTATGGACCATAATGCAATGCAAGAAAGTATGAGCTATACAGCTAGTATTACCATTTCTATTTTTCTATTTATTATTGTCATAGTGCTCTTTTTCAGCTCCCTTGGCCTGTTATTGCTTAAAAAGAGATTTTAATATTACTTTTATCTGATTAAGTAACCCTCTGAGACCCACAATAGACCTGTTTTAGTCTTCTTTAGGGGGTACAGGGAGGGGAGATAACAGGTCAACAGTAGATGTCACATAGAAGTGGTGTACATCATCTGAAAGCTGGAAGCCTGAAGATTAATTAGAGATGAGGGCTCAGCACTGTGTGTCAAATTGTTCTAGTCATATATCAGAAACATGAATTGTGAAAGTGTATAAGAGCTTAGAACATACATGCCTGTAAAGGGGAGACTCTTGAGTACCCATAGAACCCATTTACATTCACATATCTTGAGGTCAGAGGTCAAGGGACCCCTTTGAATATGGCTATGCCAGTTTTTCCTCGCCAAAATTTTGTGCAAATCTTTGGAGGGTTATTCAACCTCTTTCGCGACAAGCTAGTGTGACATGGTTGGTACCGATGGATTCCTTGCCAGTATCTTCACTCTAGCTTTAAAACTGAGTCCGCCACAACCTAAAAATCCCAAGTTGCGTTAATGTGTTAAAGAAATAAGTGGCGTTATAACGAATTTATTATTGCGTTAACTTTGACAGCCCTAATTCCACCACAAAGCTGCATGACAGAATAAAGCTTCCCTGGCACAGAACATCCCAAACTGACAATTTAAGGATGGATTTTAACATTTGATTTTGATATTAACAATGAGGGGAAGGTGAGAGGGTTATCATTTCTGCTGAGGGCTAGTGACTCATTATGCTATACCTTTGGGTGTCTTGGTGTTTCCGCTGGAGAATGGTCCCCCGTTGCAGGTGGTTTCACCTGGACTGGAAACACTACAGACCCGGTAAGCGACGCTCTGGAGGGCTGGCGCCTCCCAACGCCACGTTACTGTGTCTCCAACAAACACGGTCAGTGAGGCAGGACTCCATGCGTACCCCTGTCCATAAGCTGGTACAGTACACACAGACAAATGTGAAGTTAGACTGACAGATGTCATTGTCTGAGGTTAAGCAACATGTGATTAAAATACGGCTAATTATGGAAAAATGGCAGTCAAACTGTTTTTTGAAACAGTTTCTAGGTGCAGTCACATTTCATCTCCAGGTGACAGCTTCCTCACTTGCAGCAGTTTTCAGTAACCTGATCCTCTTTCTATTCTATTCTATTTTGGCCGCTTCAGATTTAATTTGACACCTGAAAAAAAAGGATGGAAATGTAAACCTACTGCGGTGGGATCCCTGGTTGGTGACGACTTGGGTCTCCTCCTCCGACTGCAGAACACACTGCAGTTCATTCTCTGAGGCGGCCTTCACTTCACACTTTGCTCCTCCTGTCGCATCACAAACCAACACGAGACATGTGTGAGAACACGTACAAAACCTGAAGCGGCTGCGTTATAGTGCTGCTTTTCCACGTAGCTACATCACTGTAGACTACCACCAGCTACCAGCCCCATTAGTTTCCTCCTTAGCTGATTAGATCAATACTAACTGTTTGTTAGACCCACAATAGACCCCTTTTTGACTTTTTAGGGGTTACAGGAGGTCTTTAGGGGGAGATAGCAGGTCATTCAGAATTAATAGTAAAAGTGTATAAAGTCTTAAAACATAATGACAGAAGTATATGATGGTCATCCCCATGCTCTATTATGTCTCATATGTCGTTGCAGAAAATTTTGGGTTGATACCATTTGTTCCACAGATTTGATGCTAAATTTAACCATTTTTTACCACTCGAGAATTGATAAAAATGATCAATAATCCCTCCAAAATACCACATTAAGACCTTGAGGAACACCATAGAAGAAGCCATGCTTTAATTTGGTTTAAAAAACTTTTGACATTTTGAGATTTCTGCAAGAATTGTATTTTTCGGCGATTAAATGGCGAGCACTTCTGTTGTGGAAACTGCTATGAAACCCCCTTATTGTCAATCAAGCTAGGAAAGCCATCCATCCTCTGAATGCTCTAGGTCTGTAATTTGTGGCTGTAAAGTTTCATGAGGCTGTGATTATCCTAGAGGTCACCACAGGTCATTTTATACAGTGAGGTCAACTTTCAAAAAATCTCATTACAAAAATCTCATTACAATGAAATGTCTCCTATGGGGACTAACATCATCACACATGAATACAGTTGGGCTCATTGGATCCACAAGAGTCTCAGCTTTACAGTGATACCCAATTTATGTAATTCAAGACTGTTTAGGGACCCCAGTATGCAGAAATATTCAAATACACCATTTTAGAATAGGAGAAAATAACACATTTATAATGCATGAAAAAAACAACATGTTTTTTGCCCCAAACTGCATGTGATTATCATAAAATGGGCATGTCTGTAAAGGGGAGACTCGTGGATACCCATAAAACCCATTTACATTCACATATCTTGAGGTCAGAGGTCAAGGGACCCCTTCGAAAATAGCAATGCCAGTTTTTCCTCGCTAAAATTTAGACGAACTTTGGAGCGTTATTTAACCTCCGGGTCTCAGAGGGTTCATCGCTGACAATTTTCTGAATGGCAGGGATTATTGCCGTGGTAATAAATCTGTTTGAAATAATAGCTGGTTCTCATATTGCTTACCAACGGAGACTTTGTTGTCAGATGTGTTGTTGCTGAAACCAGATCCAGAGATAGTCAGCCTGGTTCCTCCCATCAAGGAGCCGAGCCGCGGGGAGATGTTGTAGATTTCCAGGATGTATTCGATGGTGGCATTCACACCGTTGCTATGGGACGAAAAAGCAGAAAATAGTCCAATTAAGTCCCAAAATGAACCATGTTTTCTGGCTCCAAAGCAAAATTGATTATATGAAATTATCTGTTTTAATAACGGACTTTTGTGGAGTTGTTTTGAAAGTGCATCATTAATTGTAATATGAAAATATAAGTAACTATCGGGGGCCATTTTTTTCAGCCTAAACCATTCCCTTTGAATGAAACATTACAGCATAAAGTGTTGCTAAAACTAGCAAACACACTCTGCAAACTAACTGAGACTAAACTAGAACAAAATAGAAAAGACAAAACTAAAATAAAATTTAAAAAAATTAGAAAATCAAAACTATTCTAACCTTATTCCACCCATTAAAAAAAAAAAAAAATCTGCGATATTTACATTAACTTTTATGTTACGTTTTCAAACAAACTTACTCTTCGATTTTTGTTTGTGTGTGTTTGAATCAAAAACCATCAGGGGACATTTGGTCTTGATAAAAACCCTTATCTTCAGATCTACTCTTACATCTAATCCTCAAACGATGTGGAACAAAAGCTCATGTGATGTGATCTTTTTGATGTTCAGAGAAAGAGAAAGAGTTGACAGCCGCTGATACGACCAGCACTCTTTCAGCTGGTGCGTAACGGACGTTACTGTTGCTCCGTGTGAGAATGTACCTTGTCTGGGGGTAGCCATTGTTTCCAACCTGTACATCCACCTTGTGCGTGCCGGGCGGCAGCACGGGGAGACGACAGGTGACACTCGTCGCCGTCCACTGCACAGTCACGCACTCCTTCCCGCCTACCAACACGATGCTGTCATTGTCTTGGCCTCCCAGGTTGGTGCCCTGGACGGTGAGAACTTCACGTCCTACACAAAAGAAATCAAAGAAAAATGTCAACAGATCTTTTCCAACTGAGGAGCTTCTGTCACTCAAGTGCCGGGATAATTAGCACTTATCACCTGTTATTATTTTCAAGAAGTGTCACTGATTGTCCTGCAGATTAACAGCTATTCTTGTTGTGGATGTTGCTGTGTGGTTTACTATAATTGCAGGAGGAGACATGGTAGTCACTCATGCTCAGGTTCCTAAGGTTAAGTGAGCGGAAAGGGCAAAAACCTGCAAGTCAACATTACACCACACAACAACACGACCTAATGACGTGACAAAAGGTGACAACGTGTGACAGTGGAGCAACATGCCAACAGGTAAGCCCAAACATCATGCTATTCTTCTTCTTCTCTTCAGACATACACATAACTAGACTGATATATTACGTTCCGTCACAATAGAGGCACTTCAGATGATCTCTAATCACAAATTTAACATGCTCTTAACAGGAGTTAGAAGTTAGTTTTGGTATGTCGTTTAAAAAAACATGAATAGGAAGAACCCTTATGATATTTATCTGCTTTTATAATATAGGATAATGTTGTTGACAATTAAAAAGCGGGGTTGTAAAAGTTAATAACGCGTTAATGCACATTTGTTTTAACAAATCAGCGCACTGACACTGACAGCAAAATAATCACATATTTTTTATCTGTTCAAAATGTAACTTAAAGGGAGATTTGTCAACACGCTAAAGGGGAGTTTTTCCTCAACACAGTGGGTTACCATAACAATGCAATGCTTATGGGGGATCTCTTATTGGGCCTCTAAAATATAGAGTGCGGTCTAGACCGGCTCTATATAAAAGCCTATTGAGATCATTTCTGATTTGATGCTAAATAAAAATAAATTGAATTGAATTGAACACAAAACAATGACAGATATTGTCCAGAAACCCTCACAGGTACCGCATTTAGCATAAAAAATATGCTCCAATCATAACATGGCAAACTGCAGCCCAACAGGCAACAACAGCTGTCAGTGTGTCAGTGTGCTGACTTGACTATGACTTGCCCCAGACTGCATGTGATTATCATAAAGTGGGCATGTCTGTAAAGGAGAGACTTGTGGGTACCCATAGAACCCATTTACATTCACATATCTGGAGGTCAGAGGTCAAAGGACCCCTTTGAAAATGGCTATGACAGTTTTTCCTCGCTAAAATTTAGCGCAAGTTTGGAGCGTTATTTAACCTCCTTCACTACAAGCACTGTATGACATGGTTGGTACCGATGGATTCATCAGGTTTTGTAGTTTCATATCATACCAGTATCTTCACTCTAGCTTTAAAACTGAGGACGCTGCTATGGAGGACAGAACCTACCAACATTAAAAATAAATGAATAAATAAAAAATAAATGCAAAAATAAATAAAAGGGAAATTTAAACAGAAGAGTACATAAATAATTCATACAAAGATAAATAAATGAAGAAGCAAATTAAAGCAGAAATATCAATTTATGTCACATTTTTATGAATTAATCAATGGCTACATTTTTTTTTTTTATTATTTTTGCCACAACTTGGGCGCTCGATAGCTCAGTTGGTAGAGCGGGCGCCCATATATCAAGGCTGAGTCCAAACCACAGCGGCCCGTGTTCGAATCCGGCCTGCGGCCATTTCCGTATGTCACTCCCTCTCTTCTCTATCCCCTTTCTAAACTGTCCACTGTCCTATCATTAAAGGCTTGAAAATGCCAAAAAAATACCAAGCAATTTATTCATTAATTTTTTTATTTTAATTAATTTAATTAATTTAATTAATTTGTATTTTACTCCATTAGTTGTGGTATGTTATTTAAAAAAAACATTAATAGAAAGAGCCTTCAGGTTATATATCTAGTTTGATAACATAGGATAATGGTGCTGACTCTTAATATAAGAAATACAAAACATATCGTTTTCAGTGCAGTGCTTACAGATGACGTGGTTTGTTTTGCGAGAGAAAAATATTATGTTATGAGGCGTGGCATTGAAACACATTGAATAAACATTGAATCCTTTTCTTTTCTTAAACAAAGAGAAAGCAGACTATAATAATGTGTCTCCACTAGACAGATAGGATTTCTATTGACCTTTCAGGACAGAACTAATCCTTCCCATCAAACTCGTCATCTCACTAAGGCTTTATAATGATTCTACCTCGCTGAAAGAAAGGTTATCAAATGCATGAATACAGTTCATAAAGGCCCCCAAAAATGACTGTGAACTCACCGATCACAGTGGTGGTGCGGGGGCTCAGGCCTGAGATCTGGGGTGTGAGGTTAGTATCGTAGTTGAAGGAGCTGCCGGCAGTCTGAGTCATGTTTCCCACCGTCACTGTGACGGCCTGTGATCCTGCAGTCCCCTGAAATAAGGAATAGAAGCATTGATTTATCAAGAAATACGTGAAATATAAAAAAGAAAATTGATGAAACAACTAAATCTTTCACTTTTAAATGAAAATCGTATTCAATAAAACACTCAGGAGTTTTGTTGCTACAGCCTTACAGTACCTGGTCTGGTATAACTCTATAAAGTTGGCATCATATGAAACTATAAAACCTCAGGAATCCATCGGTACCAACCATGTCATACTAGCTTGTCGCGAAGGAGGATAAATAATACTACAAATTAGCACTAAATTTTGGCGATGAAAAACTGCCATGGCCATTTTCAAAGGGGTCCCTTGACCTCTGACCTCCAGATATGTGAATGAAAATGGGTTCTATGGGTACCCACGAGTCTCCCTTTACAGACATGCCCACTTTATGATAATCACATGCAGTTTGGGGCAAGTCATAGTCAAGTCAGCACACTGACACACTGACAGCTGTTGTTGTCTGTTGGGCTGCAGTTTGCCATGTTATGATGTGAGCATATTGTTTTATGCTAAATGCAGTTCCTGTGAGGGTTTCTGGACAATATCTGTCATTGTTTTGTGTTGTTAATTGATTTCCAATAATAAATATATACATACATTTGCATAAAGCAGCATATTTGCTCACTCCCATGTTGATAAGAGTATTACATACTTGACTAATCTCCCTTTAAGGTACATTTTGATCAGTTAAAAAATGTGCGATTAATTTGTAATTAATCACGATTAACTATTTTAATCGATTGACAGCCCTACTTTTCACGGAACCCCTGGTAGAGTGCCACGGACCCCACTTTGAGAATCACCGATTTACTCAAAATCAAAACTAGGAGTTAACCTACAAGTATAATAAATTGTTTTACACACTGATTTTTAGTAATTTCACTGACCGTATAGTAAGTACTTAGTAGTTTGCTCATTAGTTTGCAGTGTGTACACTTACTGCTGGCGTTCTGCATCTCAGCTCAGTGTCACTGGCATGAACCACGGTGCACTCGTCACCACCGACAGTCACCATGGCGTTCTGGCTGAAGCCGAAACCTGTCACTGTCAGCAGTGTGCCTCCTGAGAACAACATGAAAAGAACATAATGGTTCTATACTTTTGTATTACAGAGAAGTGATTCTGCTTTTGATTTTGTGATAAATTGTAACTGATAAACATATTTTTCTGAGTACCGTCTTACCTGCCACGCTCCCAGAGAGCGGGGAGAAAGAGGAAACAATGAGCTGGTAGGTGAAGTGGAAGATGTTGCCTCCCGCGTAGCGGGAGTTCCCCAGAGAGGGGAAGCTGACGAACACGGGGTAGGTGCCGGCGCTGGCGCTGCCCAGTCTGCACACCTGAGTGGTGGCTGGAATACAGTAGATGAAATCTGGTTAAACTCCTTCTTCTAGATAATAAAACAACAGGATACACTCCTAGAAGACTTCCTTCACTTACCGGTGATCTCTTCAACACGGCACCGGGTCTTTCCCACTACGATGGAGGCGTTTTCACTACTGAAGCCGGTCCCAGTGACAGTCAGAAGAGTCTCCAGGCCGTTCGATCCTGAAATGTCAGCCATGTTTAGTTACTGATACAACACTCACCACCATCACCGGGTTTAACATGGAGCGAATGTTCAGGAAGCCTGAAGCTTTAATATGTTTTTCTACAAAAGCTGACAATTAAAGTTTCAGTAGGCAGAATATTTCTGGCATCATAGGGGAAAAAATCCATAATAACCTTTCAACATATTATAATTCAATAATGCTTTAAAAAATCTAGCCTGTGACGAGAGAGTTTGACCAATCACAGGTCATTTCATTGAGAGAGAGCGTTCCTATTGGCTGTGCTCCGGTCATGTCACCGGAACTTGGCGTTCCTTTAAGAGATTTCCAACACGGCTGCCGCGTCACAAACTTTCTCATTTTACAGCTAAACCGTGCAGTACAAGATGATTCTGAAAACATCTGGGGAGAGAAATAGGCATTAACGTAACAGAATATTGATTCATATTTGATCAGCGCTGCCTAGTTTGACCGTTTGGTCGGAGTTCGCGAGTGATTGACAGCCGGCTCTCATAGACAGCAGATCTCAGATCAGTTCTTACTGCTTGTTTTCCTCCGGTCTGTGAAATCTTGCAGATGCCGTTAGGAGCACCAGAGGACACAGAGGCACATGATTTTTTTCAGGTTTCCCGTTTCATCTACTGTTGTCACGATATAGCAATCGTTTTATAAAAATAACTTTTTGGAATCATATTTGCTCCAATCTCGCCTACGTCAGCCTTAACTAAATGTTGACAGGATTTTTATCTGTTTTTTTCAGTACATGAACATTTTATATTTTATTATATACTGGTATTGAATATTTAACACATTAAATAATTGATATAAATGCCTACATCAAAGTCTTTTTGATACGTTTCATTTTAATGTCTCAGCTTTTACACAACTGTTTGTTTTGAATTAGAAGAAAGCAAATGAGTATATTAAGCCTTAAAAATCCATCAATAAGCAATAATGCTTCCTGTTGAATGAATGAATAATATTTCACCTTGAGACGGGCTGATTCCAGTCAAAACTGGAGTCTTGTCCTCGGACCATTCAAACCCACAGTCACCAGAACACTTTGAGATGATGCCGTTGATTTTGACCACCACCTGCAAACAGGAGCACAAAACTCCTCATCGAAAATGTCGAATTTGGGACAAAGTTTCACAGCATAGAAATGACACACTGGGTTGGAATGACCACTAATATAAGGACGTAGGTTTTGTTTCAACATTGGGGGAGGAGGAGGATGCATAATAATCGGCAAAGCCGGCTCTAGCCCTTTGGGTGCCCTATGGGCGAAATTCGGATTTAGAGCCCACCCAGGGCTCAACCAGAACCCTAGCCCCGTAAACACACTGTCCCTACCATTACTGGTAAGGACATGTCCCTACTGTCTATATGCAAACCTACGCCGTTGCACCGACATGGAAATTACTACTACAACAGTCCTTACAATGGAATAATAGAGGCATGTACTGTAGCTGTCAGGCACTTCAATACAAAGCAGTTATTTGTTTGCATGCAATCCTATGAATTAATCCTGCCTGGAGGCACGAAATATACAAATACAGCTGCACTGTGCGACGAAAATAGGACTTGCTCTACAGGATTTATAGGAAGCAAACACACTAAACAGCGGTGGTTAAAGCACACAGTGGACAGACAGATAATGCTGAAACCCAAAACCAGACGAGGCTTTCTGAATCCTGGTTGTACCTGTGGTGTGCGTTCCCAGACACGAAAGTAATCTCCTGTCAGGCTTCGCGTCAACAATCCTCCCTTTTTCTTCTCACGCACTGAAATGACCGCATTCTGCCCGAAAACCGACGAGTCATCAACCTGTAATGAGAATAAATCACAATCAGAACTCCAGACAAAGCTGCTGCTTTCTTTAAGCCTGTAGAAACATTACTGGTTGGAACAGAAGACATTCAGTAGCAGTGAATACTGCTAATAAAACCAACACCGTAGTTACTGTATCAATACTACTACTAGTATTACTGCTGCTGCTGCGGCTACAGTACTACTGCTGTTATTACTTACGTTTAGTTTTATTTTTCACTGATACAAATATCGAAACAGAGATCAAGAGGATACAGGCCTATACAGTGGACAGTCATTCAAAATACATAAATATAAATGAAATGAGGTCAAATTAGAGACACACAAAATAAACAGTGCTCTGCAGCAGCAGTCAGCTGACAATAAGGAAGGAATGAAAGACTCATTAAAAACATTACAAACATTAGCCATATCTGGCTCGTATTATGAGAATGAATTAGAGAATAGATAGAAAGTGTCAAGAACATATATTAAAACACACATCTGATCAATATTTATGTCACATTATTACTATGACTGCGGCTACAGCTACTACTTCTGCAAATACAATCTTGAGTAATCAAGATAATGTGTTAGTAGTAAAGTGTTTTTGGGCAATGCACCAATATTAAAGGGACTGTTTGTAACTTCTTACACGTGTAAATCATTGCGGGTCGGTGTCCCATGCGCGCTCGCGTGTGCTTAGCTGTTCAGACTCAGACTCCAACACAAACTACACGGAAGCACCAAAACCGCAAAGTTGTATCTAGTGAAGCCCGTCTGTTAAACAGTGTTGGCCGCGGTCGGAGGACGCGGGGGAGACAGTAGCTTTGGTCTCCAGGACCAGAGTCTGTACTCTGCCTGCCTTCACTCACACACCGCGCTCTTCTCACTTGCGTTTAGATCCGCTCTCACGTGCATGCGTGCACACTATACACTGCAGAAGAGTTAGTTTATATATATATAGTGAATGTACAGTGGACGTTTGTGCAGAAATAACTGCTGCAGCTCCTCCAGACCAACAGAGGTTTCCCGTGTCTTGTGAAGTGACGGGGCTACGCAGAGAGAAAAGTTATCGTCTCCGACCAAAACTCGGGTGTCTCCCCTGTTCCCTCCAGCCGCGGTCGGGAGGCTGAAGCAGGAAAAGCCAACACTAGGATCAGCATTGATTCATGGAGAGACCTTCGTCTGGTCAGCTAACATTACTGCCAAGCAGCTGAAATATAGAGTGATATTGTGCTTTTAGCTGACGTGTGTCGCCTCACTGTTTTGAGTGATGCTCGTTCATGTCTATGTAGAGCGAGCACAAGCACGAGCAACAGGACGCTGACTTTCGTTGACTTAACGACCACAGGTGTCGCTGTTAACAAGCAATTTCTGATTTTTACAAACAATCCCTTTAAAGTACTAATCTCGAAGATTTTCATTTAAATAAATGTCTGTTAAGTCACTATCTAGTCACAACGGTGATTGAGCCTTGGCCCACTGATGAAAGCCCTCGCATTTGCAGTATTACGAACTGGATCTCTGGGAAGTGAGATCCCAAAACACACCGGCAATTACCACGTATCGCCATAGTTGCCGCCAAAGAGACCGAAACGGAGATCTTTGAGGTCATAGACTGTATATAAAGACGGACGACGTGTCTCCACTTCCTCCCACTGTACAGAATTGAAGCCAAAATAACCCAGATACGGGAGCTGCCATCATCATCGTCATTTGGAGCCAGAGTCTGCACGGTAGCGATCGGGGGGATGGTGCCGCGGTATCGAGGTCACCCGCCCGAAAGCAAATGGGAGCCGAGCACGGCCGCAGCTTGTTAGCGAGAGAGACTCCCAGCTGCCAATCATGACGTCTCACCCCCTTTTTATAGCATCAAATTAAGGCTGCATGATTATGGCCAAAATGCTAATCACAAATATTTTGATCAATATTGATATCACGATTATTCATTGATTTTAATGACACATATTTACTCATATACACATTTCATATTAAAATAAACAGAGCGCTGTTTTCACTTCCATACTGTGCTACATTCCTGCTAATATATGAATTAGGGCTGCACATGTTGGAAAAAAACTGACATTGCAATATTTTTTTTCTGCTATATATATATATATATATATATAATATATATATATTGCAATATGAAAAAAACTGAAATATTCATCCTACCCCGTTGTTAGCTACATTTAAAGTTAAATGATTCAATCTGGTGCACTTTGAGAGCAAAATTAGCAATATTAAGACTCTAGATAAACAATTTTATGCTCTTAATTTAATCATAAACACATTGGTTGTATAGATAATATCTATACCCAAAAGTGAAGCCAAAAACATCTCGATCACCAGCGTGTGGCTGGCTGTTAGTTTAGGAAGAGCTTGATTTGATATGCGGCAGAGTTTTCTATGAGCAGAACGTGCATTTTAAACGTCAGTAGCGCAGGCGATCATGTTCATTTAATTGTTGGAAGACAAGATTGTGATTGCGATATTAATATTCGGTTAATTGTGCAGCCCTATATCAAATAACTCATTAAAACCAAACTTGAACATACATCAGCGTGATGAGAACTACCTAAAATGATAGAAACCATCTTTGGGAAAAATGTATTCGACGTGTACTTTGACATTTTAGTTTGGCCCATGTCCCATCTGCTACCATGGAGGATGGAAGAGGGCGGGCTTTATGACCTATACTGCAGCCAGCCACCAGGGGGCGATCCAGATGTTTTGGCTTCACTTTTGTGGGAGCTGTCACGTCGTCCCATCTTTATATACTGTCAATGTTCGAGATTGATCAATCAAATAAAATAAAATAAAACAATGATGAAACAGGAGTCTGACCTGCATCAGAGGCTGGGCTCCAGGTTTAGTGAGCCACTTGACCCTCCATTTGGGGTGTCTGCAGGTTCCCAGCATGGAAACGCTGACCTGTCCCATCCCCGCAATCCCCTGCAGAGCGTACGTCAGGTCCTCCTCACCGATGTCCACCGACAGACCTGAGAACAAGCACCGGCTGTGTTAACACACCTCCCTGCAAAAGCAACTAGTACATATGTTGTGCTGCGTCAATGTATGTATGTAGAAGCAGACAGTGGTGGGGTGCAACTAAATACATTGACTCAAGTACTGTACAATTTTGAGGTACTTGTACTTTACTTGAGTAGTTCCATTGTATGCTACTGTATATAAGCACAATGCAAATACTACACATGGCCGTCTGAGCTACCTTCAGCTCGGCCTCCGTAGATCTCCACATCGAAGGTGCCGTTCAGAGGAGGGCTGGCTCTGTGAGGGCGAGTGATGCTGACGCTGGCTGCTCCTTCGCTGAACTCAGCCATGTCCTCGCTGCTGTTGGACATCTGTGGAAGTGGAGAAAAAAAAAGAGATTACATTAGAAAAGATCATTTTCCTAATCCAAAATCCTCTTCTCACAATCCTAAACAGGATGTGTCGCCTTTAACATCACCGTACTGTAAGTCTAGAGCAGGGGTCAGCAACCTGCAGCTCCAGAGCCACATGTGGCTCTTTAGCCCCTCTCCAGTGACTTTTTTCTCGTAAAGTGATGACTTTATTATCGTAATATTACAACTTCTTTTCTCATAAAGTTATGACTTTATGCTTGTTATATTACGTCTTTTTTTCTGGTAAAGTTGTGACTGTGGCCCTAATACTCCGTCGTACATTTGCACTTTGGCCTTCACTGCATTAAACTTATATACTATATACTTAGACTATAAACTGTGTTACCTTCATCACAATGCTTAAATGTTTTGCGGCTCCAGACAGATTTTTTATGCCTAAAATAGCTCTTTTGATAGTAAAGGTTTCTGACCCCTGGTCTAGACTGAAAGAAGCAAGTCTTTCTTTGTTCGCAGGATCAATATGTGGGAAATGGACCATGAAAGGGATCATTTGAAACTAAAGTTTCTTTAAAAGAGGAACCAGTCACGTAATCAACAATGATCTGTCACTGACTTATTCTTGTTGAGTTTTGCGTATTTGTATAAAGGCCCGTCTAAGGACGGGCACTGCAAACTAGCTTAGGCTATAAATACTGTGGCACTGGTCCCGGCTATATACTTCTCCCTATAATAATAAACCAGGGCTGTCAATCCATTCAAATAGTTAATCGCGATTAATCACAAATTAATCAAACATTTTTTTATCTGTTCAAAATGTATGATTTGTCAAGTATTTAACACTCTTATCAAAATGGGAGTTGGCAAAGTCAGTACTTCAGACTTCTGCGACTCCGTGAAATCTGAGACATAACCTGTCTGGTACGCAATTAGAGCCTGAAGTGGAGGTTGTGAAAAAAAACAAGCAAGAAAGATATATTAGGATTTTTATCACAAAATAAAACATACAACTTGTAAAGTTATTAGGGCTGTCAATCGATAAATTGTTTTGATTAATCACAAATTAATCGCAATTTTTTTATCTGTTCATAATGCTAGTATAATATGGTCTTCACTCTATCTTTAAAAATGAGCCCGCTACAACCTCTGAAAGATCGATTGCATTAAAATATAACAATTTAGTGGCATTAAAATGAAATTGTGTTAACCCGTTATTATCGCTTTGACAGCCCTAATAAAGATGAAATGAATCAGCTTAGTTAAGGAACAACGCCTGTTTTTGGATACATACATATAGTAAAAACTTCAAAATCCACACAAACTACAGGATGAGGTAATGATGGATTAACGTCAAATTGAATTGAAACAAATGTCCCAACAGACACAACACCCTGCAGTCACATGTTTTCCGTGCCAACCCTCATACAGGAGTCGGTTAATCTGTTTAGGCAAATGATGACTGTACAGCATGTCGAGGCATGAGACACATACAGGATCACTGTGGCGCCTCTCTGCACTGTAAGTTACACCACATGGCTTTGGGCTACACAACATTTCACACACTGCTGAAGCCTCTTAAATCTGACACCCGGTTTTCTTCGTGGAAAATTCTCATCTTTACCTTGCGTTTTCTTGTGTCAAAGAAGCGCTATAAGCGGGATAAATCCTACAATTTAGCACATGCTTGTATTGCAATATTGTCTGTTTTATTGGGACAGTTGCATCACAGCAGAGAGATTTGATTTCTAGAATCAAGCCCTTCCTTTTGTATGGATTTGATTTGTCAACACAAGTTGGGCAGATTTAGAGACTCCACATTGTTGACTGACTGTACTGAAGTAGATGGGGAAAGACCCATCTACTCTCTTTACATAGCTGAACACAGAAGATCAAGAAGTTAGGATCTCAAAGCGACAGTAGGCAGAATATTTTTGGTATCATTGGGCAAAAATTCCACAATAACCTTCAACCAATTCAAGTGTTCTGAGAGAAAACTAAACTTCTGCAGCTCCTCATTGGCTCTGTTTTCAGGCTTTAGAAAATCTAGCCCGTGACGGGAGACTTTGACCAATCACAGGTCATTTCAGAGAGAGAGCGTTCCTATTGGCTGTTCATTCAATGGAGGCAGCTGTCAATCACTCGCGAACTCCAATCAAATGGTCAAACTAGGCAGCGCTGATCAAATATGACTCATTATTATGTTAGTATACTGCCTATTTCTCTCCTCAAATGATTTCAGAATCATCTTGTAGTGTACTGTTTAGCTGTAAAATGGGAAAGTTTGCTCCGGCTGGTGGGCAGTGATTGGCATTTCCTCAACTTGATCTCAACATGGCTGCCGGGTCACAAACTTTCTCATTTTACAGCTAAACAGTACACTACAAGATGTTTCTGAGAACATTTGAGGAGAGAAATAAGCAATACAGTAACAGAATATTGATTCATATTTGATCAGCGTTGCCTAGTTTGACCGTTTGATTGGAGTTCCCGAGTGATTGACAGCTGCTCAGAGACGGCAAGGCTCCAGCTCGGCTCTGATTGGTTGTTTTCCTCCGGTCTGTGAAATCTTGCAGATATAGTGACCATTTTATAAAAACACCTTTTTTTAATCATATTTGCTCCAACCTGCCTACTTCAGCTTTAACAGCAAACCCCTTCATGCATGTGTTAGTGACAATTTTGAAAAATATTGTCCCATTAGGGAAATATTACTGCTCAAGGGAGGAGGTTTATGTTTTGAGGAGGGTCTGATTAACTGACAGGTGGGTGCCACCTTTCTTACTTCCCTTCAGCTCCACCCTAATCTCCACACCTCGGCTCATATTTGGGGTTTCCTGGCTCTCAATAACAAGACGAGTCTATATTGTTATTGATGCTGCCCAAAGAAGGAATATGCAGGTGAAAAATAAGTCCTGAATATGACATGTGTTACATAAATTCAGAACATCTTGTTACCTGCAGGAAGCCGACTCCTAGCAGTGGGAAATCAATTGCGCATTCATGTGGCATGGCTTTGATCACGTAGCTGATCTGTGACGCAGCTGATGCGTCTTTGGTGACAGCGATCTCCTTAAAGGAACGACCAGAGCTCTCAAAGGGTGGAGGCCTCCTCTTGAGGAAAACATCTGTAAGAACAACGCAGAGGAATCAAACCAACTGCTGAACAACGTCCAAGACTTGGTATTAGTGAGCAGCATCTGCACCGTCCTACTGTTACACATCACACTGAAGACAAAGAAAGGTATTCACATGGTCCACAATGTTGAATTGTGACAAAAAATGGGAAGAAAAACAAATAATAGAATACAGTCTGATTCTGAACAGTTGGCTTTGACATTAAAGGTCCCATATCATGCTCATTTTCAGGTTCATACTTGTATTTTGTGTTTCTACTAGAACATGTTTACATGCTGTAATTTTCAAAAAACACATTATTTTCCTCATACTGTCTGCCTGAATATACCTGTATTCACCCTCTGTCTGAAACGATCCGTTTTAGTGCTTTTCAACGGAATTGCAAAGGAATTGCGTTACTAGGCAACAGTTTGGGTCCATGTTTACTTCCTGTTAGCTGATGTTATTTACATACACTGCAACAGGATATAAACTGGGACACATTTAGAATGTTACGTTTAAAACCGTGTAATATTTTATATTTGTGACATCACAAATGGACAGAAATCTTGATGGCTTGTTTCAAACGCATAATTTCTGAATACGGGCTGTGCGTATTTCTCCATATATTGAACGTTTTGATAGTTTAACAGCATTTATATAGCACTTAAACCTACTTTATAATATAAAAGACATGAAAATCTCACTTTTTACAATATGGGACCTTTAAAGAACCCACAACCAAAACTACTAACAAGCTGCGTACCATTCTCATAAACTGTGGTGGGTGTCTTTCCGAAGTGAACAGCATCCACATAGAAATCTGCACCAGAGGCATCTTTGTAGAGATAAAACTCCTGCAGAACGTATTTGCTTCCAATGTACTCTGTCTGCAGGGACGTTGGCAGGTCCATGCATTTATAACCCCACCTGTCGACAAATAATCACATTCAGAAGCTGCAACTTTGGCAGAGAAGTTTGCACATGTCTGACAAATTCAAAGTGGTGTTTACTGACTTGTGGCCCTTGGTGAAGAGAGTGTTGACCGTTGCGGTCTCTGTCTTGGTTTCGCCTCCGCTGTCGCGGTAGGTGAACTTCATTCCAACTTCATCCTTCAACACTCCCTTGTACGCAAAGCAAAGCTGCAGGACAGGAATGAAAAAAACAGAATTACCGACTCGCAGTCGTATGCCTACGCCAACCAGTAGGGGTGTAAGAAAATATTGAAAAACATCAAATATCACGATATTATGTTTTGTGATACTATATCAATACTCAAAAACACTATTGATTTTTAATGAACAGATTACATGCAAATATCAACTCTTATTTTGTTTGCAAAGAGATGCGCACTTTCAGTCTATGCACCCTCTCAAAGTAGTGCTATGATGTTGGATGTTTACAGGGACTGTGTTAAATGCAAATGCAGATCCAACTGTTCTGGTTACATAAAAAGTCAACTATTTTCCCTCGGATTTTATGCATATGGAGGTGTGTTCTATATACTAAGAAAGTTTTCCTAAAATTAGATTAAAAAAATCGCAATAAATCGCCGTGCTTACAGTATCGCAATATATTGAATCATAACCTCTGTAACGCAACACATATCGTATCGCCAAATTCTTGCCAATACACAGCCCTATCAACCAGTTAAGTTGCAGTTTACGTCCATGTCTGTCCAAAATGTCATCACATCATCATTTTATCCTGTTAGACGTGTGTGAAATTGTGTGAGATTGTCATAATTAGCATAAGAATTCTTGAGTTATGGCCGAAAACGTGTTTTGTCAGGTCACAGTGACCTTTGACCACATTAAGCTAATAAATTCATTCTTGAGTTCAAGTGGACATCTGTGTCAAATTTGAAGAAACTCACTGAAGGCGTTTCTGACATATTGTCTTCAAGAGAATGGGACGGACGGACAACCCGAAAATATAATGCCTCTTGCAACGGCCAGGCGTGGAGCTATAACAACTAGGGCTGTCCATCAATTCAAATAGTTAATCGGGATCAATCACATGATTGTCCATAGTTAATCGCGATTAATCGCAAATTAATCGTGCACTTTTATCTGCTCAAAATATACCTTAAAAAGGAGATAATGTCAAGTATTTAATACTCTTATCAACATGGGAATGGGCAAATATGCTGCTTTATGCAAAGGTCTACATACATTTGTATAAATAAATACAGTATATACATATACATGTATATATTTATTATTGTAAATCAATTAACAACACAAAACAATGACAGATATTGTCCAGAAACCCTCACAGGTACTGCATTTAGCATAAAAAATATGCTCAAATCATAACATGGCAAACTGCAGCCCAACAGGCAACAACAGCTGTCAGTGTGTCAGTGTGCTGACTTGACCATGACTTTCCCCTAACTGCATGTGATGATCATAAAGTGGGCATGTCTGTAAAGGGGAGACTCGTGGGTACCCATAGAACCCATTTTCATTCACATATCTGGAGGTCAGAGGTCAAGGGACCCCTTTGAAAATCACCATGACAGTTTTTCCACCTCAAAATTTAGCATAAGTTTTGAGCGTGATTTTGCCTCCTTCACGACAAGCTAGAATGGGATAGTATGGTTTTCTAGTTTCATATGATGCCAATATCTTCACTCTAGCTTTAAAACTGAGCGATCTACAACCTATAAATCACAAGTTGTGTTAATACATTAAAGAAATTAGTGCTGAGAAAGTCACAGCAATAACATTTTAGAGACAGAAAGAACAAATATTTAATATTTAACTACTGCATTGATTGCATTCATTTGTCTGTTTACAGTATAAATTCTAAACATCTGCACAAAATGAACAACAATAAATAAAGCGGCTGTGTTTACCATGGGATACTTGTCCAATGAAACTGATCCGTAGCTGCCGCCGGACTCTTTGGTGTAACTCTCTTTGAAAAGGACCTCGGCGTTCTTCAGCGACCACAGGCCACAGAAAGCAGAGTCTTTCACTGGAGTCCCTTCCCCGGCACTATTGAACTAGTGAGGGCAAGAAATCAGAAAACTGTGAGAATCCCAAACCGGATGCTCTCCGGAGATTTAAGGTCTGTGAGCTAATTCAAAGAAATAAAAGGAATGTTTTAAGGGGGAAAAAGTTAAGGAAATGCTTTTATTTGTTAGTATTTCAAGGTATGAACTCAACATAAAAGTGCATGTCACATTTCTCCAATAATTCTTTTGTCACTCACATTAAAAAATGTGTCCGTTTTGTGTCCTCACTGACCTGAGAGTTGTCATCCTCAAAGTCTTTGAAGTACTTGACATCAGACCCTTCGGTGGTCAGGATCTCCTCGGGACACTCGGCTTTCATCATGTCCTCCAGAGCCGACTGCACCTGTTCACAATCACACCAGCTGGATGTTAGTATAGCTGCTACTTCTACTATTTAGTTTCTACACAGAGCAGGCGGCCACATCTGCAATAACTTCAGTCCAAATTAGTTTAAGAAATTAAATGAGATATTATTAAAGGGATCGTATGTAACTTTTTACACGTATAAACGTTTTTTAATTGTTTTTTATTGCCAATGTGTGAACATTTTGCAACCTAACCTAAAAAATGAGACCCTCCGCGACTTTCTGAGTTTCCTCTATCAGTTTGTAGACTGCTTTTAATGTGAAGAACCCGGGCCCGTTTTTTCCGGGAAAATCCAACGGATGTGACGTCATGCGCGCAGGGTCTTTACTTTCAGCTCCGCTACAGGTAACGTTCGGTTAGAAATGGAGCCAACAAACGACCAGCCCCAAAAAAACAAAGTTATATATAGTGAAGCCCGTCTTGCAAAACAGGAATGTGACCGACGTCGGGGGGGGGGGGAACTAGTGTGGTGATAGAATAGCAGTCAGTGTGGAGAGTGTGTGTTCATGTGGTAAGTGAGTGGTGAAGCAAGAGAGAGAGAGCGGCAGTGAATGTTTGAGAAAACGAGCCAGCAGTGGAGCAGAAAAGAGTTATATGAGGATATCTAGTGAATGTACAGAGAGGGGGGGGTTAACTCCGGAGCGAGTAACGTTATCGACTCCAAGCCCAGTAGATCAAAACTCCGGTTTCTCCCCTGTTCCTTCTGACCACGGTCAGGAGGCTGAAGCAGGAAAAGCCAATACTAGGATCAACATCGGCCTGGCCTTCCATTCATGGAGAGACCTTCGTTTGGTCAGCTAACATTACTGCTAGGCAGGTGAAATATAGAGTGATATTGTGGTTTTAGCTGCTAATGTTGCTAACGTTAATCAACATGATGCCTGTCAATCACATTCAGTCTTGTGTGGGTCGCCTCGCTGTTTTGACCGATGCTCGCTAGCGTCTACGTAGAGCGAGCGCGAGCAACAGGACGCTGACTGTCGTTGACTCAACGGCCACAGGTGTCACTGTTAACAAGCAATTTCTGATTCTTACAGAGAGTCCCTTTAAGAAATGTAATGAGATTAAGTCATTGCCTCAAGACTTCACATTGAATAATAATGCTTGTAGATACTGAGGACAAAGAGAGACATTTTTACACAACAGACCTCAGACTCCGTTGCATTGAAGGCGATGGGCTTCGTAGGGATTCCCCCCCAGAGCAGAGTGAAGGTCTCCATGTTGCTTCTCCCCTTTGTAACCTCGGCAACAGTGACGTTGGTGTCGGAGCCAAAAACCTCCCAGTGAAGAGGTCTGAAATCCCCTGAAGCCCAAAAAAAAAGCCTAGCATTACCGCCTCGTGGTTGTATGTCTCCGCCAACCAGTCAAGTTGCAGTTTACATCCATGTCTGTCCGGAATGTCTTCATCATTTCATCACTTCATCATTTCATCGTATTCGACATTTGTGTAAAATGTGGTAACACTTTTACAGGTCCGCAAATTTCATGGTAATTAGGTGATAATTAGCAAGTAACCTATTTGAAATTTCTTTGGAATTACTGCCAAATTACCCAAATATTTACCTCTAAATGTATTAAAAAGTGCTTTATTATAAACAGAATTTAATAATTATATGCTAAAATAGCATCTAATGGTTAAAATAGGGCCCTTAGGCTTGAGAAGCGGCTGCTCTTCATCGGAGGTGGAAAACCAAAACTAATAGAAGACACTTCTGTTCATGCACAGATCTCCATAGTGTGACTTATTGTCTACACAGATGGAACCTGGTAGCTGATGTCATGATTCAAGGAGGTTTTTAAAGACATTTCAAAGAAGTTATTTGCTAACTATTATCTATTTATCAGCAAAATAAAAGCTTATCAATTAACTTTGTATTCTTTTCCTGGAAATGTATTAAATAAATTACCAGCTATTGGTAAATAGCAGAATATAATTATTAAATAATGTTTATAATAAAGTAATTTTTCGATACATTTTGAGGTAAATATTGGGGAAATTTGGCAGTAATTCCAAAGAAATTTCAAATAGGTTACTTGCGAATTATCGCCTAATTACAATGAAATTTGCGGACCTGTAAAATTAAGTGTTAGTTCATCAGTTCATCCTTGAGTCAGAGTGGATGTTTGTGCCTAATTTGAAGATTTCCCTCCAGGCATCCTGAGAGATCACGTTCACAAGTAAAACCCGTAAAACCCAAAAGCATAATGCAGTATCAGCTACAGAGATACCATAAAGTATTGTGGTTAGTTACACACATGCATTTGAATAAAGTGTAACAACCACTAGCTACTTTTCTGTCTCTTCATACCTCTGTCAGAATCGAATGTGACCGTGTAGTGAGATCCTTGGCTGTCGTCCTGTTTGGAGACCTGGACTGTGTCGGGTTTGATGGACCAAAGGCTCCTCAGGGATGCTTCCACCACAGCTGCTGAGGCGGTGACTGAAATCGGTCCTAAAAAAGAAAAAAGCTTATGAACAAACATAATGGCTGGTACATACTGCACTGTGGTTTCATTAGATTAGAGCAACAGGTTTAGGGTTTTCCTTTTGTGGCTGCTAATGCTAAATATGTATGCAGTCGTGATATTTTAAGGTAATTAAAGTTGCAGTAGGCAGTATAGTTTTGGCATCATTGGGCAAAAATTCCATAATAACCTTTCAGCATATTGTAATTCAAGTGTTCTGAGAGATAACTAGACTTCTGCACCTCCTCATGGCTCTGTTTTCAGGATGACGGGAGACTTTGACCAATCATAGGTCATTTCAGAGAGAGAGCGTTCCTATTGAGCGTTCCTATTGAGTGTTCCTATTGAGCGTTCCTACTGAGCGTTCATATTGAGCGTTCCTACTGAGCGTTCCTACTGAGCGTTCCCATTGAGCGTTCCCATTGAGCGTTCCCAGTGAGCGTTCCTACTGAGCGTTCCTACTGAGTATTCCTACTGAGCGTTCATATTGAGCGTTCCTACTGAGCATTCCTACTGAGCGTTCCTATTGAGCGTTCCCATTAAGCGTTCCCATTGAGCGTTCCCATTGAGCGTTCCCATTGAGCATTCCCATTGAGCATTCCCATTGAGCGTTCCGATTGAGCGTTCCGATTGAGCGTTCCGATTGAGCGTTCCAATTGAGCGTTCCAATTGAGCATTCTTACTGAGCGTTCCTACTGAGCATTCCTACTGAGCGTTCCTACTGAGCGTTCCTACTGAGCGTTCCTATTGAGTGTTCCTATTGAGCGTTCCTACTGAGCGTTCATATTGAGCGTTCCTACTGAGCGTTCCTACTGAGCGTTCCCATTGAGCGTTCCCATTGAGCGTTCCCAGTGAGCGTTCCTACTGAGCGTTCCTACTGAGTATTCCTACTGAGCGTTCATATTGAGCGTTCCTACTGAGCATTCCTACTGAGCGTTCCTATTGAGCATTCCCATTAAGCGTTCCCATTGAGCGTTCCCATTGAGCGTTCCCATTGAGCATTCCCATTGAGCGTTCCGATTGAGCGTTCCGATTGAGCGTTCCAATTGAGCGTTCCAATTGAGCATTCTTACTGAGCGTTCCTACTGAGCATTCCTACTGAGCGTTCCTACTGAGCGTTCCTACTGAGCGTTCCTATTGAGCGTTTCTATTGAGCGTTCCTACTGAGCGTTCCTATTGAGTGTTCCTACTAAGGGTTCCTATTGAGCGTTCCTACTGTGCGTTCCTATTGAGCGTTCCTACTGTGCGTTCCTATTAAGCGTTCCTACTGAGCGTTCCTATTGAGCGTTCCTAATGAGCGCTCCTATTGAGCGTTCCTATTGAGCGTTCCTATTGAGTGTTCCTACTGAGCGTTCCCATTGAGTGTTCCCATTGAGCGTTCCCATTGAGCGTTCCTATTGAGCGTGGCTGTGCTCCGGCTGGTGGGCGGTGCTTGGCATTTCCTCAACTGATCTCAACATGGATGCCGGGTCACAAACTTTCTCATTTTACAGCTAAACAATACACTACAAGATGTTTCTGAAAACATTTGAGACGAGAAATAGGCATTACAGTAACAGAATATCTATTTATATTTGATCAGCGCTGCCTAGTTTGAACGTTTAATCAGAGTTCACGAGTGATTGACAGCTGCTCAGAGATGGCAAGGCTCCAGCTCGGCTCTGATTGGTTGTTTTCCTCCTGTCTGTGAAATCTTGCAGATGCCATTAGGAGCACCGGAGGAGACCGGAGGACACAGAGGCGCTACTGTCACGATATCGTGACCGTTTTATAAAAATAACTTTTTAATCATATTTGCTCCATTTCTACCCACTGCAGCTTTAATATGCAAGTTACAAACGCAATACATTTATTATCATTTCTTTTTTTAAATGAATCGATTGCAAAACACATTACCTGTCTTTGCATCTCCGAAGCCCAGGCTGAAGAAGGTGCTGCCGCAAAGATGGCTGGCACAGCTGCTGCTGACGGTGACCTTCTGGACCTCTTTGACGGCAGTGGCATCGCCGGGCCAGGATTCAAAGGTCACCACCTGGGTAACAGTGAGAGTGAGCGAAGGTGAGGCACAGAAGCGAGAAAACCCACCTTCCTTCAACCTGCTATATTTACTTCTACCTCATTTAGTGATTTCCTACATTCTCCTAAAAGACATGAATGATAACAAACCCCATGAAGAGAACGATAATGCTAGCAATAATGCTAGCAATGTAACAGAAGGAAAAACATGAACTTTTCTAGTCAAGAAATGCTGTATCCTTTGCTTAAATTGCAGAAAGGTCTGGCTGTATTGCTGTGACTACAGACATTGGTATCCAAAAAATGCAACTGGAAAGCTAGAAACAACCTGAAAGATAAACCCTACCCTATTAGATACTGACAGAAACCACTTTATGCTACATTGTCATTAGCTGCTTTTAACAGAAATATTTAAAGGTCCCATATTGTAAAAAGTGAGATTTTCATGTCTTTTATATTATAAAGCAGGTTTAAGTGCTATATAAATACTGTTAAACTATCAGAAATTGTGCGTTTGAAACAAGCCATTAGGATTTCTGTCCATTTGTGATGTCACAAATATACAATATTTAGACCATTACACGGTTTTAAACGTAAATATTCTAAATGTGTCCCAGTTTATTTCCTGTTGCAGTGTATGTAAATAACATCAGCTGACATGGACCCAAGCTGTTGCCTAGCAACGCAATTCCGTTGAAATGCACTAAAACAGAGCGTTTCAGACAGAGGGTAAATACAGGTATATTCCGGCAGACCGTATGAGGAAAATAAAGTGTTTTTTTTAACATTAAAGCATGTAAACATGTTCTAGTAGAAACATAAAATACAAGTATGAACCTGAAAATGAGCATGATATGGGACCTTTAAAGGTACAAAATTAATTTCATTTTTTTACTTAGAAATGACTAAAGGAAACCGGGAAGGTGTAAAATACAGTTGATTCCGCCGCCTTTGTAGGTTGTTTTATTTCCCTGTTTAAATGAATAGTTCAACATTGTGGTAAATATGCTTACTCACAAATCGACGCCACTTAAATATCCATATGTTAAATATGAGGCTGGAGCCAGGAGACTGCGTTAGTTAAGCCAGAGACAGTTCATAAAGGAGAGTCAGTTTCCTGTATCTGAGACACATGGGTTTTGCTACTGCCCCTTTAGGAGACTAGCGACATGTCCTGAGTCTATTAAACCTGCAGTAGGCAGAATATATTTGGCATCATTGGGCAAAAAGGCTTGTCTTGGCTTGTCGCGGTAATCGGTGTTACCGGTGTTAAACGCTGGTCAGACACACACCGGTCAGACACACACCGATTACATTATGTACCCACCGCCCCCACCGTCGTTTGGCTTTTTTTACAGAAATAAAACCTGTTTAGTTAATTTTGGCGTATCAACGCCGTGTTATCAATACAAAGTTGGACGACGGACGCGGCACACTGGCAGTGAATGCATCTGCTCCATACGGAGTCTCAGCTTAGAGTAGCAGGTGTCGCACACACGGGACGAGACAGAGTTGACAGACAAGACGATGCAAAGCGAAAAGCAAAATGCGCCTACTCGGCAATATTTCAGATTTAAACCCAACGCTATAAGGGGACCATAACATTAATGAGGCCATCGCCGTGTGGAGGACGGAGCGGTCACAGCCGGTTGGAAACCTGTAGCCCTGCAGCAAAAGCTGGACCAGAGAGGCCAGACACACAGCCACCTGACGTCAAAGATCAAAGTAAGCGCGCTACACGTATTGACCGTCATCTTTTCTTGTAAAATGTCCGCAGTAATCAGTAACACTGATGTTGTCAAAAGTTTATTAACCGGTGGGAAAATATCTTCACTATCACATCTCTAATCAGCTCTGATTGGCTGTTTTCCTCCAGTCTCATGCACTACTGTCATGATATAACAGTGTAACGGTGGTACTACAACTTCCGTGTCCGTCACCTGATGCCATCAGGCCCAAAAAAAACTTTTCTTCTTACATTGGGAAAGAGACGTCTGTATCTCAGCGGATCATTTTCTTTTTAGGTGAATCAACTTCCCAGTACGAACACTCTAATAGTCCTTATTTAAATCATTAGGTCCTAAAAGTTGTAAAACGCACTAATAGCTGAATCCAGAGTTATTTCCCTTCCTCCGTTCATGTGAATGAGAGCCAGACCGAGGCTGGAGCGAGGGCTGGGAGGCGGAGTTAGCAAGCCGCGACGACAGCGTGACGGCTGTGACCCCGTGACCGAGACATGTGACCAAGCGGACGCTACTGCGCCTGCTCCATTTTGGCTTCATGCGCCACTGAGCAACTCTCATAGGAATGAACGTTCTCTTAATACATCCATGCTGGAAACATCTAGCTAGCACTAGCTCCGTTCAAAGGTTAAAAAAAGTCCACCTACAGCAGCCATCCACAAGCTCAATAATTAACACATTATATATATATATATATATATATATATACTGTATATACGGGGGAAAGCTAGCTGGCTCAATCCAAGAAGTTGACTTCTTGGATTGAGCCAGCTAGCTTTCCCCCGTTTCCAGTCTCTATGCTAAGCTAAGCTAACTGTAGCTTCATATTTAGCGAGCAGATAAGAGAGTGGTATCAGTCTTCTCATCCGAGTCGGCAAGAAAATGTCTGTAACCATTCACTTTACGGGGAGCTGAACAGAGAATCTGGGATGTGCTGTGTTTAACAGAAGCTCCGGGTTAGCAACGGGTTAGCAACTACCGTACATACCTGCTCCTCATCGAACACGTCGTATTCAGCCACGATATCCTGAATTTCATTGACAGCGTCGTCCGTCTGGTCTTCTGTGAAGGAACTCTCCTCTCGGAACAGGCCGATGTCGACCCTAGCAAGACCTCCATAGTCTTGGTGCAGAATTTCGAAGTAGTAGCTACAGGAAAAATTATTTTAAAATTATTTTCAAGGGGAACTGTAAAGGTATTAGAGCCATTAGAGTCATGTACTTACGTTTTATCTCCCTCTAGAGCAAGTACTTCAGACTTTTGCGATTCCGTTTTCGTGAAATCTGAGTAATATCTTGTCTGGAACGCAATCAGAGCCTGAAGTGGAGGTTGTGAAATAAAAACAAGCAAGAAAGATATTAGGATTATTATTACAAAAAAATACATACAACTTGTAAAGTTATTAGGGCTGTCAAACGATTAAAATATTTCATCGCGATTAATCGCAAACTGAACGCAATTTTTGTATCTGTTCATAATGTACCTTAAAGGGAGATTTGTCAGGTATTTAAATCACTTATCAACATGGGAGTGGGAAAATATGCTGCTTTATGCAAATGTATGTAAATATTTATTACTGGAAATCAATTAACAACACAAAACACTGACAGATATTGCCCAGAAACCCTCACAGGTACTGCATTTAGCATGTCTGTAAAGGGGAGACTCGTGGGTACCCATAGAACCCATTTACATTCACATATCTGGAGGTCAGAGGTCAAGGGACCCATTTGAAAATGGACATAGCAGTTTTTCCTCTACAAAATTTAGCGCAAGTTTGGAGCGTTATTTAACCTCCTTTGCGACAAGCTAGTATGACATGGTTGGTACCGACGGATTCCTGAGGTTTTTCTACTTCACTCTAGCTTTAAAACTGAGCCTGCTACAAATCCCAACTTGAGTTAATGCATTAAAGAATTTAGTGGCGTTAAAACAAATTTGCGTTATCGCGTTACCTTTGACTGCCCTAAAAGTTATCTGTGATTGTTTCAAATGGAAACCTGTGATTGATGTTGAACTAAACCCTCTGTTCATACCTTGTCTTCTGGGCGGCTGGAGTTGCTGAGGTAGAGCTCACATCGGTCATCACAGTGGAGGTATATGGTGTAGTTGGCGCTTGCTGGAGGTTCAAAGAAGCCTCTGGATCGTGAGCTGAAATAATTCAGGTCAAAGATGTGGGGCATGGAGTCGATCCACTCTGTCCAATATCCAGTTGTGTTCTCATTGTAGGTCCAAATGTCAGTCAGGACGCGGGGTCTTGTGTCGTTCCACACCTCCGTCTTCAAGCCTCTTCCACCTGGATTTAGAAGAGGTGCATGTGACAAAATGGAAATAAATGGTGGTGTATCAAAATTAGAGCTGAACCGAATAGTCGATTAATCGATAGAGTTGATCCAATACCGATACCAGTAACGGAAATGCGTTCGATACTGCCCAAAATTTGGAATCGGGTATCGGCGAGTACACCAGTCTATGCACCATACCATGATTTACAGTATCAAACTAAATTAAAATCAACTTGTTTAAATGGATTATTTTATAATCTTTTAATATTATTAATTGATGTTCTTTGTAACTGACAAACTGAATAATAAAAGAAAGTTCTATTGCATTCATTCTCTGTAAGTATTTGTTCATGTTTTACAAAATGAGCCAGGCCATGCAACAAAGATAGTAATCATATCACATCCATACATGGTCAGTAGTAAACAGAATAAGAATAAGAATAATAAGAATAAGAAGAAGAAGAAGAAGAAGAAGAAGAAGAAGAAGAAGAAGAAGAAGAAGAAGAAGAAGAACTATATAATAATCTATTTTGAGTCATTTTTCAAGCAAAAATGCTCAACATTAGTTGATTCCAGCTGCTCAAATGTAAGAATCTGCTGCTTTTCTTCGACATATTTGATAGTAAACTGAATATCTTTGGGTTTTGGACTGTTGGTCGGACAGAATAAAACATCTGAAGACGTCACTTTGGGTTCTCTGAAATTATAGTGGGCATTTTTACTATTTTCTGACATTTTACAGACAGAGATATTAATCAATGAATCAAGAATATACTCAGCAGGATAATCGCATGTGAAATCAATTGTTAGTTGCATCTCTTATTCAACAGATGGGTGGCAAACGGTTCTCTTAGAAAGTATAAATAACCACATGAGGAATGAAGTACCCCTTTTGCTTCTTATGTAATTGTTTGCAGAACCCGATGTTAACGTGAGCTTGTTTGAGCACTCTTTTGCACAATGCACACTTCAAATAAAAACCTTTGAATCACATGGGGCGCTCTAGAGAGAGAGAGCTTTTCTAAAACATGTGCTCTTCTTCCTCTTGAAGTAAGACTCGGTCAAAACAAAGTATATGGCCCTCTGTGATCCAGGCAAAAAGCAAGGAATTTATGCTCTTATTGTTTGATCTCAAGCATAAGATGACTGTTAAAGTTCATCTTGTTGTAGAAATAAAAAAAACGGCGTCCGTATCTGCTGTTGACATCAGCTCTACGAGAGGACATTTGGATGATGTATGATGAAAAATATGTGCTTTTGTCACAGTCACATAGCAGGTTATCTTTTTACAGTACACAGCACATCAAAGTGAGTCTTGATGAATCGTGACAACACGGTGACAATGAGATCGTCATCTTCAAGACAACTCTTTTGTTGACGGATGCTTTAAATTCATCCGGTGATCCGAGATGCCGACTGGTGTTAATGCTTTGTTCAGATAATGACACAGCAGCAACTATCACAACAAAAGGCAGAAGAACAGAAGAAGAGGAGGTTTTGTTCTCACCTGGGTGGACTGACATGTGGCTGTTCATCTCGTGTTTGGGGGTCCTGCACGTGATTCTGTCATCAGACACACTCTGGATCTCACAAGGCCGGCCTGAAGGAGAGTCAGCGTCACAATAACGCACAAAAAAACACAACAGCACGGGCTTCACTGAAGGGAATAGTTCACGGTAAAGTGAAAATGGACTAATAACCCACTCACCTCCGCGTTGGCTGAAACACCACTGAAACTTAGTATGCTTTTTACACATTTCACTAGCCCTTCAGGTGACACGAAGATGTGTGTAAAATGACTGAATTTAGGATGATATATTTCTTTTAGAACGGTCAATTGACATTTAATCGTGATTAATTGCAAATTAGCTAGAGCGTTATATATTATATATATTTTCAAGCTAGCATGACATGGTTGGTACCAATGGAATCATTAGGTTTTCTAGTTTCATATGATGCCAGGATCATCACTATCTAGCTTTAAAACTGAGCCCGCTACAACCTACAAATCGCAAATTGCGTTAATGCGTTAAAGAAATTAGTGGCATTAAAAGGAATTTATCTTAACGCGTTATCATCGCGTTAACTTTGACAGATGTACTCGTGTCCCCCTGGTTGCATCGTTCCAATACCTCATATTATTGCAATTTCCTCATTTCATCACTTTATTTGTGATATTTTTTTTTTGTTTTTTTGTTTTATTTTTTGTTTTCCAGTGCTTCATTTTGCAAATGGTGCCTCAAAATAATCGTTCTGTTTTTTTTTCAAGTGAATTATTTTGTCATTTTTACCTCTCCAGGCCTCGAAAAATAAAAAATAAATCTCCTTGGTCACAACCATGTGCAACCAGTAACAAGAGTTCACTATTAGACTTTGACTGCTGACTAATATTCAGGAAGAAAATAGATGATGTGAGCTCTGCGATGTGGTGGAAGTGGAAAGGGAATCTAATTTTCTTCTGTGTTGTGCATGCTTTCAAACTTTCATGACGAAGGAAATTCGTAGGAAAACGCACAAAAGATACGTTGTTGAAAGTCGTTCTGAGTGTCGAGAGAAAAAGGGAAATTTGTCTATGTACACAAATCAAATAGATTAAATTCTACCGTGAGACTGTGTTGAAATATCCTAAATATAGCGTACACTTAAACGGAAATTGATTGTTTTAGGTGGGCCTTTCTTTTAGGTGTCTAAAATATTTTTTCTGCCGTCCCCGTCCACAGCACTGTGTGCTTTGCTCTGGTGTCGGCACTCCTGTCTGTTTCTCCAAACTGGAGGCGTGCAGACCGTCATCTACTGTAGGTAATACACTGACTACGGATAAGTACCTCATACAACCCCACTTGAAAACACCCAAACTATCCCTTTTAGTTTCCTAATTTTAAAGCATGGAAGTAAAGGTAACACATGCCCTAATGCTGATGCTTTACCATCAGTAACATATGAACCTTATTGCAGACTTGAAGGTCTGATTAGGTAAATTACATGAATATACTTTGTGTACTGTCATTTGATAGTGTACGCTCTGCATTCTGTATCTGACTCATATTCATTTCTGGTGTCCTGTACACCTTGAATTCATTCTTCATCATGTGAAAAATGTGGAAGAACGGGGATTTAATTTCGACGATGATTGCGTCAAAGAGCCCTGATTCACTGTCAAACACGTACTGTAACTTTCAACATGTTGAAAGTGACAGACGGCGCCTTATGAAAGACGGCGCTCCGGCTCGTTTGTCACGGTCTGTTGTGTCTCTAAGCTTTCACAGGATTCTTTCCTCTAGCGTGAGACAGCTGTAGTTTCCTTTTGTCTGCTGTGTCTCAAAGTATGCACACATTCTGTTTGTGTTGAAAAGGATTATCACCATTGCACGATTGGAACAATGTGTCGGGTTTTGTTTTGGGGAGACGCACCACATTCAACTCGTTGTACTGTGTGAAAACAATGTCAGAGAAGCTGTCATGGCATTGGAAACTGGCTACGGCTAGTTGAGTTTTTTGGTAGATTTCCAGTGTGATTACCTCCAACGAGAACACGTGCTGGGCGATCGGTTTGGTCGAAGAAGCGGCCGTGAATGGTCAACAGGGTTCCGCCCATGACACTGCCCACGGACGGGGAGACTCCTGTCACCTCTGAACAAGAGACATAACACACATTTCACTGTAATGAGAATAAATACTACAGAGGAAGTACTTTATTGTGAGCATATGTCTGTCTGTCTAACGTACCCGCATAGGTCTGAAACATGGCGAGTGTGTTCGCAGCTGAAACCCTGTACAGAGACTTGTATGGCATACTCCTAAAGATTTTAAAGAAATGAATTAATATTGTTACAGTTGTTCATACAATAACCTTGTTGTTGTGTGAAACACTTTAATTGAATGTAAAGAAATGCAAAAATTGGAGTTAACATGACCTACCTTCCATATTCATTATTAACAATGTAACTGAAATTGTGATGCCCTGTTGGAAATAAAACATGATTGTTAAAGGACAATTTGTACAGTTTCAAAATTGACCTTTAAAAAATAAATGTTAAGAGTGGCTGTAATGTGAACGAAACCATCTTACCAACATACGTCCCCGTCATTTTGCAGCTCATGTCTCCCCAGCTAGAAGACTCAGAGTCCACTCGTAGGTTATATCTTTAGAAAAAAATTTAGAAACTTTTGATACTGTAATATGTATTCTTAGTGTTCAGTTCAGTTTTATTCAAAGGTGCTAAATGCGAGATTGGGAGCATTTCTATTGCCTCCACAGGGCTCTCAACATGGCAGCAGCTGAGCCGGCGCAAACAGTAGAGAAGCAAAGAGACAAAACTCCGGTGCTTTTTTGACAACGGCTGCTAGATGCCACTGCGGTAACTCTTCTCTTGTTACAGCGTTACATTTAGTTCCTTTTGAGCGTCTTTCTTATAAAACTAGGCAGAGATGTATAGCGGATTTTCATGAGCGTGCTCCGCATGTAATCTGATATTCAATTATATTTCAATGTGTTTAATATGTCTAGGCCTCTATCTCTATATGTTTCATAGGCTATGCAATGCTGTCAGAGATTATGCAATATGTTGCTGTGGAAAAAAGGCTTTGATTGAGGAAAAGAAGCACATTTGGTATTGTTTAGTATATGCACAATTTGTATGTTTTTTTGATTACGATTAATCTATGATTGATCGTCAGTGTTACCAATGATCGATTAAGGAAAGTGCTTATAATTTGCATCTCTGTGCTCAGGATATGGAATTTAGCACCTTTAACCTAACTTCATCCCACAAAAGATTCCTCAGCTGTGAGACATACAGTATCTTAACTTAACTTAATCAATATGTTTTGCATTTTTGCTGTGTTTTCACTGTGATATACAAACTACTTACAGTTCATCTGAATCCGGTTTAAGCAGCAGGCACGGCATCCCTCCCATGTAGACTCTGCAATAAACAAGATCCTGTTCACTGATCGATTACAAGATGACATTTTAATGAAGTTTAAATGAAGTTGGTTGTTACATAGCGAGCACATAAACGTCTTGAGTATCTCTCAGTCTTGTGTTTTCGTAAAACATGTGAACACATTTCAACGGGTTAATTTCAACTGATTTTATTCTGTCAAACTAGTTTCTTTAGCGTTCATTAGTGGGTCAGTCTACCTTCTTTTATAGGATATTGACAGGATGTCATCATAAAGCTGTCAGAAATGGCCCTGAATTTAAAATCAATGATACTTTAATGCTTGGGTGAGACAAAATGCCTTAGGTTAATATGAACATTTTGAAATCTGTTTCATTATATTTCTGTACCTCAGAATACTGGCGTCATTGCCGTTAGAGCTCTTGGCAGTGTTGCTTCCGTACACATCAGTGAAGAGAAGTCCTCGCGCTGTCACCAAGCTGCCTGCAGCCGTTTTGAAGTGGGTTTAAAAAATATATTAAATAGAGTTGAATGAATGGACTGTGTAAATTCACCGTGTGCTATAGGAGTAAAGAACTGTACCTGGGGGACCACTGACTGGAGTCAGAGTGCTGATAGTAGGCGTGCGCCACCAAATAGGCTGAGTAAAGTCACAGTAGGAATGGAAAAAAAGGGCTGTTAGAAACCGACCCAAACTTGACTGTAAGATCAGTTCATTTGTAAATGAAGGTGTAAACTTACATAGAAGCTGCAGTGGTGTATTTTGTTCCTGCCGCTGCACAAATTGTTGTAAGGAATGGGAACGCCGTCCACACTGACGTGGACCATGTAGCGATCACGCGGCATGGCTCTGTGATGGACAAATGAATCATTAGATAAGAGATATATGCATGAGGTGACTTATGATAAAAATGTGTTTATTCAATTAAGACAGGGATTCTCAAAGTTTTTTGGGCCAGGGACCAACTACAGGGGAAAACATTTTCCAAGGACCTCCTCATTATCGTAACACTGATAATGCTTACTATCATTTGTACTCTTGGACACCAAAGGAGCTATTTTTATTCTGAAACTCTTCACCCCACATACTTCAGACATGTTTTACAGTGATAAACAGAAACACATTTCAATTTGAATCATGTTAAACCTGCAGTAGGCAGAATGTTTTTGGCATCATTGGGCAAAAAATTCCATAATAACCTATCAGCATATTGTAATTCAAATGTTCTGAGAGAAAACTAGACTTCTGCTCCTCCTCATGGCTCTGTTTTCAGGCTTTAAAAAGTCTAGCCCATGACAGGAGACTTTGGCCAATCACAGGTCATTTCAGAGAGAGAGAGCGTTCCTATTGGCTGTTCATTCAACGGAGGCAGCTGTCAATCACTCAGAAACTCTGATCAAACGGTCAAACTAGGCAGCGCTGATCAAATATGAATCAATATTCTGTTACTGTAATGCCCATTTCTCTCATCAAATGTTTTCAGAAACATCTTGTAGTGTACTGTTTAGCTGTAAAATGAGAAAGTTTGCTCCGGCTGGTGGGCGGTGCTTGGTGTTTCCTCAACTGATCTCAACAACTTTCTCATTTACAGCTAAACAGTAATTTTTTTCAGATTACCTGTCTCATGCACTACTGTCAGTATAGTGACCGTTTTATAAAAATTCCTTTTTTTATTCATATTTGCTCCAATCCTACCCACTGCTGCTTTAAGATAAAATGAGATAATCCTTTATTAGTCCCACAGCGGGGAAATCTGCAATGTAATTGAATGTTAATACCATTTATTAACCTTTTTTAAAAAAGAGTGGGATTTTATTCAAACTGCATTTGGACTCAGCTTGACAGGATTTATAGCCTACATTTCAAGTATTGGATCTTAAGATCAGATATTTCAATTTAAAAGTCTAAAGCTGACTTTCAGTTAGTGCTTCAACTTTAAAATAATGAACTTATTGCTGCGTGTCACAATCATATCAGAGTTTCTATTGGCCCAAAGCTAATGTGGGTGGGAGTAATGGACACAATATGCTTGCTTTATTGGCACAAATAGTCCCCATCTGTAGATATGTACTTTTTAATGATACAGCACAATTTCATAATTTATATCAAATTATTTCCCCTGACAGAGTGCCACAAACCCCACTTTGAGAACCACTGAATTAAGAGGCCTGTAGGCTACCTGGTGACACAGGTGATCCGGTTGCTGTGTGTTGAGTCTCTCTCCACATCACAGGGGACTGTCAGCTTGTCTGACACCAGGAACACACTGTTGCCAAAGTCATCGTCTTTTGGAAACAGCTGGAACTGTCTCTCCTGGGCAAAACCTTGGGGGGGGGGGGGGGGGGAGTAAACACATACAGGTAAATGTTAAAAGTTTTTTTCTGGACAAAGGAGTAAACAGGCAAACAAGTTCTAGTGAAGGACAACTTCATGAAGATACAGATGACAATGCTGCTAAAGTTTTAGATCAGGAGTTGATATTTGTCACAGTTTATAAACAAATAATCCACAATCATAATAACTATAACTACTTCAACTTCATTTATTCAGCTGCATCTCCTCAGATAAACAGTGTCATAATATATGGTAACTAGCACAAACGAGATTCTTTCTGATCATTTTTAACCAATATATTTATATGTCATAACCTGTTTAAAATCACATAGCTGACTTTAAAATAATGTCCATTATTTATTCCTGAAGATAAATTAGGTCTATAACAAGATTTCAGCATCCTCATTGTGGATTAAACGTCACCATGAACTAATTTGGAGGCCTCCATGTATCTGATTCAATCTCTTACCGCTTCCTTGGATCATGATTCGTGTTCCTCCATTATAGCTGCCTCGTTTTGGAGTTATGTAATCAGTGCGTTGAGCACCTGAAAATACATGAAATATTACAATTTAAAAAGGCGCAACTCACATTCTAAAGGGAATAAACTCCATTCATAAAATGCAGATTTTATAAACCTTCATTATTATGGTACTTTGTAACCGGCTACTTACTGCAGCAGCACCAGAGAGCAAGGAGGAGAACCACCGGTTTTATGGGGGACTCCATCCTGGAGGATTACCCAGAGATCCCTGCGGCTTCACCTGCAGTCTGCTGGGATGCTGCGGTGGAGTCTATATGCTGGGAAACTGTAAAACACTGAACACCAGAAGTGCTATTTTAGTAGAAAAGGTTTAAAGAAAGTCCTCATATGTTAGTACTGGCCGTAAGTCAGATTGTTTTGCTAAATAGATTTAAATATAAAATGTGAATGAGTGTTATTTGGCTCAGGAGTAAAGCAGTTCGACCACCAATCGGAAGGTCGGCGGTTCGATCCCCGACTCTTCCGGTCCACATGTCAGAACATGTAAAGCGTTTTGAGTGGTCGGAAGACTAAGAGTCGCTGTATAAATACAAGTCCATTTACATTTAGCATTTATTCAAAATCCAGATACATGAAGAGTTATCTAAGTAAAAAAACACCATGCAGATTAGACGCAATTCTGATTATTATTATTATTATTATTATTATTATTATTATTATTATTATAATAGAGTTAGAGCCACATCGTGATGAAATGTACTAAAATCTGTAACAACCACAAGAAATGTTGAAAAGATATTTTCAAAATAAAAAGTGATTTAAAAATGAATAAAACCCACCTGTTGAGAAGGTCGTTGAGGCGAACTGTTGACTGTATCAGGTGTTCAGATAGAGAGATAGAGAGATAGAAAGAGACACTCCTGTACACAGATCACAGCACTCACTCTTTATACAGCTGGCTGCTAAGTGTCCCGCCTCTCACCTGAAGCTGGGAGGAGGAGACTGTTGAGATCAGCCCATCCTCTGGTATCCATGCAATCCACCACCACCACAGGATTAATCTGTTACTGAAATCAAAACAGATTTGTCCATTTCCTGTCAGAGGAAGTCAAAAAGAAGGATGAGTAACGGCTTTATGAACCACGTGGGTCTGTCAGTGATGCATGTTTTGCAGGTCAAAGTGAAGTCAAGTTTTATTTTTTTCAAGCTGTAGTTTTGTATTGCATTCCAACACATTGCCAATACACAGTTGCACAATGTACCACAATCCAGCTTAATTACAAGGCTGTTTGATTGTATTAAACTGTGTCTAAACCTGCCACTACAGTCATGTCTGAAATATAAAATGTACAAAACATAAGCACAAAAACTGGCTACAATTGTGACAAAGACAAAACAAACAAACAAACATTATTCGAGGGGTGGACTAAATAACAGGAACACATGTACACCTTTTCAAACTTGACAACATAAACAATCAAAATGAACCCCTTTGTATTCCCTGTTGCGATGTTTGCTGATGCAGTAGCTGACAGGAAGATAACTTGGACCAAAACTGTGGACCTAGCAACAGATTGGCAATGAATAGGTCTATTATACACTATACACTAAAAACCAGTGGTTCTCAAAGTGGGACCTGGAGACCCCAGGAGTCCTCGAGGGGGTTCCCGGGTGTGCCCAGCTAAAGGGGGAATCATTTATTGATTGATTATTGATCATTTTTTATCAATTCTCGAGTGGTAAAAAATGGTTAAAATTAGCACAAAATCTGTGGGACAAATGGTATCAACCCAAAAATTGCTGCAACAACTTATGAGACATAATAGAGCATGGGCATGGACTTCATATACTTCTATCATAATGTTCTAAACCCTTATATACTCTCACAATTTATTTTAATTCATTAATTCATGTTTATTTCTGATTTATGACTAGAACAACTTGACAGACAGTGCTGAGCTTCTGATCTTCATGTTCCCAGCTTTCAGATGATGTACACCACTTCTATGTGACATTTACTGTTGACCTGCTATCTCCCCCTAAAAGATGGTGATGAGTTAATAACTTTCAAAACAAAAATAGCAGCAACAGGTCTTTTTGCTCTCATCACCTCCTTCCTCGTCTTTTCTTCTCAAACATGATTGACAGTTTGAGCTAAAGATAGAGACAGAATGGCAGAACTGTCATAAAGTCTTTCACGTAAAAGGCTGTGGGGCTTTGCTGTTGTTTTCACAGACGTCACATTTCTTTGGTCAATTAGCTTTCCAACCCAGAGGCACCTGTGAGTAATTATGAGGTGATGTACGTTAAACTACTACTACTACATACCTTCTTCTATGAAGTACTTTGTAAATAAATACAATTGCAGTCAACAGCAGCCTTCTCTAACATCTCTGATGTACTGCAAAGCTACAGGCCGTCTTCATGTAAACCTGTAGTGAGAGGAGTGGATAGTTTACTGACATTATAGAACATGATTTTGAGGTAATAATTATTGTATTACCCTACTTTTTAAGGTTTTACTCATCACATGTCTGTCTCTCCTTGTTTGCTTTCTGATGCCATTTTCTTTTATGAGCAAGCCTGACTATGCATCAAACACAAGGAGTTACACACCTCCGTGAGCCTGTAATGCTCATTACACACCAGCAAATAAAAGGGTTAGTTGGATAGAAATGGAGAGATTATTTATACCTTAGGGTTTGTTAATACAGGAAGTGATGCTCTGTAGGGGTGTGGAAATAAATGAGGATACAAGTGAAAATAGCACAGACAAGACAATGGCAAAGACTGACGGTGATGATTAACACTGTAAACAGCATTAAAAAAATAATGAAGCCAAGAACCAGGTGTGGACGGGCCTGTGGCACACGAGCCATTCCCTGGACCTGAGCCTGCTCTGACTATGTACAGGTATGAATGAGGTGAACTACGTGACCATACTTGAATGGACACAGCCTGGTCTCATCTCACATTCATCACCATCTACTCTCTGATCACATATAAACTACATCACTGCCAAAAGGCAAGACAGATGCTTTCAAATGAAATCACGTGTGTTCAAAATGTGTCCATTTAATCTCATCCTAGCATGGCCACATAAGTGTGGAGGGATTGTGCAGGTCGACATGGACAATAAATATATATTACATCTTTATATACAATGAAATGGAGAAGGGCACGGTGGCAATTTGAGAGGGTGTTTCTCCTTTTAGTTCAATGAGTCTTCCTGCCTTAACATGATGAAAGGATGGTAAGATTCAGTAAGATTACTGTAATAGTCTGATTTCTGTCTGTCCAGCCTGTCATCATAAACTAATAATATATTGATATCATTGTATGGTATGAAAAGTCAAACATTTCCTGTCTTTGGTTTTGGTGAGGTCTGTGGTTATATGTTGTATAGCAGTGGTTTGCAAACTTTTTCACATCAGAGACCACTACATTGATACAAATTAGACCACGGAACCCTGTTTCATAAGATTTTGTCCCAGGGTTCCCCATCTGAAAATAATTTAATTAATTAATTAAATTGCTTTTAGATGTTTTATTACAGAAAGTGAATGAAATCTATGACCAAAATAATCATACATTCTGTCATTGTGTTACTCATGGATGGAATTCTAGTGAAAATACAATGATATCAATATATCATTAGTTTATGATGACATGGTGGACTATTGCAGTAATGTGAGTGTTAATCATCACTGCCAGTCTTCGTCATCGTTTTGTCTGTGCTATTTCCACTTGTATCCTCATTTCTTTCAACACCCCTACAGAGCATCACTTCCTGTGTTAACACACCCTGAGGTATAAATAATCTCTCCATTTCTATCCAACTAACCCTTTTTTGCTGGTGTGTAATGAGCTTTACAGGCTCACGGAGGTGTGTAACTCCTTGTGTTTGATGCATAGTGAGGCTTGCTCATAAAACAAAATCACATCAGGAAGCAAACAAGGAGAGACAGACATCTAATGAGTAGCTGATGGGTGAGAGAATCATAGATGGAGGACAACTTTGCAACTTTAGCAGCCTCAAGTGGTAGAGAGAGGTTACTGTTTAAAAAGTAGGGTAATACAATAATTATGACCTCAAAATCATGTTCTATAATATCAGTAAACTATTCACTCATCTCACCACATGTTTACATGAAGACGGCCTGTAGCTTTGCAGTACATCAGAGATGTAAGAGAACGCCGCTGTTGACTGCAGTTGTATTTATTTACAAAGTATTTCAGTATTTCATAATTGCTCACAGGTGCCTCTGGGTTGGAAAGTTTAATTGCACAAAGAAATGTTACGTCTGTGAGAACAACAGCAAAGCCCCACAGCCCTTTACGCCAAAAACATAATGACAGTTCTGCCATTCTGACTCTATCTTTAGCACAAACTGTCAATCATGTTTGAGAAGAAAAGACGAGGATTACCTGTTGCTGGTAGTGATCTTTTGTTTTGAAGGTTATTCACTCATTACCTACAAAAATATATTTTTTTTGTTTTTCGATGGAATCATTCAGAAGAGAAAAATCATTAACATTGTCTACAAAACTACGATCTAACCCTCTGAGACCCACAATTGACCCATTTTACAGGGGGTCTTTAGGGGGAGATAGCAGGTCAACAGTAGATGTCACATAGAAGTGGTGTACATCATCTGAAAGCTGGGAACATGAATATTAATTAGAGATGCAGCTCAGCACTGTGTGTCAAGTTGCTCTAGTCATAAATCAGAAACAAACATGAATTAATGAATTAAAATAAATTGTGAGAGTGTATAAGGGTTTAGAACATTATCATAGAAGTATATGATGGTCATCCCCATGCTCTATTATGTCTCATCAGTTGTTGCAGCAATTTTGGGGTTAATACCATTTGTTACACAGATTTGGTGCTAAATTTAACCATTTGATACCACAATTGATCAAAATTATCAATAATCCCTCCAAAATACCACATTAAGACACCAAGACCTTGAGGAACACCATTGAAACCCATGCTGTGATTTGGGATCAAAAACTTTTGACATTTGGAGATTTCTGCAAGAATTGCATTTTTCGGCGATTGGATGTCAAGCACTTCTGTTCCCTGGAAACTGCTCAGAAACCCCCTTATTGTCAATTTAGCGAGGAAAGCCATCCATCCTCTGAATGCTCTAGGTCTCTAGTTTATGGCTGTAAATCTTCATGAGGCTGTGATTATCCTAGAGGTCACCACAGGTAATTTTATACAGTGAAGTCAAGTTTTAAAAAATGGTCTCACTATAATGAAACAGCTACTATGGGGACAAACATCATCACACATGAATACAGTTGGACTCATTTGATCCACAAGAGTCTCAGCTCTACAGTGAGACCCAAGTTATATAATTCCAAGAAGTATGCAGAGACCGTTTAGAACAGGCGAAAATAGCGTAACCTGCTACAGCCTCTGAAAGACAGTAAAGTCAGTCGGGATATAATAATTATAATAATTTATAACTCTATTGATTACAGCTGTGCACAACATTTTGAGTTTTGTACGGATTAAAAAACAAGATATGACTTGTTAAATAGTCCGATTTAGAGGTGCTTCTCATCGAACTGTCGACGAGAAAGCGAATAACTGTGTTTCCCAAAATATCTTCGTAGGTTATATATGATATTCAGAGCATTAATATAGCAGCAAACAACTATTTGCTATGTAAAGATATAGTGGAGTAATGTCTACATATGTTCTCATCCGAACTCGTCACATACCAACTCGTCACGCCCTTTGGCGTCACTTTAGGATTAATCAACAAAACCACTATAATTAGGTTTAACAACATGGTTGGGCAAAACTACTACATTTGTACAGTGAAAATGACACTGAACATTGTGAATACGGGACACAAACAGTTGTCTCCTGGATGAAAGCCTTGTGTTTGTTGGACCCGTCCACCTCCCCTCCAGCCCGCCCTGTGTGTGTCTTTTCCATGGATGTATTAAAAGAACTGGATCCAGTGTTGGAGGCGGGGCCCCGTTCATTCCTATGAGAGTTGCTCAGTGGCGCATGAAGCCAAAATGGCTCGACTTCCATCTTGAAAAGTACCCGGATCTTCCGGTGATCTTCCGCATCCATTGGGCCCATGGAGCAGGCGCAGTAGCGTCCACTCGGTCACATGGCTCGGCCATGGGGTAACAGCCAACACGCTGTCGTCATGGCTTGCTAACTCCTCCTCGCTCCAGCCTCGGTCTGGGTCTCATTCACATGAACGGAGGAAGGGAAATAACTCTGGATTCGGCTTTTAGTGCGTTTTACAACTTTTAGAACCTAATGATTTGAAGGGACTGTTTGTAAGAATCAGAAATTGCTTGTTAACAGCGATACCTGTGGCCTTTAAGTCAACGAAAGTCAGAGTTGGGCTCGCGCTTGTGCTCGCTCTACATAGACATGAACGAGCATCGACACACTTCAGCTAAAACCACAATATCACTCTATATTTCAGCTGCTTGGCAGTAATGTTAGCTGACCAGACGAAGGTCTCTCCATGAATCAATGCTGATCCTAGTGTTGGCTTTTCCTGCCTCAGCCTCTCGGAGGGAACAGGGGAGACACCGGAGTTTTGGTCGGAGTCGATAACGTTTCTCTCTGCGGAGCCCCGTCACTTCACAAGACACGGGAAACCTCTGTTTGTCTGGAGGAGCTGCAGCAGTTATTTCTGCACAAACGTCCACTTTACATTCACTAGATATTCTCAGAGCTAAACTAACTCTTCTGCAGTGTGGAGTGTGCGCGCATGCACGTGAGAGTGGAGCGAGAATGAGCGCAGTGTGTGAGTGAAGGCAAGCAGTCAGACAGAGGAGCAGAGTACAGCAGAGACTCAGGTCCTGGAGACCAAAGCTACGGTCTCCCCCGCGTCCTCCGACCGCGGCCAACACTGTTTACAAGATGGGCTTCACTAGATACAACTTTGAGGTTTTGGTGCTTCCATGTAGTTTGTGTTGGAGTCTGAGTCTGAACAGCGTAGCCACATGTGAGCGTGCATGGGACAATGACTTATACGTGTAAGAAGTTACAAACAGTCCCTTTAAATAAGGTCTATTCAAGTGTTCGTACTGGGAGGTTGATTTAACTAAAAGAAAATGATCTGCTGAGTCACAGACATCTCTTACCCAATGTTGTCTATGGGAAAAGTATTTTTGGGCCCAATGGCATCACGTGACGGACACGGTAGTTGCAGTACTGCTGTTTGGCCACTATAAAAATTGGCATCAACGACCGGCGCACTTCCCGGGGGCTTGGTCTTTTCACTCTTTAAACTGTAAAATGAGAAAGTTTGTGACCTGGCGGCCTTCTTGAGATCAGTTCAGGAAATACCAAGCACCGCCCACCAGCTGGAGCAAACTTTCTCATTTTACAGCTAAACTGTGCACTACAAGATGTTTCTGAAAACATTTGAAGTGAGAAATTGGCATTACAGTAGGGGAATATTGATTCATATTTGGTCAGCGTTGCCTTGTTCGACCGTTTGATCGGAGTTTGCGAGTGATTGACAGCTGCCTCCATTGAATGAACAGCCAATAGGAACGCTCTCTCTCTGAAATGACCTGTGATTGGTCAAAGTCTCCCGTCACAGGTTAGATGTTCTAAAGCCTGAAAACAAATTCATGAGGAGGAGCAGAAGTCTAGTTTTCTCTCAGAACACTTGAATTACAATATGCTGAAAGGTTATTATGGATTTTTTGCCCAATGATGCCAAAAGATATTCTGCCTACTGCTGGTTTAATCCGACACATGTGACCTAAAACAGCGAGGACTCTGTCCATGGTTCTGAAGGAAGCTGATTGGCTGAGTGTGTCCTCTGGTGCATCAGCAGCAGCAGGTCGATATGTGTGCGCCTCACTAGAGGGCGGGAGACTCCTTGCTAAATCCTCAATTCATGAGACACAGTTACATTGATGTTTCAAGTCCTGCTTGAACAGATAAAAACTTCTAAAACTGAGACATTAAAAAAAAAAAAAAAAGCCATTTTGGATGTGTAGAGTTTAGTGAGCGCAGCAGAGCAGCAGAAGTGGAGGCTCGTCCTTTCAGCGCACATCTGTCTCCCCAGGAGGAGGGGACGGCCGACAGAGGAACAATTAGTTTTACAGCCTTCATTTGCGCCCTCCATTACGCCTCAACAATAACAGTACAATGTGGGCGTGTTCTCGCCCCCTTTTCTCTGACTTTGCACCGCCTGTCCTCCGGAGCTGTGCGCACTGTGCGGAGCAGCCAGTAGCTGCGGAGTGGATGTAGACTGGATGTGGACTGGATGTGGACTGGATGTAGACTGGATGCAGAGTTCAGCTCCGGCTCAGCCCCGTGGTCCCCCCCTCCTCCCCGGCCACAGCTCTCAGGCTCCCTCCGTCTCTGACTCCGGATAAAAACCAGAGGATGGATCTCTATCACTTGGCTTTCCTCTGCGGGGCTCTGTTGGTGGTTTGGGGGATCCCCTCTTCTCACTCTCTGGCCATCTTCCCTCCAGCTGCCCAGAAGAGCAGCAAGGTGTCCAGGATCTTTGATGGACAAAAAGCTTCCAGGTATTTCAAGGAGTTTTACGCGCCGCCGTCCATCGACAGGAGCAATAAAGCTGTGTCTAAAGACTCAGTGGAGCCGCACGACTACATGCTGTCTATCTACCAGACCTTCTCCACGGCAGAGAGACTGGGACTCAACGCCAGCTTCTTCCGCTCCTCGAAAGCTGCCAACACTATTGCAAGTTTTGTTGACAGTGGACAAGGTATGTGGAGCACTGTACATGTGAGTGTGTGTGTGTGTGTGTGTGTGTGTGTAGGCCAATAGTCGATGTGGGGACATCAATCTGTTTACATAGCCACATTGTGGGGACGCGCCTTCCTTTTGGGGACAAAATACAAGTCCCCATAACGTAAATCCTGACATTTTAGGGTGAAGACTTGGTTTAAGGTTAGGGTAAGGGTTAGGATTAGGCAAGTATCGGTTATGGTTATGGTTATGGTTAGGGTAAGTGTCCAGGAAATGAATGTAAGTCAATATAATGTCCTCTAAAGTGATGGAAACACAACTGTGTGCATGTGTGTGAGTGTGCGTGTATAACTCGTTGTGGGGACATCAGTCTGTTTACATAGTCACATCGTGGGGCCTCGCCTTCCAAAATGCAGGTCCCCATAACGTAAATCATTAAATTTTAGTGGAAAACTTGGTATAAGGTAAGTTTAAGGTAAGTTTAAGGCAAGTAGCAGTTATGGTTATGGTTATGGTTACGTTTGGGGTAAGTCTCCAGGAAATGAATGTAAGTCAATGTAATGTCCTCTCAAGTGAAAGAAACACAACTGTGTGTGCATGTGTGCATGCAGGTAGGATTGATTGAACACCCGTGACTCATACTTTGTCTCCCAGATTAATTCAGTGCAGACAATAGAGGGATTTTTCCCGTCAGATTCCACATCTCTGCGGTATGCACATCGTCCCCGTGAGAATGCATCTGACCCTGCTGCTTTAATGCTTTCCACAGATGACCTCCCACTCTCCCCTCTGAGGAGACAGCAGTATCTGTTCGACGTCTCAACGCTCTCCAAAAAGGCGGAGGTGCTGGGAGCCGAGCTCAGGATATACACCAAAGTGTCTGGGAATTTCAGGATATCGGAAACGGAGCCCGTCGACATCCAGCTCCTCTCCTGCCACGACCGGCAGCTGCTCGACTCCAAAACGCTGGACCTGCAGGATTCCCAGAGGCCGAAGTGGGAGGTGTTGGACGTGTGGGAAATATTCAAAGAGCAGCAGCACCTGAGCCAGGGGGAGAATTTCTGCCTGGAGCTCAGGGCGATGCTGGACAACCCAGAGAAGGAGCTGGACCTGCACCTGCTGGGCTTGCACAGGCATGGCAGGCCTCAGCAGAAGAAAGCCATCTTAGTGGTGTTCACCAGGTCTAAGAAGCGGCAGACTCTTTTCAGTGAAAGGAGAGAGGGGAGACCATTGCTGGGTCTGGAGAGGAAGGCCAAAGAGAGGGGCCCTGGTGCCAAAGCCAGCAGGAGAAGGAGGACGGCCGCGTCCAAAACCCGCCACGGGAAGAGACACGGCAAGAAGTCCAAATCCAGGTGCAGCAAGAAGCCGCTGCACGTCAACTTCAGAGATCTGGGCTGGGACGACTGGATCATCGCCCCGCTGGATTATGAAGCATACCACTGCGAGGGGGTATGTGACTTCCCCCTGCGCTCCCACCTGGAGCCCACCAACCACGCCATCATCCAGACTCTGATGAATTCAATGAACCCCAGCAACATGCCGCCCAGCTGCTGCGCCCCATCCAAACTCAGCCCCATCAGCATCCTCTACATCGACTCAGGAAACAATGTGGTCTACAAACAGTACGAGGACATGGTGGTTGAGTCTTGTGGCTGCAGGTAGTAGATCTGACAGGTATAGCGCTTCACTTTGACCAACTCCCTGTTCGTCAGGCTCTCTGGTTAGTGGAAATCCAACAGAAGTACAGTCTGTGTAATGAGAAGTCTGCACCTGAAATAAGGAAAACTTGCTCAATTTCTTTGGCAAGAAAAACGTATTAATGCTTTTCCTGACCATGCACCCAACAAGGTCACGTTTAATACCTCAAACATTTGTTTTCTTGTTGTTGTTTTTCTGTATGTTCTGGCCACTTCAACACCAAGTGACAGCATATTCATGGATATATGATAAGATAAACTTGTTGAAAACTCTATATCTTCTGTGTCACCAAATCAAGAAAAGGTTTAAAAGAACAGTTCAACAATTGGCAAATACACTTATTCACTTTGAAGACAACGGAGTAGAAGCGCTGCTGGGTCGTTGTGGTAATGACATTATTTTTGAAGATGATATGCATTTTGTGCTTTTTTGAGACCATATTCCACCCATGCAATGAGCCCTTCACAAGATTGAATATACACTTATTCACTGTCCTGCAGAGAGTTAGACGAGAAGATTGATACCGCTCACTTGCCTGTACGGTAAATTTGAAGCTACAGCTAGCAGCTGGTTAGCTTAGCTTAGCATAAAGACTGGAAACAGGGGGAAACAGCTAGCCTTGCTCTGTCCAGCTAAAACAATATGCTGCACAAAACAACAGTCATTTTTAAAATTCAGTTTTACGCACTAAACAAACAAGATATAATGTTTTAATTAATGAGCTTTAGAGGGGCTGGTAGGCAGATTTAGTTACCTTTGGACAGAGCCAGGCTAGCCACGTCCCCCCGTTTCCAGTCTTTATGCTAAGCTAAGCTAACCGCCTCTTGACTGCAGCTTCATTTTTACAGCATTGACATGAGATCTTTTCATCTAACTCTGCAAGAAAGCAAATCATTTCCAAAAAATGTTGAACCATTCCTTTTAAAAAGAGACATTTAATATCCCCTATTTAAGAAAATTGTATCTTTTAATCTTATAAAAAATATTGCCAGTGCAAAAATAAAACATTTTATTTGACTTTATATCCTTTTACCACCCTACAGTTTGGCCCTTGGGACACAAGCACTATGTTTAACTTTCATGAAGAGTTACATGATTATGAACATTTAATATATATGATGTTAACTATAGATTCTAGTTCATTTTCAAAAGCGTGCCCTGTAGTTATGACGACCCAGGTACAATGTAAACCAGAGTATTCAACTGAAACTTTAAAAACTAATCAATCGTCCTTGATAACTTAATGTCCAAATTAATTTCAAGGTTCTAATGATCAAAAATAGTCAAACGATAAACTTCAGGTAAACATTTTTTTCCCATAATGGACGTGTTGAGTGACATCTCTGCCAGGATTAAAAAGCAGATTTTTCAGCACTTGACATGGCCTATGACTCAGGGAACGTCCTCGAGTGCTGGAGAGAATGTGAAGTCCTTATTTTTTTCAGATGAACCACCATCAGTACATTTCCACCAAAAAAAACAGCGCAGGGTTTCTCACCAGTTTACTTTGTCATTGAGGAGATCCATAATTTTGTCTGCGATGCACTGATGTTCAAAGGTACCATATGTAAATATTTGGAAATAATAATTTATGTTCTAGTAAATTATTTAATTTTTTTTATTGTCTACTTTGTTCTGTTACAACTTCCAGATGGCATGAGTCACACATCTGGATGTTCAGGTTCAAATAAACACATATGGGTAATGTTTTGGTAACGAAACGTGACAGCTTTGTTCTGGTCACAGACTGTGAAATACTGTAGTATATCAGTGTTTTTGTTGTATATATACAAAGTAAATAATTATTCACCAAACAAAAAAACATTGTCTTTGTTTGATGAACTCTTTTTTAGGCTATACTGTTGTTTAAAACACTAGTATCATATTTAAGCCTCTTATCTATATTTTTTTCAATTATTTACTGGAATCTGAAAATAATATATTATACTGATTGACACTGACTGTCAGTAAGATGTCTCTTTTCCCTCCTACATCAAACCTTATTACAGCCAAAAAATGAATTGATAATGTATTTGTACACAGTAAAATAACCAGAAAAAAATTGTTTAACCAAATTAATCTATTCTTATAAACTGTGTGAACTGTAAGATGTGTAGAGTAACAGGCAAATTAAAATGTCTTGAACTTTAAATCTTGTTGAAGTGTGATTTGGTTACTAATACTTTTACTCTTTTTGTTCATTGTACCACTAGATAGCAGGTCAGGAGTATATGTCACATAGAAGTGGTGTACATCATCTGAAAGCTGGGAACCTGAAGATTAATTTGAGATGCAGCTCAGCACAAGTTGTTCTAGTCATTAATAAGAAATAAAAATTAATGAAGGAATTAATTTAAATAAATTGTGAAAGTGTATAAGGGATTAGAACATTATGATGGAAGTATGGCCATTCCCATGCTCACTCATGTTTCATCATCATCATCATCATCATCATTGTTGCAGCAATTTTGGGGTTGATACCATTTGTTACACACATTTGGTGCTAAATATAACTATTTTTTACCACTCAAGAATTGATCAAAATGATCAATAATCCCTCCAAAATACCACATTAAGGCCCAATTCCAATCCGGCCCCTCCACCCTCCCACTCTGTGGTGGAGTGAACTCCGCCTGTAGTCACACTCACAGCTCAATGAAGCGTCCTTCTTTAAGGTGGAGGGTAAAAATACAGCAGCCACTTTGGGACGAACTTCCCTCTCTCCTGCAAGGAAATAAATATCAGAATCAAAAATACTTTATTGATCCCCGGGGGAAATTGAGTTATGTTTTGCTCCCGTTCTAGAATATAAATAGAAATATACAAAAATAGATAAATCATAAGAAAATATAAATAAGAAATATATATAATGACAGTGCAAATAATAATGCTGAAAAATAAGATATATGCAAATAATATAAATACATGCATTTATAAAAATGCAAGAATACTGTAAAATAAGAATATTAGTTTAAATGTTATATAAATATGTATATAAATACATGCAGTGTTAATGCTGGAGTAAACCAGATTATTGCACAACTGAATTATTGTGCTAAATTATTGCACTGTTAAGTCAGTATTGCACAGTTAAAGATATAATAAATTATGGGGTTATAGCTCCTGATTTAGCTCCTGAAAAATTATAAATATATGTTGTGTGTGTGTATATATATATATATATATATACACACACAATCTAATGCACATGTCTACCCTTTTCTAGACTGGACATGGGTATATTTGATCCTAAATACAATCTATTTACTTTATGTTGTTAACGTCTTATGACAATAAAGTAGAATAAATCAAATGTCTATCAGTTTGAGCAGTTTACAAGTAAATGTTTCTACTGGTAGTACCGGTTTGGAATTGGGCCTAAGACACCAAGACGTTGAGGAACACCATAGAAAAAGCCATGCTGTGATTTGGTTTAAAAAACTTTTGACATTTGGAGATTTCTGCAAGAATTGCATTTTCGGCGATGGATGGTGAGCACTTCTGTTCCAGAATCTGCTAAAAAAAAAACGTATTGTCAATCTAGCTAGGAAAGCCATCCATCCTCTGAATGCTCTAGGTCTGTAGTTTGTGGCTGTCAAATTTCATGATGCTGTGATTATCCTAGAGGTCACCACAGGTCATTTTATGCAGTGACATCAAGTTTAAAAAAATGTTCTCACTATATGTAATTGATCCTATGGGGACTAACATCATCACACATGAATACAGTTGGGCTCATTGGATCCACAAGAGTCTCAGCTCTACAGTGATACCCAATTTATGTAATTCCAAGACTGTTTAGGGACCCCAGTATGCAGCAATATTCACCATTTTAGAATAGGAGAAAATAAACACATTTATACTACATGCAAAAATCAGCATGGTGTTTGCCCCAAACTGCATGTGATTATCATAAAGTGGGCATGTCTGTAAAGGGGCGACTCGTGGGTATCCATAGAACCCATTTTCATTCTTGTATCTTGAGTTGAGAGGTCAAGGGACCCCTGTGAAAATGGCCATGCTTTTTGGAGAGATATAATGTGTTAACTAATAAACTCTAGAGCTGCTGTTAGGTGGATTTTGTTACCTTTGGACAACGCAAAGCTAGCTGTTTCCCGGGTTTCCCTTAGTCTTTATACTAAGCTAAGCTAACCAGCTGCAGGCTGAAGCTTCATCTTTATCGTACAGACATGAGAGTGGTATCCATCTTCTCGTCTAACTCTCAGCAAGAAAATGAATAAGGATACCTCCCAAAATGTCAAACTCCCTTTCAATGGGTCTGTTATTCTTGCCTTTTGTTGGACATCTGAAAGTGTAGACTGCTGTTGTTGACCTCTAGTTGTTAAAGGTACAGTGCACCTAGACCTGCTATTGATCAATATAAATAAGTGGTCAGGAGCTTATAGACTCATTAGTTTCCCTCTCTGGTGTTAAAGGGATGCAGGGTGAGTGACAGTTTGTAGGGTGAAAACAAGGTCAGCAGACAGTGGAAAGAGCGCCATCTTCCCTGGGTGGGCTGTGTTTCTGTGTGTGTTGGAGGTCGGGGGGGCAATATGTGACAAACAAATTGGTGTGCAGATGTACTGACTGCCCCCCCTCCTTTAGTCTAAAGTCCCATTGGGTCCCCTGCCACACAGACAATGGCAGTGGAGGATCTCAACATCAGATTAAGCCTGCCTTTTCCTCACCAGGGTCAAAGGTCAAGTGTGGTATTGTCTCCGGGGGGTGCGGACATTAAACAACGTACACGTCCCCTTAGAAAAGGGACGGCAATCAAGAGGGGAGGGAGGAGGGCGAGGGGAAGGAATGCGTGTGATGCTCTCTGAGGGCCTCGCTGTCATCCCCCCCCCCAAACAACAAGGTGAGATATAAAAAAGGGGCGTCCGGTTTGAAGCAGCTGCTCTGAACAGCCAGCGGAGGACAAAAGACTGGAATGTTCCGTCTCTATAGTGGTGTACGGAGGCGTTTCTGCACTGCGTCTCACTGTGGCAGATTTGCTGTGAGATGGAGAAAAAATATTTGCAGGAGAAACAAAACCGGGTGTAAATCGAGTGCAGGATTCAACAGTTGTTATCAGAGGGAGGGGGGGATAACTGGGAGCTCATGTTTTTCTGTTTTCTTGCTGAGTTCTGCTGTGATTTTAAATGTTTCACACATGTCCAGAGTGCAGTTAAGAGGAACAGAAGGGATAAGGAGTGAGCGCAGAGATCTGGAATAAGATAAGCCCCGTTTCCACCAAGAAATTCCTGGTAATTTTAGTCCCAGGACTACTTTTCAAGGAACTAAAAAGGTGTCTTCAGCCCATTGCCTACAGAGATGATTAATTGACCTAGCTAGTTTTCAGTGGCTTGCAGAGCTCGAGGCAACTTAAAACGCTGAACTCAGTGCATCACCGAAGACCAAAGATGTTGCCAACTGTAATACACTGAAACGTACCCCCACTCAGGATTACCACCAAAAATAAGAAAGGTAAAATAACAAAGTGGCAGGCTCTTTAAACCTGCCAGGTGACTACCTAGTCAGGGTGCTCTAAACCAACATTCCAAGCTGGTCAAACAGTTACCCAGTCAAAAGCACAACTAAACAAGCAGCAATAACCACAAATGATCTAAACTCTACACTCAAAGGCCACAAAATACACACAAAAACTTACATTTACTTCACCTCATGGATGTTCTAGATCCCGGACGAGCCCCCATTTGTTACGCCCCACCCTTAGGCAGTGCTATTTGGGAGAACAATACTAACACTGACCCAAACCAAAGACAGAAGACACCTTTAAAACTCAAATCCATAGGATTTATTGACAGAAAGAAGAAAATGTGAAAAGGACAATATATCAACCAGAAGTCCCCACACCAGAAGCCTCTCCCTTATGCTGCTGGCACAGGAGCTTTTAAGCACTTCCTTCCCAACCTCGTTGAGCCAATGCAGCGCACCTGGGCACCTCGTTGAGGAGTGCAGCCCACCTGGGCACCTCGTTGAGGAGTGCAGGCCAGCCGGGCAGGGCTACTGAAGAGGGAAAAGGGACAGCAGCACAGAAAACACATACAGCCGTAACAGAAGCGCAATGAGTTTCTCAAAAGGTTCCTAGAGGTCCTAGGGAAAGTTCCTGCGTCGAAAAGGGGCTATAGTTTACAACAAGAAAACTCAAAACAGTCAAAAAGAAAGAAAACTTTCCCCTGAAGTGTTCACTAGATATAATTCCAACACGTGTCTTCTGTGTTTGCTTTTAGTCGCAGGAAAAGTGATGTCTTGTCATGTTGACCTCTGTGTTTGCTCTAACGCAGCCTGCTAAAGTGGAAATCCTCTCTTTGGAGTCAGATGGCGGCAGACTCAAAGCCCTCTGACTGACATACGAGGGAAGTGACTCGTTACCCTTTCTATTTGTTCAGTCAACTTTAGTGACTTCTTATTTGTCTTCTTTGCTGCTGTTTTGCTCTTTTCAAGTTTTGCCTCTGATTCCAATTAGGCTTTGATTTTTTTTTTAGAGGTAAAAACTGAGCTAAATGTGATTAAAAAATTTATAAATCTTTTTAGATATTTATTATATTTAATTAATATTTTGACAGCATTAAAATAACCTAAATACATGTTGAAATATAGCTATTAAAATGCTGTGGAAAGAACAGAAAAAAGTTTGTCTATTCATCAAATCATCTAAATATTGTAGCTGGTTTACTGTCTTTGTAGGGATCCTTTTTAGATTTGTATACAGGTCAAATAAAAATAAACTTGCCAGTTTATTAGCTACACCTAGCTAAAGCTAATGCAGTCTAATGGTGCCTTCAAATGAAACTCGTGAGCTTGTGTTTACAAAGTGGGAAGTCGTGTACACGATATGCTTGGCGTTCAAGTGGTTAAGTCGTGAGAACACTGCTGCTAAGCAACGGCAATATTAACGTTACTGTCGCCGTCTAGAAGCCACAGAAGCTAGAAGTTTAGCAAGCTAGCAAGTGGGTAACATAATGCAGGAAATACAAAGGCATAATGACAGAGGAACAAGATGAGGCCGTTGGGAATATCTACATTTTCCTCAGACATATTATAAAATTATGAAGAAAAACAATATACGACTAAAATAAAAATGTACTGTATTCACTTATTATGCACCAAACAATACACTTCCAAGGCCTCCGCCATTTCTGACAACGTCAACAAACACATCACAACTCGTTAACTCGGAGCTTTAAGAAACTTTCCACTCTCGAGGTCGTAAATACCACAAGAGGGGGGCATTCGTATGGACTCTTCTCGCGAACACGGTAAACACGACGCCATTTAAAGGCACCACAATACAACAGTCCATCTTCATTAAGGCGTTGATTCAACTTAATGATTATTTTGGAGGACGTAGCTTGTGGTGCTGTTGAACAGAGAGGCGTTTCTGTTATTTATCCAACCCTCATTGATATAAATAGGGTGGACAAAATAATAGAAACACCCTTTTAAATGTAAAAGTAACCTGGGATTTAGAAGAAAGTGTAAACTCAATCATACTTATTCCAAATTTGGGCTAAAAGTTTGATGCAAAAAGGTCTACTACAATTTTAAAATGAACAATTAAACAAAAGACTTTGCAGTGACATCTAGTATTCATGACTGATTCATCAAGATCTTGAAACATGCACATTAATAAATTGTTGTTGTGTTGTTGTTTTTTGTTTTTTTGGCCCATAAGAAAAATGAAATGGGGCTATTGTGACTGAGTTACTCTTTGCTGTAGTACTTTCACTTTCTGGACATTAAACTCAGACGTGATTAAGAGTCATTGGGAGATCTCTCTGTCTGGGTGCTGACTGATGCAGACTCAGAAGAGAAGAGGGATTACACAGTTGAGTGAGGAAGCAAAATGATGGAGGAGGAGGAGGAGGAGAAGGAGGAGGAGGTGAGACAGGTGAGTCCTCTCTGTGGGTCACTGCTGCTGACAAACAGTATCTTCTTGAATGTCCCTTAAAGCCCTCTCAGGGTTCGGATTGGTGTCTTTGTTGTTGTGATATTATATCACATATCACAGGTATCTCCATCCTGTGGGCTCACCACCTGCGGGAAAAACCGCTTGGGTCGGGTGCGCTGCCACACGGGTGGCAGTGAAGGCCAGGGACCTCGACGGACCGGACCCGGGCGGCAGAGGCTGGCTCTGGGGACGTGGAACGTCACCTCTCTGTGGGGGAAGGAGCCGGAGCTTGTGCGGGAGGTGGAGCGCTATCAGTTGGATCTGGTAGGGCTTACCTCTACGCACATCCTCGGTTCTGGAACCGTACTCTTGGATAGGGGTTGGACCCTATTCTTCTCTGGAGTTGCCCATGGTGTGAGGCGCCGGGCGGGTGTGGGGATACTCACAAATCCCCGGCTGAGTGCCGCTACGTTGGAGTTTACCCCGGTGGACGAGAGGGTCGCCTCCCTACGCCTTCGGGTTATGGGGGGGAAAACTCTGACTGTTGTTTGTGCGTATGCACCAAACAGCAGTTCGGAGTATTCGGCCTTCTTGGAGACCCTGAATGGAGTCCTGTATGGGGCTCCAGTAGGGGACTCCATAGTTCTCCTGGGAGACTTCAACGCGCACGTGGGCAACGATGGAGACACCTGGAGTGGCGTGATTGGGAGGAACGGCCTCCCTGATCTAAACCCGAGTGGTCGTTTGTTGTTGGACTTCTGTGCTAGTCATGGATTGTCCATAACGAACACCATGTTCGAACATAAGGATGCTCATAAGTGTACGTGGTACCAGAGCACCCTAGGCCGAAGGTCGATGATCGATTTTGTAATCGTATCATCTGATCTGAGGCCGCATGTTTTGGACACTCGGGTGAAGAGAGGGGCGGAGCTGTCAACTGATCACCATCTGGTGGTGAGTTGGGTCAGAGGGTGGGGGAAGACTCTGGACAGACCTGGTAAGCCCAAACGCGTAGTGAGGGTGAACTGGGAACGTCTGGAGGAGGCCCCTGTCCGAGAGATCTTCAACTCACACCTCCGGCGGAGCTTTTCTGGCATCCCTGTGGAGGTTGGGGGCATTGAACCCGAGTGGACGATGTTCAAAGCTTCCATTGCTGAAGCTGCGGCGGTGAGCTGTGGTTTTAAGGTCTTGGGTGCCTCAAGGGGCGGCAACCCTCGAACACCGTGGTGGACACCGGTGGTCAGGGAAGCCGTCCGACTGAAGAAGGAGGCCTTCCGGGATATGTTATCTCGGAGGTCTCCGGAGGCAGTTGCAGGGTACCGACGGGCCCGAAGAGCAGCAGCCACTGCCGTGACGGAGGCAAAGCAGCGGGTGTGGGAGGAGTTCGGAGCAGCCATGGAGAAGGACTTTCGGTCGGCACCAAAGTGCTTCTGGAAAACCATCCGGCACCTTAGGAGGGGGAAACGGGGAACCATCCAAGCTGTGTACAGTAAGGATGGGACACTGTTGACCTCAACTGAGGAGGTAATCGGGCGGTGGAAGGAGCACTTTGAGGAACTTCTGAATCCGACCAATACGCCCTCTATGGTAGAGGCAGAGCTGGAAGCTGATGGGGGACCATCATCAATTACCCTGGTGGAAGTCACTGAGGTAGTCAAACAACTCCACAGTGGCAAAGCACCGGGGGTTGATGAGATCCGCCCTGAAATGCTGAAGGCTCTGGGTGGGGAGGGGCTGTCTTGGATGACACGTCTCTTCAACACCGCGTGGAAGTCGGTGACAGTGCCTAAGGAGTGGCAGACCGGGGTGGTGGTTCCCCTTTTCAAAAAGGGGGACCAGAGAGTGTGTGCCAATTACAGGGGTATCACACTGCTCAGCCTCCCTGGTAAAGTCTACTCCAAGGTGCTGGAAAGGAGGGTTCGGCCGATAGTCGAACCTCGGATCGAAGAGGAACAATGCGGATTCCGTCCTGGCCGTGGAACAACGGACCAGCTCTTCACTCTCGCAAGGATCCTGGAGGGGGCCTGGGAGTATGCCCATCCAGTCTACATGTGCTTTGTGGGCTTGGAGAAGGCATATGACCGGGTCCCCCGGGAGATACTGTGGGGGGTGCTGCGGGAGTATGGGGTGAGGGGGGCACTTCTCAGGGCCATCCAATCCCTGTACGCCCAAAGCGAGAGCTGTGTTCGGATCCTCGGTAGTAAGTCGGACTCGTTTCCGGTGGGGGTTGGCCTCCGCCAGGGCTGCGCTTTGTCACCAATCCTGTTCGTGATATTCATGGACAGGATATCGAGGCGTAGTCGGGTGGAGGAGGGTTTGCAGATCGGTGTGCTGAGGATCTCATCGCTGCTTTTTGCAGATGATGTGGTCCTGTTGGCATCATCGGTCTGCGACCTCCAGCACTCACTGGATCGGTTCGCAGCCGAGTGTGACGCAGTCGGGATGAGAATCAGCACCTCTAAATCTGAGGCCATGGTTCTCAGCAGGAAACCGGTGGATTGCCTACTCCGGGTAGGGAATGAGTCCTTACCCCAAGTGAAGGAGTTTAAGTATCTCGGGGTCTTGTTCGCGAGTGAGGGGACGATGGAACGTGAGATTGGTCGGAGAATCGGAGCAGCAGGGGCGGTATTGCATTCGCTTTACCGCACCGTTGTGACGAAAAGAGAGCTGAGCCGGAAGGCAAAGCTCTCGATCTACCGTTCAATCTTCATTCCTACTCTCACCTATGGTCATGAGTGTTGGGTCATGACCGAAAAAACGAGGTCGCGGGTGCAAGCGGCCGAAATGGGTTTCCTCAGGAGGGTGGCTGGCGTCTCCCTTAGAGATAGGGTAAGAAGCTCAGTCATCCGTGAGGAACTCGGAGTAGAGTCCTTGCTCCTTTGCGTCGAAAGGAGCCAGTTGAGGTGGTTCGGGCATCTAGCACGGATGCCTCCTGGGCGCCTCCCTTGGGAGGTGTTCCAGGCACGACCAGCTGGGAGGAGACCACGGGGAAGACCCAGGACTAGGTGGAGAGATTATATCTCTACTCTGGCCTGGGAACGCCTCGGGATCCCCCAGTCAGAGCTGGTTAATGTGGCCCGGGAAAGGGAAGTTTGGGGTCCCCTGCTGGAGCTGGAGCTGTTGCCCCCGCGACCCGATCCCGGATAAGCGGTTGAAGATGGATGGATGGATGGATATCACAGGTAAGTGACACACAGACAGATCTGCCCTTGTGTCTCTCCCATTATGCACATACACGTCATACACTACGGACATCAATTAAACTGTGATGCTGGAAAGCCCCTGCCATTTAAAAAATGGCAAACTTTACAAATACAAGTGTTTTCCAGATGCAGCTGGTTGCACTGCTGCCCATAATCTGTTGTAATCTATATCAGCTGTGAGGACTTCCCCCATGTCTGTCTTTGCATCGCAGCATTTTGAGACAATTTGTATTAAATTTAATTAATTAATTACTCTTGAAAGTTTATAAGAATAGATTCATTTGGTTGAACAAATAATTTTAGCCTGCATGTTGGCCTGTGCAAATGTATTTAATTATCTCACAACAAACTGAAAACACAGTTAGTTTACACCTGAATCGAATGTGGAATTTAAAACAAACAAAAAAAAACAGTGGAAATGTTTCTTCCTCTTTGTCAGTTTGTTTGATTGTGCAGTAATGCCATGTTATGCTGAAGCCCAGCAATATTTAACAGGCATTTTATTTTTATTTCTACAGCTTTTTTGCTAAATATACAATATCTGGAGGGTCACATTTTTGTTTTGATCACTTGACAATGAGATCAATAGGATTATTGATAAAATAAATAAATAAATAAATAATAGAGCCTGCACACCCAAAAGTACAAGAAAACATCTCATTACACAATAATAATAATAATAATAATAATAATAATAATAATAATAATAATAATAATAATAATAAAGAAAAATTATGATACAGTAATAAAAATACTAGAAGAATTGCTTTGTCATGTTGGCCATTTCTCTTAGCACTTTGACCAGAAGGACTAATCTTTCTTTGACTACCCTTTGTTGCTCAGGCTCATTTGCATAAATTAAAAACCCTGCAGGAAGAATATGGCAAAGGAACTCAAGGCTCCAATACTTTCTAGGTTTAGGACTACAAATTCTAATGTTCAACAGGCGGCCTTTAGGGCTACTTCAGATCTCTTTGTCATTTAGTGTTCGCATTAATTTGTGGGGAGTTTTGTTGTTTCAACAAAAATCGATCAGCAACTTTACCAGCCTGCCCAAGCATATTAATTATGTGTATTAAGTGTTTGGCCAGTAATACCTGCACTTTTTTTCTCTTTAAGTTCAAAGAAAGGAATTAGATTTCATTTAATAAAACTCCCAATAATTCCCCATCTGAAGCCTCATATCTGTCCTTTTCTGTATCTCATTTCCCCTCGCTGTAACCTCTCTATCTCTATCTGAACACGTGTACTTTGGATACACATGTTGTGTTTCCGCACTTTGAACAAGATCCTCTGGTTTCGTTCCCATGCTTGATCTCTCTGGTCTCTTACAGATTGTGGCCTCGGGTGAAGGTTTCATGAGAGGGCAGCCGGGGCAGATCCACATTCTTTAGACATCTCAAAGACACATTATCCACAACACCTCATGATGGTAAAGTTTTATAGAGATTGGAAAAGTCCTGATACCACTCCTTCTTCTTCTTCTGATGCACAGGAACAGCGAAAGAGAGGAAGAGACAGGAGGAGAAAGAGAGAGAAAATTTGAAAGGAAAGTAGGACAGAGATAACAGGAGGGAGGGGAAGTGAACTGAGATCATGTGAAGGATACAGACGGACTAGTAAGTGAAAGACAGACAGAAAAAACAAAATGAAAGTGTTTTTTTTGAGGGGGAAAGCAATTATACAGTATCAAGAAAAGACATGGAGAAAAATAGTGATTGCTAGCAGCTCTGTGAGGCTGTACTTCGGCACAGCGGTGCCAAAGAACGCCCAGCAGCAGAGCTATGCTTCCGCCATTTTGGACTGAAAGCAACTACCGAACGTCAAAGTGCCGTACAAAAGTAGAACACATTTTTTTCTATTCTATTGTTATATTTAAGGTCTCTACCGAAATGACCTGTGTTGAACAACAAAAATATTATAAATATAGGCTAATAAGTGTTTTCAGTCCAAAATGGCGGTGCCGGCTGTTGTCAAAAAACACTGGAGTTTCATCTCTTTGCCTCTATACGCCTCTGCGGTGCTTTGCGGTAACGTCAACGTGGTAGCATCCTCACAATGACAATGCTAACATACAACGTTTAGCAGGTAAAATGTTTACCATGATCACCATCTTAGTTTAGTGTGTTAGCATGCTAACATTTACTATTTAGCACTAAATACAAAGTACAGCTGAGGCTGATGAGAATGTCACTAGTTTGGCAGGTATTTGGTCATAAACCACAGTATTTACTGATGATAGGGCTAGAGGAAAAATGAAGGGATCACCAAATTTCATGACAATCCATCCAACCCGATCTCATGAAAAGCTTCATAAATAACACAACATTTTAAAGACATTCCGTGTGTCATGATAATGCATTTCAGGCTTTCCGCTTATCATTTATACGCTATGTTGTTACCGTGAAATGCTTGCGGTTATGATTAGGCAACAAAACTACGGTAATGGCCGCAGTTAGGTTTAGGCAAAAAAAACACTTAGTTTGATTTGAGTAAAATATAATGTTTGGGCTTAGAATAAATACGTAAACTAAGTAAAATACGTAAGTAAACAACAAAACATAAGTACAGAAAACACATCATAAACGTCAATAATGTAACTTCTAAATAACTCAACAAAAGTTTAAGTTACGAACACCGGTCTCCTGGTTGAAAGTCCTGTGTTTGTTGGACCCATCCACCTGACTTCCCGCCCATGGTAAGCAGTCTGTCTCACTTTTTATTCTCCATCACTAGTTGTGAGCGTAGCACATTCACACAGATGCGTTTCTATTGCAGGCAGTACAGACTACATGGTGTACACATGACATGGCAAAAGCAACAAAAACCGCCGTCATTGCACGCGAAATGGCTTACAAATTCATTCGTAGTCCGACATCATTTGGTGAGACCGGGTTGATCCAATCGCTGTTGAGATGTTTCACTAAAAGCCAATGATGTCGTGGCGCTAGTGGAATAGTCAGAGGATAACCAAAGTCACGAGGATTCATCCTTTGGGGACCATGAATGTCTGTACAAAAGTCCATCCATCTAATAAGATATTTTAGTTTGGATCAAAGTAATGGACCGATCATCAGACCGGCATCCATAGAGCTAAAATAAAATAATTAACATCAAAGCTGCAATGTCCGAGATTTCCTGTCTCTTAGATCTAAGACCCTAGTATATGAATCTCTAGATTTCCCATAATGCAACAAAAAGCATACCTCACCACCTGGGTAACACCAAAGTGTTAAGACCAAGAGGACATTGTCGGCTGAGCAGTACAGAAATAAAATGACCTTTAAATGAGGGTGATGCCAGTGGTGAAAATTCAACATTTGTGTGTGTGTGTGTGTGTGTGTGTGTGTGTGTGTGTGTGTGTGTGTGTGTGTGTTGATGTGTGTTGGTGTGTGTGTGTGCGCCCCATCAGTCAGGCCTTTTGGCAGCAGAACAAACCGGGCAGAGATACTTTTTAGCGGGTGTTCCCCTCTTCTTCTCCTCTCCGCAGCCTTTTACTGTCACACAGGGATCTAAATGATGAGGACACGCAGAACATGCAGATGTTTGTAATATCTCTAATATGAACTCTCTCATATGGACGCACCTGGCTCTGATTTGTCTGAGATAGAGCATGTAGCGTGTGCACTTGACATCAGTTTTTTTTTTATGTGTGCAGAAAGATACTTAAAGGCAAGGGAGAAGAGGAGGAGGAGGAAGGAGGAGGAGGGAAGGAGGGAGGGAGGGGGGTTGTAAGTAAAAACAGAGCAACTGTCGCTCACATGCCCGACACAGAATGATAATCAGGGCCCGGGCTGCTTTTGTACATGAGCAGCTTTGGTTTTGGGTGACAGCGCTGGTAGTGTTGTTTTACAGTCAGTCTGCAGTTGGAAATAAAAACCAGACGAGGTGGGCTCCGCAGCCAAAATCAGTCCCCCCGGTAATTAAAAGTGCCTGCTGAGAGCTCTTTACTACACGCAGCCAGATCACTGATCATCACTGGCCGATCACATCAAAAGGAAATGACACAGGACACAAGGCGAGCCATTAGTGAGTCGATTTCCCCAAAAAGATCACAGGCAGTCATTGGGCGGTTGATTACCTACAGATTGTCTGTTCTTTCTCCACCTTTCCACCCTGCAGGGATACACGCTGAAACTTCAAATAAAACTCCTTAGAGGTAAACTATTTAATGCCACAATGATTTGATTTGATCGCATCACCAAATCTCACATATTTAGATTTTTTTTTTGCATGTCAATTTAAGCTATAGGCTTCATAACAGCGGCCTCTGTGGCCACAAGTGGTAATTACAGGATAAAGACGCAATCAATTTGCCTTCATTTCCCCAAGATTCTCTGAAAGCAAAAGCTTGACATAGTGGGAAATACACTCATTTGTTTTCTAGGGGAGAGACTGATACCACTCTCATGTCGTAAATATGAAGCCAGTTAACTTAGCTTAGCATAGCGACTGGAAACAGAGGGAAACAGCTAGCCTGGCTCCGTCTAAAGGTAACAAAATTGGCCTACCAGCACCTCTAAAGTTCACTCATGAACATGTTTTATCTTGTTTGTTTAAAAACCAAAGTGAAAAAAGTACAATTTGCTGTTTAACGAGGGATTAGGTGTCATATTATTTTTTACAAAATACTGTTTTTCTACAGGCCATTGCATACATAAATAGTTAAAGTACCAATGTGTAACAATTAGGGGGATCTATTGGCAGACATAGAATTCAAAATGTAGTTTCTTTAGTGTAAAATCACCTGATAATAAGAATCGGCACACCGGAGAAGTTTCAGTTGGTTGCAATATCCTCACCTCACCGCTAGATATCGCCAGATATTACACAGAGCACCTTTAAGAGAGGACAAGACAGTTCAAATCCCCAAAAAGTGCACCTAAATAATAACAATAAAAAAGCATGCACATATTGATTATAAAATTCTCCCTAAAAGATCCTAACTGACATTTCTCACTGCACCCCAGACAGGGAGGTCCAAATCGGCCCTGGAAAAACAAATAAGACCTCATGAAAACAGTGGATTGAAATAGTATTCATTCAAACATGAGGTTATTCCTTGAAGGCAAATTAGAATCAAACAGAGAACCAATTTGTGTTTCAATCTTAAAGGAACAGTCCGTAACATTTTGGAGGATCTAATACCAGAAATGAAATATAATATTCATAACTATGTTTTCATTAGTGTCGTTGTGTTTTTGTTAGCTTAGAATGAGCCCTTCATATCTACATCGGGAGCAAGTCCTCTTCACAGAGTCCGCCATGTTGCTCCTCCATGTTTCTACAGTAGCCCAGAACAGACAAACCAAACACTGGCTCTAGAGAGAGCCTTTCAGGTTTTTATGTGACCTGAAGGCCGCCGTAGTTCTCTGACATGCTTGTGTAACTGTGTAAGCCGCAGAGTGCAACTTCTGTTGCTCCGAAAGTAGTGTTATTACGATAAGGATGGCCTCTGAGTGCAGCTCACGTTACCGCAGTCTTGGAAAGGGAGGAGTGAGCGGAGGGTACTCAGTTGGTTGCCATCTGCAACCACACCACTAGATGTCGCCAAATCCTACACACTGCACCTTTAAACAATTATGAGGATGATGTTTGAAGTCCAGATCTAAGCTTCATACATCAGCAGTTCATTGCTTTGAGTCTAAATTTTGTTTTCATCAACTTATTCAAGGACTCACTAGAAATAAATGTATTGTCATTCTATTCTTGCTTGTGTTGAAGCAATCACGTATCAGCACTCAAATATCAAAAGTAAAAGTACTCGTAGTGAAGAAAAGTGAAGTTTCCTCTTTCATCCTTTCAGATCAGCTGAAGAAGTAAAGAAAGGCGAGAAGGGAAGAAGGACAGAAGGAGAGAGTTTTGTCCAGATTGACTAGATTTCTAAAACCCTACAGAAAAAGTCTGAAAGTCAGTGTGACATCATCATCAAACCAAAACTTTTACAGAGTTCCTGAAAAGTTGACCTTTTTGAGACGAAAGACTTTTACAAGAGAAAAGCAACATTTCATGAGCCCTTCTTACGTTGAACGTAAAATCTTAATCTGTAAAGAGAGTGCAGCCATCACAGATAAATGTAGTAAAATGTACAATATGTCATGTATTATCAACGAAACCATCTCTATGATATCTGAGCAATCTGAAAAAAAATATTTGTTTTTACTGATGCAAACTGCTTTTCCAGGGTCAACAATGAACTTTTAAACTTTATAATATTCCCCTCCAAAATGTAGTGTAGTAAAGGAAACCTCCAGTGAATGTCCTTACTTACTACTAACTCTGTAGGTGCATTAATGCAGTGATTTTCAAAGTGGGGTCTGGGGACCCCCGGGGGTTCGTGGCACTCTGCCAGGGGGTCTGTGAAAATTTTTCGGATTCATTGATTTATTATTATCATGTAGTTATTTTTTATTTTTTGTTTGTTTGCAAAAGCCTTCATAGTTCAACGCATAATTGTAAAATCTACACCTTCACCAGGAGACAGCTGTTCATGTCCCGTGTAAAACCAAAAGTAAACATTGACTTTTGTTACGTTACAATTTACGCAACGCTGTTTTACGCAACGCTGTTTTACGCAACTCTGTTTTACGCAACTCTGTGTTACGCAACTCTGTTTTACGCAACGCTGTTTTACGCAACGCTGTTTTACGCAACGCTGTGTTACGCAACGTTGTTTTACGTAGTTTTGTTTTATGCAACGTTGTTTTACGCGACGTTGTTTTACACAACGTTGTTTTACGCAACGTTGTTTTATGTGGTTTTGTTTTACGCAACGTTGTTTTACGCAATGTTGTTTTACGCAACGGTGTTTTATGTAGTTTTGTTTTACGCAACATTGTTTTACGTAGTTTTGTTTTACGCAACATTGTTTTACGCAACGCTGTTTTACGCAACGCTGTTTTACGCAACGTTGTTTTAAGCAACGTTGTTTTAAGCAACGTTGTTTTAAGCAACGTTGTTACACTTCGTAAAGTAAGAAAGTCTGCTAAGGGCGGTTGTTATTTATTTACGTATTTACGTTAAGTTGGTATATTATTATTTTAACACAAACCGTAGTCTTTTTTCCAACCTTAACCAAGTAGTTTTGTTGCCTAAACCTAACCAATCGTTTCACAACGTTAACCACGTATCATTGTGCGTTTTCGCAAGCCTGATACAAGGCTGATATGAAATGTATTTCACGACTGGGTTGGTATAGTGGTTCATAGATTACGTTCTAATCTAACAAATCGACTTTTAGAAATCTGCAAATATGTTTAATACATGTCTAATATCTTTCTAATACATTTCTCTTGTGTTGTTCTTTCACATAACTGAGACTATAGAAGTGTAAAAAATAGTCTATGTCAGATCATACCGAGGGATATACAGGAGTTGGTCCCCAGTATACTCTCTAACTTGTAATGGGTACTTGGCTGAAAAAAAGATTGAGAATCTCTGCATTAATGAAAAGAAATACCTTAAATTTAAGCCTTTTTCAATCAATTTTAATGTCTCAATAAACTTCCAAACCTTGAAGAATTCACCCTCTTAGTCTTAGACATTCAGGGATGCTCTGAGGTGCTGAACTCTGGACATTTTTAAACACCTTGTTAAATGAGTTGCAGGTGCAATCAGCAAGACAACGCCACTTTCAAACTTCGGCACAATCGCCCTCCTTACTGTAATTTATTCCCCTTAAAGAAATGCGGGGGCGGGTGGCGTTTGGGCAGACAGAGAGGGGGAGCTGAGTCTTTGGGTCAATAAAAATCAAAAAAGCAGTTATTGACTTTGAAGCCCTTTGCCGTTTGAGGGAAACCTGAACCGGGCCGATTGTGGCGAGTCGCTCTGGTTGAGGCCGGAGAGGAAATGCAGTGTGACACTAACAGGCTGAAGGAGGAAGTGTTGATGGACTGAATTAAACAAGAGGGGGGGCGGGAGGGGGGGCTGGTTTGTGGGGGCATGACACTAATGTTTTCCATTGACAAGAAGGAAAAGCCCCGCTGCTATGCCACACACACACACACACACAGTCATAAATTCATGCATTTATTCACAGGGAGCGTTCACTCGGAGCCGGCAGCGGGGGCACTTTCCCATGCATACTTTAAGGAAAACATATAAACATTCGGTTTAAACTGAAGCTTGAAGTATGATTGAAAGGTGAAAGATCCATCCAATCAACATTTACCAAACCGCTCTGGTACAAAGTTTCCAAGAGCAGTTTGATTAAAGACTAAAAAATGACCATCAGTCGCTCCGGATTGAAAGAAAAAATAATAAAGATTTAAACATATTTCAGGCTACTGTGACTCAGAGGTACACAAGCTGTCTGTTTCCAATTATGGCTTTTAAGCAGTTTGAGGAAATGTGTGGTAACTTCAAGAGGAAATATTTTACATGTCATGGATGTAATAGAGGAGCATTGTACTTTGTATAAACTGCTGGATCTGGGTTTTATCTGCACACAGGCACAAAAATGCAGCAGTGAAAACAAAGAAGGAGTAAATGTGGAGGGAGTGTTGACGGGGAAAAACAAGCACATGCTGAACAGAACAGAAGCACAAATATGTTCAAATGAGGATTTTCACCTTAAAAGTTTGTGAATTTAACAATAAAAATGCCCCCGAAATTACGTAGAATAGCTGCAGCATCATCGAAAGCAGCACTGAGGAGTGCTCAGGTCAAAGATCAACACCTCAAAACTAGATGTTAAAACGGATATAAATTTGCAATATTTCTTTATGATAAGGAAATACACTGATTTATTGCAGAAGGTAGATGCTGTGCACCAGTCAGAACAAAGCGTACACTGGCATATAAATCAAATTACTGATAAAACCATCTTTTCAAGGCAACCCAAGATGCTTTTCATTTAGATTTATTCCATTATGCAATGGAGCATAATAAATAAATGAAACAATATCATTTTGGGGACTATTCAATTCAATTCAATTCAATTTATTTTTGTATAGCGTCAAATCACAACAGAAGTTATCTCAAGACGCTTTATATATAGAGCAGGTCTATGACCGTACACCATAGTTTAGAGACCCAACAGTATCCACCAAGCGCACTGTGGCCAGGAAAAACTCCCCGATTATCTGTTGTGTAATAGTTGTGAGTATCTTTGATCAGTAAAAAGCAAAAAACACCAAACATTCTCTGGTATCAGCTTCTCAAATGTGAGGATTTCATCAATTGATTAAAATATTTCATCACGATTAATCGCATGATTGTCCATAGTTAATCGTGATGAATCACAAATTAATCGCACATTTTTTATCTGTTTAAAACGTACCTTAAAGGAAGATTTGTAAAGTATTTAATACTCTTATCAACATGGGAGTGGACAAATATGCAGCTTTATGCAAATGTATGTACAGACGTAGGCAAAGTTGTTGGTAACGTTCCGTTAAAGAGAGAAAAACCCACAATGGTCACTGAAATAACTTGAAACTGTCAAAAGTAATAATAAATAAAAATTTACTGAAAATGAACTAATGAAAATCAGATATTGTTTTTGAATTGTGGTTCAACAGAATCATTTTAAAAAACAAACTAATGAAACTGGCCAGGACAAAAATGATGGTACCCCTAGAAAAGATGTAAAATAATGTGACCATAGGGACATATTAAACTAAGGTGTGTCCTGTAATTAGCATCACAGGTATCTTCAAACTTGTAATCAGTCAGTCTGCCTATTTAAAGGGTGAAAAGTAGTCACTGTGCTGTTTGGCATCATGGTGTGTACCACACTGAACATGGACCACAGAAAGCTAAGGAGAGAGTTGTCTCAGGACATCAGAAAGAACATTATAGACCTTCATGTTAAAGGTAAAGGCTATAAGACCATCTCCAAGCAGCTTGATGTTCCTGTGACTACAGCTGCACATATTATTCAGAAGTTTAAGGTCCATGGGACTGTAGCCAACCTCCCTGGACGTGGCCGCAAGGGGAAAATTTATGACATATTGAAGAGACGGATAATACGAATGGTAACCAAAGAGCCCAGAACAACTTCCAAAGAGATTAGAGGTGAACTCCAAGGTCAAGGTACATCAGTGTCAGATCGCACCATCCGTCACTGTTTGAGCCAAAGTGGACTTAATGGAAGACGACCCAGGAGGACACCAAATCATAAAAAAGCGAGACTGGAATTTTCCAAAATGCATATTGACAAGCCACAAAGCTTCTGGGAGAATGTCCTTTGGACAGATGAGACAAAACTGGAGCTTTTTGGCAAGTCACATCAGCTCTATGTTCACAGACGCAAAAATGAAGCATCCAAAGAAAAGAACACTGTACCTAATGTGAAACATGGAGGAGGCTCGGTTATGTTATGGGGCTGCTTTGTTGCATCTGGCACAGGGTGTCTTGAATCTGTGCAGGGTGCAATGAAATCTCAAGACTATCAAGGCATTCTGGAGCGAAATGTGCTGCCCAGTGTCAGAAAGCTTGGTCTCAGTTGCAGGTCATGGGTCCTCAAACAGGATAATGACCCAAAACACAGCTAAAAACACCCAAGAATGGCTAAGAACAAAACATTGGACTATTCTGAAGTGGCCTTCTATGAGCCCTGATCTAAATCCTATTGAACATCTGTGGAAGGAGCTGAAACATGCATTCGGAGAAGGCACCCTTCAAACCTGAGACAGCTGGAGCAGTTTGCTCACGAGGAGTGGGCCAACATACCTGTCGACAGGTGCAGAAGTCTCATTGAGAGTTACAGAAATCACTTGATTGCAGTGATTGCCTCAAAAGGTTGTGCAACAAAATATTAAGTTAAGAGTACCATAATTTTTGTATAGGCCAGTTTCATTAGTTTGTTTTTTTAAATGATTCTGCTGAACCATAATTCAAAAACAATATCTGATTTTCATTAGTTAATTTTCAGTGAATTTTTATTTATTATTACTTTTGTCAGTTTCAAGTTATTTCAGTGACCATTGTGGGTTTTTCTCTCTTTAACGGAACGTTACCAACAACTTTGCCTACGTCTGTATGTATTTATTATTGGAAATCAATGAACAACACAAAACAATGACAGATATTCTCCAGAAACCCTCACAGGTACTGCATTTAGCATAAAAAATATACTCAAATCATAACAAGCTGCAGCCCAAAAGGCAACAACAGCTGTCAGTGTGTCAGTGTGCTGACTTGACTATGACTTGCTCCAAACTGCATGTGATTATCATAAAGTGGGCATGTCTGTAAAGGGGAGACTCGTGGGTACCCATAGAACCCATTTACATTCACATATCTTGAGGTCAGAAGTCAAGGGACCAGTTTGAAAATAGCCATGAAAGTTTTTCCTCACCAAAATGTTGCGCAAGTTGGAGCCTCCTTCGCAACAAGTTAGTACGACATGGTTGGTACCGATAGATTCATTAAGTTTTCTAGTTTCTTATAACGACATTATCTTCATTCGCATTAACTTTGACAGCCAGACATTTATGTAAACTAAATAAATTTTTTGGATTGCTGGCCGGACAAAACAGGAAGTCTGAAGACACTGACGTCATCAGATGATTAATCAATTAATCAGGGAAATAATCCCTGGATTAATTGCCAATGAAAATAATTGCTGATGACTTTGTTGACCTGTTGATGGTTTTTGATGGATACATTCACATATCTCCCTATAGTCTCATTCGTTTATCGTACATTACATAATCATATGTTAAACCTGTTGATCGGTTGACTGATGAGTGAGGGTGATTGCACAATAACAAACATTGTAAATGTGCCAGAGTTAGCCAAGAAGCTGTTTTTTCATGGAGGACAAAACCTGCCAAAATAAAAAATAAATTAATAAATAAATAAATGACTCGATAAATAAATGAATGTCATCAAATGCAGCAAAAATAATATTAAAATAAATGTAGCAATTAATCAATTGATAAAAATGTGACAAAAATGTATATTTCTGTTCATTTGCTTCTTTATTTATTTATCTTTGTATTCATTTCCTTATTAATTTACTCATCTATTTAATTTTCCCTTTTATCTATTTATGTATTTATTTGTATTCATTTTTAAATGTATTTATTTATTTTTGCATTAATTTTTTTAATCAATTTATATTTATTTTTAAATGTATGTATTTGCATTTATTACTTATTTATGATGATTTATAATTTTCCCTTTGCATTTCACCCCCTTATTTCTTTCCCCAAACTTATGTCTTTCTTTCTATTACAACTACAGTTTATCGATATATTTATTTCATATGCGAGTTCTGGCTCTTAATCTTTTTTTTCCTTTGACATTGTAGCCATTAATTTCCTACATGTGTAATGAATAACAATCTACTCTATATGACATACATCGAATACATTACTGTAGACGACACTGTGATTGTGATTTTACTGATCAGACGGTATTATCTTTCATCCTTTCTCTCCCTCGGTGTTTATCGGTGTGAGCGCGGTGATGAAAGCGTGTTTTGATCTGTAAGCCACTTTTCATATCTGGATTTGGGAGGCACATGGCATGGGAGAGGTCAGCGTTTATGGGCATTAACAACAAGTCAGACAGACCTCCCACCACGCGTGCATTCATCTAATAAAGCAGGTCTACTCGAGGCCCTTCACTCTTCAGGCCTTGATAAGGTTGTCAATCACACATTTCTGCAGCCTGGAAGCAGCAGCAGGAGCAGCAGCAGCATTTCTGAGGCCAAATCAGAACCGATAAAGCATTAAAAGAGAATTACGAGATCAAAATCTTTTATCAAGTCTTTCATCCAGCCTCTCTTTTATGTCGTGGATTTGTTCAGTGTTATTCTTTGCTTTAATTAACAGGATTAAAGTGAACTTTGATCAATATCATTTGAAACAATGTCTTGTTGTCAAACCTCCGTTAATCCCTCCCAACTGTCAGATTGCATCACGCCGACCAAGTAAAAACTTGACCAAAGTGGATTTTAGAAGCGGCCCGGAGTCACACGCTGAGGCTCTGCAGCCAAAAATGCAACGTGTCGAGGTGTTCTCAAATATTCTTGTTACTGTGCCATCTTGAAGAATCAAACGTTGTCCTTTTATAGGCAAGAATAGATGTTTCTTGTGGGGAATTATGAAATTGGATTAGAGGCCAATCTGATACATTTGAGGTATATTCTCATACATTACAGAGTTAACATCTGATTTACAATTTTCAGTTAAGTTGCAGTTAAATTTGCACCTGTAATGTGATAAAAAAATTCAATTTGCTCACTTTATATTCAAAAGGATTCTCATATTTTGTAGTTTTTAGTACGAAAAGGAACCACTTTTTCAGATGTTTGGTATCTGACTTTGGTGAAATAAAAGGGTCACTGCAAAACATTTGACTTAGTCGCTGTATGGTATTAGTATTAAAATGGGAATGATAAGGGCAGGGCCGGCTCTGGCTTTTGGTGCCGTAGGCAAAATTCTGATTTGGGACCCCCGACCGACCCCCCGCCGCCGCCTATGCCGACCTAGGGTTAGGGTTAAAGGGACTGTTTGTAACTTTTTAAGCGTATAAATGTAGCGGGTCGCCACACATGCGCGTTCGCATATGCGCGCTCGCGTGTGGCCGGAGTCTCATCTCCGCTGCCTTCTTACCTTCACTCAGACAGCGCGCGCGTTCTCGCGTACTCGCCCCACCTCTACTAGACGTGAACGCGCGCTCACTCCACACTGCAGAAGAGTTAGTTTAGCTCTGAGAATATCTAGTGAATGTACAGGGGACGTTTGTGCAGAAATAACTGCTGCAGCTCCTCCAGACCAACAGAGGTTTTCCGTGTCTTATGAAGTGACGGGGCTCCTCCACGTGTTACGTTGTCGTCTCGTTACCGACCGGGTGCCGGTGTCTCCCTGCGACTGCCGGCTGCAGTCGGGAGGCGATAACGTAACTCGTTGAGTAGCCCCGCTGCCTGAGCCTGCGCTGAGCCAGGAAAAGCCAACACTAGGATCAGCAGTGATTCATGGAGAGACCTTTGTCTGGTCAGCTAACATTACTGCCAAGCAGCTGAAATATAGTGATATTGTGCTTTTAGCTGACGTGTGTCGCCTCACTGTTTTGAGCGATGCTTGTCCATGTCTATTTAGAGCGAGCAAGCGCGAGCTCGACGCTGACTTTCGTTGATTTCAAGGCCACAGGTGTCGCTGTTAACAAGCATTTCTGAAAGTTACAAATAGTCCCTTTAACCTACCCCCCCCAGAACCGTATCCCTAGCCTCGTAAACCCAAACACACATCAGACAACACAATGGTTTTAAGACAAAAATTAAGATTTTTATTTTCATAAATAACTGTATTTTATTATAATATAAATAAACAATTGGTCCCTGATATTGTTGTCTTAAAAGTGTTTACAATTTACACTTTTATTAACAAATAAGTGCGGCCGGGCAGATGAAAAAGTGTTAGAAAGAGAGTTACAGGGGTGGAAAGTGTATTCATTTATTTCTTTATTTATTTGTATATGTGTTACCTCAATGCAGAAAATGAGGAAGGGCGCCCTACGGCATTTTTTATTATTAATATTATTATTATTATTTTTTTAATTTTAGAGGCGACCAGCGCTCCCCAGAAGGTGGCGCCCTAGGCGACCGCTTATATGGCCAATCTCTGATCACTCTCTTACAGTTTGGACTGTGTGGTGAATAATAATAACAAGTAATGATATTTTAGTCCAATAGAAGAACATGGGGCATTATGGAGTTGTATTTCTGATAAAGTGTGTTTGTGCGGCTCGCTGAGTCTGAACAAAATGATCGTCATCACCCCCCCGACTGGATCAGAGCGATCTGGTGGCAGTGACCCCGGCTCCCCTCTTTCACCTTAAGGTGTTGATTGCTTTTAGAGCCCTAAGTCTAGATTGAGGGCTTTTCCCATGGAGATTAGACGATCTGGTTTAAAGCTGTTTCAACAGGTCGCTTGTGAGGGGTCAAAGGTCAATTACATAGTAGTGCCTAATGGTAGCAAATAGCGTCAATCACCTTAAACGGACCAGCGGCGAGACTTGTGCCTGACTTCTGGCTGGAATGTGGAGAATCCAGGGGTTAAGCTGGTGGCATGGAGCGGCTGACCGGACACACACACACACTCACACACACACACACACACACACACACACACACACACACACACACACACACACACACAGTTCCTCGACTCTAAGCTGGCCGAGCTCACTCACCATCACCTACCATTCCATGCTATCAATCTTGCAGTGACCTCATTCAATCTGAAAAACAACACACGTCCCAGAACTGTGGAGAGCATGTGATCGGGAATAAACTGATCTCATGTATGGAAGCAAAGAAACGCCGTAAAAATTCAAATGTTATAAGTAACTCAACTCTGGAGCTGCAACAATCAACTGATTAATAGATTCTTCAACTATTTTTATGATGGATTCAAGAAAAAATGCCAAATATTTGCTGCTTGTTTTTATCATATAGGATACTAAATAAAATATTATTTGAGAAAAGAATCGGCAGATGAATCAATAATTAAAACAACTTTTAGTTGCAGCCCTATTGAATACTTTTTTTTCTACATTGTCTTTATTGAAAGTATTTACAAACAGAATTACAAACAGTTTCAGAAGGTTTAAAAATTATATATAGTACCCCCTACCAATAATAACATTTAAAATCATTTAAGTTCAAGTTAAAGAAAAATGTAACTTTAATTTGATAGTAATGATAATAGTAATAGTTCAGTCAGTTTAAAAACAACAGTATAATAATAATAATAATAATAATAATAATAATAATAATAATAATAATAATAATAATAATAATAATAATAATAGAAAAACCAAAAAGGAAATAAAGTATGAACATTTAAATCAAATTTATAATCATATTGTCTTTCTGCAACTGAATACCTAATTGTGAAATGTAACTACAACCAAATACTGAATAGTGGAATTAAAATGACACTTCATTTTGTAGAGTTGAAATATTTTACTTTCCCAAACATGTATCTAAATGCAGATTTAGGTATGTAGGTTTAAATTACACTCTTTCAAACTCTTTACCAAGTAATTAAAAATTTTAAAAATTTTAAATTTTAATTTTTTACAGTTTCACAAACTGCACATTTTCAAATTTCAGGTTTAGAAATTCACTTAGAAGTCACTTCTAAGACTTTAAATCTTTCCTGCCCTCCTTTGCTTCCACACTCCTCCTCCTCCTGCTCTTTGTCCTCCTCCTCTTCCTCCGATTCTCTCCTTCGTTGCAGCTGAGGTGAAATGGTTCGTCCATGGCACAAACAGCCTGAAGTCCTGTGGAAGACAACTCTGTTGGCACAAATGTCTGCCGTTCACATTTACAGTAAATGATTTGTTAAGGCTGTCCCAGATTGACTCAATAATTAATGACCTCGCCTGGGGCGCACAAACAAATGACTAGGCTGTGTAACCATGACAACGGAGATGACTCATACCCAGAGCGAGCCCCTCACCTGGTCTGATGTGATGTCACAGTGTTTATAACTCACACTAACAGAATGATGTGTTCATAATGGTTTTGTTTGGTTTTGATGTAGATGGAGCAAATTCAATATTATTAATATATTAATATTATAATCATAGGATAGGAGACCGTGCTCATTGATTCACAATAAACTGTAAATGAGCCGTAGTTAGCTTGGAAGGATCATTTTCATTCATGAAAATCTCCTTAAATGGAAGTTGATGAGTAGAAATTTGCCTTTTCATCTTTTAATAGAAGTATATGGTGATACATGTAACACACATGCTAACATTCTGATATTTAGCAGGTACATCTTATTTCAAGATTCAAGATTCAAGATTCAAGATTCAAGATGTTTATTGTCACGCCGGTTGTACAGGTACAAACGTGTGAAATACTTTTCGCTAGGAAGCTCCATTAAATAATAAATTATATTACATTTACATTACAATTATAAAAGGAAATACTTTATACAAGGGCATATTAAGAACATATGTATTAACAATATATACAGTATATACAGTATAAGAAATATGTTTGTGTAAGAATGTGTCAAATTAATTATAGATTTAAAAGTCTGATGGCCTGGGGGAAAAAACTGTTCCTCAGTCTGCTGGTGAGAGTCCTGGGGGTCCTGTATCTTCTACCAGAGGGCAGGAGGGAGAACAGGCTGTTGTGGGGGTGTGTCGTGTCCTTAATGACCCTCAGGGACTTCCTGAGGCACCGCTGGGTGTAATTTTGTGCATTTTAGTGTGTTAGCATGCTAACACTTGCTAAACTGCACTTCCGATAACACAAAGTACAGCTGAGGCTGATGGGAGTGTCATTAGTTTTGCAGGTATTTAATCATAAATCAAAGTAGTGGACAAATTAAAATTTTGACCTACTGGTGGCACTACATGTAAATTCAGAAAATTCAAAATGATTATGAATAATATCTTCTGGGGACAGTGAATAGTTGTACAGAATTTCATGGCAATCTGTTCAAAATCTTTAAGCCTGGTCAAACGTCATTGCTGCTAGCATGGCTAAAATGCAACCAAGGCAACTTTTAACAGATTGTTCTTCATTAAAGGGAATGTTTGTAAGAATCAGAAATGCTTGTTAACAGCGACACCTGTGGCCGTTAAGTCAACGCAAGTCAGCGTCCTGTTGCTCGCGCTTGTGCTCGCTCTACATAGACATGAACGAGCATCATTCAAAACAGTGAGGCAACACACGTCAGCTAAAACCACAATATCACTCTATATTTCAGCTGCTTGACAGTAATGTTAGCTGACCAGACGAAGGTCTCTCCATGAATCAATGCTGATCCTAGTGTTGGCTTTTCCTGCCTCAGCCTCCCGACCGCGGCCGGAGGGAACAGGGGATCTCCGAGTTTTGATCCGAGACGATAACGTTTCTCGCTGCGGAACCCCGTCACTTCACAAGACACGGGAAACCTCTATTGGTCTGGAGGAGCTGCAGCATTTATTTCTGCACAAACGTCCACATTCACTAGATATTCTCAGAGCTACGAAGTCTTCTGCAGTGTGTAGTGTGCGCGCATGCACGTGAGGTGGAGCGAGTTGAGTGAAGGCAAGCAGACAGAGGAGCATTGGAGCAGAGTACAGCAGAGACTCTGGCCCTGGAGACCAAAGCTACGGTCTCCCCCGCATCCTCCAACCGCGGCCAACACTGTTTTGCAAGATGGGCTTCATTAGATAGAACTTTGCGGTTTTGGTGCTTCCGTGTAGTTTGTGTTGGAGTCTGAGTCTGAACAGCGTAGTCACACGCGAGCGCTCATGGAACACCGACCCGCAATGATTTATACGTGTAAGAAGTTACAAACAGTCCCTTTAAAAAAAGAGATCAAGTATTCACAATAGACAATTCCAGATTAATCCCACCATTCCCCACTCACCTGATCATCACCTGCAAGCACATCTGCTCCTCATTCACCTAAATCAGCCACTCTATATACATGTACTAAACCTCCCCACTAGCACTAGTCATGGCCTTGCATCAAAATCTAGTTATAAGGCCTTTATTTTAATCAAAGGCTGCGTTTAATTACCATACTAAAAATTACCACAAACTAATTTACACATAAAAATCATGTGGCCAGATTCAACAGGGGCCCCACTTGCCCCAGGGCCCTCGAACAGGTTAGTCTGGCCATGCCTAAATTGTGGCTACAGCCCTGGTGCAGAGAGCACTTCATTTGTATATAATGTGTCTGTTTCTTTCGTTGCTCTCAAGTTTTAACCATCCAATCTGAAACCTGTTGTTGCTCCAGAAATATTTACACAATCATCATTTGATTGACAATAATAATAAATAGATGACAAATCCCTGGTGCAAACATTCGTACAGTATCATCCTACAATGAGGCACAGCTCTCAGTGTCCCACACACATTATTTGTATATGCAGGGTTTTGTTTCCATGCCTCCTTTGGCCTGAAAATTCTTCCGCAGGGAACAGCACACTGCAATCAGGCCTGGTTTATGGCAGCCAATCTGCCTTTCACTGGAGACTAAGATTGATGACGCCTGTCTTGACTGACTGGCACTCAGAGCGAGATGCCGCTGTCCGACATGCACCGCACACTCATAAACCTCAGTCCATCTGGTTGGAGACAAACAAGGGAAATGTGTCCATAAATTCTTAACTTGCCTTGAGAAATTCTGAATGTTGGACAAGCGAAGAATAAACAAAAGAACGTAGTGGGCCTACTGTGAATCACGTCTCAAACAACTGGAAACTACTGCACATCCTCGTATCCTCCAGTCACGGTGCCCTTTTGACCCGCTGACCAGACTACTTACATTAACTAGACACAATGTATTCTCCCATGAATGCAGCGTTAACCACCACAGGCTCCCATTGACACTCAAACGGAAGTATTTTTACGGCCTCCAGGCACCACTGAACAAGTTTAAAGCAGCTTAATTGCAGCATTGACCTGATTGGCAGCTACATGAATGTGACTTGGTGGGGAAGAGGCCACAGACTGTTAACTGCAGCGAGGTGCTAAGAAGAAAAAAAAGGTTAATGAGCTAAACGCTGCACTGCCAGGCCAGCTTTCAAGTTGGGATTCATTTCTTTATACAGACTAATAAATGTGTCTTATGAGAAATGTACGGTGGCCCTGAGGTGCAAAACACAACAACATTGGATGAAACACATTAGCGAAATAGAATACACAACAAAGTTGTTTTAGACACTAAAATTCATTGGGTCAATTTGGCACCAACACAATAATGGTTACCCATGGTTAGAAAACAACCCAAAACAAAGAGTTGTTTTGACTCTGTGTCAGTGTTTTTTGTATAGATAATACTGTTGGATTATTTACCCACATTAAAATATGTAATCTTTGCAAACTGTTTAAATCTACTCTAGCTGCAGTGTGTGGGATCTGGCGGCATCTAGCGGTGAGGTTGCAGATTGCAACCAACTGAAACTTCTCCTTTGTGCCAAGCGTGTAGGAAAACTATGGTGGCCGTTGCGAAAACGCGAAAACGCGAAAACGCGAAAACGCAAAAACGCGAATGGCCCTTTCTAGAGTCAGTGTTTGGTTCGTACATTCTGGGCTTCCGTAGAAACATGGCAGCCGGCTCCATGAAGAGGACCCATTGCATGTTTAGATATAAACGGCTCATTCTAAGGTAAAGAAAAAAAACAACAATTCTTATTTTCAGGTGAAAATACACTAAAGAAAACATAATTATTAATATTATAATCTATTTCTGCTACATACTTACACACTATTCCTTTAAATATGCACATAGGTTTGTACAACTAACAATACATTTTAGGGTAAAACTTGGCCATATTGTGTCATATTATGACACATATAATATTATGTTTTGTGATTTATTATAAAAATGTTGCACAATTCATTGTTGTGTTGTGATGTCATGTTCTGTGAATTGTTGTGTTTTCTATTTTTCTATTAAAGCTAGGGTTGGTTATCTTCTTCAAAAACATTGGTTCAAAATCTGGTATCTGTGGCTGTCGCAGGATTGTAATAAATGAAATGATTGGACGGGCTACCTACGTGCACTCTGCCCATGCACTCATTGCCCATCCCCAGTGTCTTTCACTAGCTGCTAGCTTGACAGCTGTGAATATTAACAATAGCCATGTTCGCATTCATAATGATAATTTTGGGGGAGTGGCTTTGGAGGAAGGCCTGAAGGGACAGGCTGTCAGTTTTGCAGACTTTCTCACTAGATTTAGCGACTGTTGAGTTCTGCTAGCTACTTTAATTGGAAAAGAGATGACAACACTGGTATGGGTTTTTCGGTTGATATTTTTTTTAAATCTAGCGTACTCTTGCTGATTACTGGCTCTACCTTTAATGTGTTTTGCACCTCAGGGCCACCGTAGTACTGCCAATTATGACCTCATGTTTGTTGTCATGTTCGTTCTTCTCCAAAGACATAAATTCAACAAGGTTTTATTCCAGAGTTTTAAAATGCCATCTGGGACAAACATTGCAAACTTTACACAACCAAACCATGAGATTCAAATGCTTGTCTGGTACAGTAGTAACAGGAAATGAGGTAATGAGGGCCTCTTTGGTAGTGCACAGCATGGAGAGTGATGCACTGACCCGTGGCAACCCAGACAGGTCCACTGAACTTTAAAGGTGAATTGGATCAGGGCCCCTGCCCGGCCGCTCAGCCAAAAACCTCCTGATGAGGGCTTAGCGGCGGCAGTGAAAGCAACCTAATGAGTGAGGAGTAATCAACACTATTACCGGGCCTCGCAAGCGCACCCAAGCTTCAGCCCAGCAGGCTGTAATGTCGTTTACTGCCAAACTACAGGTTGATTCACTGTGAGAGTGACTAATCAGGAGAAAGGAATATTAGTGAATTTAATGGCTTTAGTGTACATCTTTGCCATTTCTAGGCCGAAGGCGGAAAAAAAGCTTTGATTAATAAGCTTAAGTGGTCTGTAACCATCTGGGGCTCTACCTAAACTGATGACCTCACTGCCTTTCACTGGCTGCAGTCCATCCTGCAACATGTCCCTGGCAATCAAAGAGCAGCGCCAACACAAAGGCCAAGTCAAGAGCAAAACCTACAAGGTCACAGTGAAGACACTAATTCGACATGTTAAAGACTGTTTTTTTGCAGTTACATATGAAAGACTGAAAAGAGTATTTCAGTAAAATGTTATTCAAGGTTTATGAATGTGGAGGTGAAAGCGCAATCTCATTCTCAAAATGAATAGCAAACTCATGATAAGATAGGAAATGTGGGCTTTGATCCAGATAACAATAAAAAGCCCAAAAGTACCACTTGATATTCAAAGAAACTTTTCAAAAGCTGCAGGAATCAGGATTTGTTTTGGCCACTAGGGGGCAGAAAAACTCACAAAGAAAGACCCACAGCACTGACATATTATAGCCTTTCAAGTTGATATAGTGAACTTGTTAGCAATCAGTTGCTTATTTACACAACCAGCCAATACAGAGCAACATTATTGTTTATTTGGAATTGTGTCCACCTGATTAATATAAGTACAATATTCACTTTTAGCTCTCATATACTTTTAGCTCTGTTTTGGTCTCCACCAACTCCTGAGGGAAATATCTGTCTCTTTAGCTACTAAATGCTACACTATGTTCACCAGCTGGTCACTAACTTTTTTTCGCTGTTGGTGCTGGGCTGCTTGCTATGGCTTGAAACAAGGTTGATGAGAGCAGTGAGATTGAACCAATCGTGAAACCAAAACAATGAGCTAAAAGCAGTTAAAAAGATGAGCAGCAGAGTTCTCTGTTCCCTTTTTACATGATAGTCATTTGGGGTCACTGTATAATAATATTTGAGCATGGAGGGCCATTGTTGATCCTGGAAATGCATATTGTAATAACTAGGGCTTGTGTTAACTTTGACAGCCCTAGAAATAAAATATTCCTAATTCAAGGCTCACTTACTTGCTATTTCTGGACCTTTCAGCCATATACACAACCACCTGTTATATCGTGACCAGAAGTCCATAATGAGGTCATGAATTTACAACTGAACATTCATTGAAAGTCATGGGATACAGTCAAAACATTTGTTAAAAAAAGCTAGTTAGTGAACATTGACTTAAAGGTCCCATATTGTAAAAAGTGAGATTTTCAAGTCTTTTATATTATAAAGCAGGTTTAAGTGCTATATAAATACTGTTAAACTATCCAAACGCTCAATATACGGAGAAATACACACAGGCCGTATTCAGAAATTGTGCGTTTGAAACAAGCCGTTAGGATTTCTGTCCATTTGTGATGTCACAAATATACAAAATTTAGACCATTACACGGTTTTAAACATAAACATTCTAAATGTGTCCCAGTTAATTTCCTGTTGCAGTGTATGTTAATGACATCAGCTCACAGGAAGTAAACATGGACCCAAGCTGTTGCCTAGCAACGTAATTCCGTTGCAATTCCGTTGAAATGCACTAAAACGGAGCGGTTCATACAGAGGATGAATACAGGCATATTCAGGCAGACAGTATGAGGAAAATAAAGTGTTTTTTTTAACATTACATCATGTAAACATGTTCTAGTAGAAACACAAAATACAAGTATGAACCTGAAAATGAGCACGATATGGGACCTTTAAGAATATTTAATCATATAAAAAAAATACTGATAGAAGCTTTAACAGCTTTGAGTGTAACATAGCATCCACACATTCCCATGCTAAAAAGCCAAAAAACTACTTGGCCAGCTCTAGTTGTTGTAATATTCTTTATATAACTTTTTATTGCAGGATGACAAAAGAGTTCTAAACACAAGCTGCAGCAGCTGTTATTCAAGGGTTCTAGTATGTGCTCCATACTGTTTGCAGGCAGGTACTGTCGTCTCCGGGCCTCCTGCACCAAATCGAGTTCAAAAGTTTAAAGTCGGGCAGGATCTGTTGTCGGGACACTCTAAGCAACTTACGGACTTATGGAGGCATAATCCTTTGTGTGTAACTGATTTAATGAACAAAGTAAAAACAGAGGGTTGATCTCCTAATCCCTCAAATAGTACAAGCTACTTGAAATACTAGTGTACTACATTTCTTTCCCTTGATGTTAATCAGGACTGTAAATCCGCAGATCTTAAGATTCTGATTTATCGATCTTTCAGAGCGGAATAAAACAAGAGCAAACTGTTGGAGGAGGATCTGTAATATATCATACTGCATACTTTTAGATGGAATCTCTGCTAATGGTGTGTGTGTGTGTGTGTGTGTGTGTGTGTGTGTGTGTGTGTGTGTGTGTGTGTGTGCGTGTGCGTGCTGGATTCTCCGGCATGTGAAAGAGATAGAGTTTCATAAGGAGATCTGGTCGTTAATTCGACTGTTTATCTCGATGCGGAGCTCTGGACTAAATTTGAGTGTAATATATGATTCTCTCAGACACGTTTTATCTCTTCCGTCCACCTCCTCCTTTTCTCCTCAGCTTCACCCCCCCACCCCCATCCTCCCCCTCCACAGACCCCTCCACACACTCATCCTCCTTTCCAAATACCTTCCAGTCAAAAAACACCCAATCCTGCTGGTTATCAGTCTAATGCATCATCACTCCCATTTTCTCACGTTAACTGAGCTAATCCATGTTTATCTGCGCGTTCACCACTGCGACCCCCCTATTAAAAGTTTTACAGGTGCTTTTGAAGCAGTTTGTCATATTTACTTCTACAAAACAAGACATCACTTTGATTCAAGGCATCACTTTAGATCGGGGGGGGGGAAGCGTTGATGCTCTGCAGCTGCTGCAGATGTAACGGACCAAGAAGAGCCGCGCCAGGTCTGGTTTCAAACCGCACGGATGGTTTATGTTGGCCCCCGATCAGGATCCACAGTTCCCCCTCTCAAACTTTTCCACAGTGCATTATTTTGACTTCTTCCTCGCTCAGCACATATATATATTTGTAATAAAGTGTTACAGCTGGGAAAAACATTTATTTGGCAAATAATTTATGGTGTTACAAGTTTGTTGTTTTTTGTAGTTTATCTGTAAGGGCTTCACTCCAGTCAGACACTTAAACCTTTAGTTACGTACAAGCTTATAGTGCCACCTTGTGGTAGAACTCAATAGTTTGATTACACTTTTACAAACACCTACAGGATGATGTGCTGCAAACATGAACACATTATTTGAATACACCATGTGGCCAAAAGTATAAGGATACATACTTGTGTGTATATTTGGTCTGGGGTCATTTATTGTGGTTTGGGCTGAGCACCTTAGTTCCAATTAATGGAAATAACTTCAAATTATTTAGACAATAGTGTGCTTCCAACGTTGTAAGCGTTTGAAGTAGACTTTTTCCTGTTTCAACATGAACAGTTTCTTCCCTCAGGCCGTCACTCTGATGAACAATTAATCAGTCAGACACTGTCAATAACTCTCTAACACTAAAATATCCGCTGCTGCCGTTATAGATTAGAATTTACAGTCTTTAATGAACATTTTTCTGTCCGTTTAGGTACATATTGCAATATGTATCTGTCACTGTAAATACAAGTCCTTCACTGTACATACAGTATGTAGACATCTTCACATGTACATACTGTAATCATCCAGTCCATGTATATCCATCCAGTGTTTATTTCTTTGCACTATTTGTATTGTTTACAACTTCCAGAACACTTGACCTGTTCATAGACATTTATTTTAAAAATTATTATTGTTGTCTTATTTTACTGTTGGTCATTGTTGTTCCTAGCTGTTATTTTTTATTCTGTGTAACTACATTGAGAGAGCTGCATAAAACCGGAGTCATATTACATGTATGTATATACTTGGCAATAAACCTGATTCTGATTCTGACAATGCCCCCTGTGCACAAAGTGAGATCAACATCTTGACTGGCCTACGCAGAGCACTGATCTCAGCCCCATTCATTAGGATAAACTGGAATGCTATATGGCATATTTTCACTGGCTAATGCTTAATTACTGCATGTGTGTCTGTTCCTGTCTGTATGACGTGATGTGGGTCCCTTACTATCTTTAAGCGGGGAGGTTGAGTGGTTGTTTGCACATGCAAGCACATTGAGTTTACGTGCAATGAAATGTGCTAAAATTGCCTTGCCTTTCTCTTGTATTACAGCCCGACATCAGTGTCTGACCTCATGAATGCTCCTGTGGCTGTATGGGATAAATAATCTCTGCAGCCAGGCTCTAAAAGCTTGTAGAAAACCTTCCTAGAAAAGTGGAAGCTGTTATAGCAGCAGAATAATGCCCATGGTTTTAGAATGATGTTCAACAATTACATATGGGTGTTATGTTTGGGTGTCCACATACCTTTGGCCACATAGTGCACATCACAATTTTACAGATTATGTTGGAACTCAATAGTTTGAATGTACTTATATCCACTGGAAGATACAAAGCAAACATTAGCACATTGTTTGAATCAGGGCTGTCAAAATAAACACAATACAAATTTGTTAATACAAATTTGTTTTAACGCCACTAATTTCTTTAGCGCATTAACGCAATCGATCTTTCGGGGGTTGTAGCGGGCCTTAAAAGCTAGAGCAAAGATACTGGCATCATATGAAACTAGAAAACCTGATGAATCCATCGGTACCAACCGATGCTATGTGACCATGGTAGCTTGTGGCGAAGGAGGCTAAATAAGGCTCTGAATTTACGCTAAATTTTGAGGAAGAAAAACTGGTATGGACATTTTCAAAGGGGTCCCTTGACCTTTGACCTCAAGATATGTGAATGAAAATGGGTTCTATGGGTACCCAGAGGACTTTGACCAATCACAGGTAATTTCAGAGAGAGAGCGATCCTATTGGCTGTGCTCCGGTCATGTGAGCGGTACTTGGGATTCCTTCAAGCCATCTCAACCTGATCTCAACATGTCTGCCGGGTCACAAACTCTCTCATTTTACAGCTAAACCGTGCACTACAAGATGATTCTGAGAACATTTGATGAGAGAAACAGGCATTAACGTAACACAATATTGATTCATATTTGATCAGCGCTGCCTAGTTTGACCGTTTGGTCGGAGTTTGCGAGCGATTGACAGCCGACTCTCATAGACAGCAGCTGGACAGCAGACCTCAGATCAGCTCTGACTGCTTGTTTTCCTCCGGTCTGTGAAATCTTGAAAATGCAGTTAGGAGCACCGGAGGACACAGAGGAACATGATTTTTTTTCAGGTTACCTGTTTCATGTACTACTGTCACGATATAGCGACCGTTTTATAAAAATAACTTTTTTTAATCATATTTGCACCAATCTCGCCTACTTCAGCTTTAAGGTACATTTTGAACAGATAACAAATGTGCAATTTATTTGCAGTTAATCACGATTAACCACGGACAATCACGCGATTAAATATTTTAATCGATTGACAGCCCTAGTTTGAATACATACTAGTTATTATTCTGCTCTGCAAACGCATTAGTTAAATATTTAAAAAAATCTTTAAAAAAAATGTACATATGTTACAGTTGCTTCTACATTCAAAGATCACCTAAACAACTTCTCAGTTTGATTTCCTACCTTCCAGGCAGTCATTTTCATTCAATGTGTCAATAATTCAACAATGTTTTCATGTAATGAGACTTGAAACTTGCTTTAGGTAGCTAATCCATCACAGTGAACATTTTGTCGTATTTCTTTGTAAAATTATATTTGCATGGCAATGGAGCTGAAAGCAGGGACTGTTTTAAAAAGTGCACGTCCAGCATGCTTGGACATGACACATTACAGAGTGAGCTCTAACTTTTCAATGCAAAACATGAGCTAAAATCACTCATTATTATCCTTTTCACATCATCCAAATTTGCTTCTCATTTGTCTCCAGGGTTGGATTTTTGGACAATAATTAGCATCATAGCCAACTCTCAATGGCATCTGACTGTCAGATGCCTGAGTGTCATTAAATGCAGCATTTAATGAGTTTTCAAAACAGTGTGTGCTCACAACTGGAAAAAACAACTCATTATGATGGATTACCTGCAGTGAGTCAATCACATTTTGAGTCTCAACAGCTGTACATTGAACTTTTCAATTGACAATTGCCAAGACACAAAAACTGGTACTTGTGTGGCACAATTACTGAAACCACTAACTCATGTTACCTATCTATTGACCAGAGGCCTGTACTACAAAGCAGGATTTGGCATTAGCGAGGTAACTTCATGGTTAACCCTTCAGGGTTTTCCGTCCTACGAAGGTGGTTCACTTCTTACCGGGGTAGATCACCATGGTGACTTATGCTGAACGGCTAACCTGCTCCGGAGCAGGTTATGTTCCAGATAAGAGATCAGCTCGTATAAAAGCACCTCCTACTCACCAATCAGAGCTCAGTGCGCAGATCGTATGGTAATATTACACATATATGAAGAAGTTTAAGTCATAATCCAGGCTATAAACAACACAGTTTAAACTGACAGATGCAGGAAAGACAGCTGGATTTATGCTGTGGGTGTTTACCACTTTGAATTATGTTTTTATATTTATTTTTTACTTGCTCTCAAGTGCGTTTCACACCGCCGGAGACGGGGACCCAGCTGAAAGAAGGTTAAAATAATCATAGATGCCTCTAATTTAATAATGGGCATAATGATGTGTAACCCATCCATCCTTGATTTTTCTTAAAGCTATTTATATCCAAACGACTGTATCTGACTTTTCAGTTTTCCGTTAAATTAATAAGTCTGTTAATTCACGCATTCACACATTGGGAGTTTTATCTTTCACCAGCTGTCCTTCCTGCATTTGGCAGCTTCAACTGTGTTGATTTTGAGTCTGGTTTAAGTGTTTAACTTCTTCGTATTTGTCTAATATAATTTACTCTTCCTTTGTAAAATGAGCCGATCTGCCTGTCTGTCTGCAAGTCTGTAGACTTGTCCATGTCTGTGATTGGTCAGTAGACTTGTCCATGTCTGTGATTGGTCGGATGCTGCCAACACCTCCCCGTTCATGTGAACGCGCTCATAGCCAGACTGAGAAACTCTGGGTTTATTTACCGAGTTGATAACCAGCGTCGTAGGACCGCTCAGTGGGATCTCGGTTGTTAGGGTTAGTTAAGCCAGATAATGAGAAGATACCCTGGGGATGTTGAACTGGCTTCGTAGTACAGGCCTCAGGTCTGCTAAACCATAAACACATTGTCTGCTTTACTCCAAGTTTGAAATTCTAAAACACACTTTTTGCAAAAAAAATACACAATTATCTACATTAGACACGTCATTCAAAATTAAAAGCCTGTGTGTGTTGTTTGCTAAACAATGTTATTGAAATACCACACTCATTTATCAATCATTTGCACTCAGGTTGCACCTGTGAAAACACCTGTAACCAAATAGATCACCAAGAAATCCGGAACTGAACACTATAAATAGGTTTTCTCTTTGGTGTGCACAACATGCATTCACACCAAGAGCGAAGCAGATTTTTGCCTCGCTTTACTCGTGCAAGTTGGAACGTCGGTATCATTTGTGTTCGTTCGCGCTAGACACGTCAGAGAGGAGAAGGAGCAAGACGACAAGCAAACAACTTTTAAAATGCTTGTTTTCTGAATGGAGTTTGGATTGATCCGTGCTAGGCTATGCTAACATTGTAGCTGCTCCATCAACACTCAACATAACGTCATCTAAGCATAAATACAGCAGCAACGTTATTGTAAACGAATCAAAGTATACAAGTAATAACTGAATTCATGCTTTGTCAAGTCTGTCCGCAAGACGACAAGCAAACTACTTTGTGGTTGTTTCTACCATAGACAGTCTGTGGTTTATACACATACATATATACACAGAGTTTTGTCCGGTCTCTGTACAGATATGAGGTACTATCGTAGCTCTGGATGCCCACAAACAGCTACAATATTTTTTTCCTCCATTTCTGATTGAACAACGTCAGGACGTCAGTGACGACCGGAGGAGAATCTCAACTCTGAGAGACTTTCAAGACACAGCGTTACGCAAATTTCTCGCTCGAGTTGAAATATTTCAGGGAATGAATGACGCTAAATTTAGCGTCACGCCATTTGCGTCACCCGGCGGGAATTCGTGTCTATTCGCCTCTTTGTGTTGACTTTGTATGTAATGGCGCTGCACGAAAAGTTCGCTTCGCGCTTGGTGTGAACGTACCGTAGAGGACTGTGATTGCAATATATTGTATTTGGTTTACAGTATAATACAGTAACTATGTTCATGTCATCTTCAGTTAAAGTCATTGTGTGTTATGAGTATATGAGTATTGAGAATAAACACATTGCATTTGTGTGCGTAGCCTATATTTATAGCATGCTACAAATGAAAATGCCAAATAGTGTTTTATTCTTAGCACATCACTGTGCAGTTGGCATCTGGAAAGTACTATTTCTTTTATGTTTGTGTGTAAAGTTGTGATGCAAGAATACCATTTTTAGAAGAGTTTATGTCGTTTTGAAAGAAGAATTAGCCTTTGCAAGAGATGTAAGATATTTTGTATTTCATGTATATGTTTTGGATTTTGTCTGTAGAGTTTCGACAAAGTTTAAGAAATTGTGTTTTAGCAATTGCAAAACACTAAATTATTGTTGTTCACAGGAAAGAGTAATTTAGTAAGTTGCAGGTCAAAAGTCAGTGATGAAATCTGGGTCAAAATTTGTCTGAATTTGGTTTAATTTTTAGATCCCCAGGCCACATATAACTCTATCAACAGCATTCCAGTGTTGTCTATTGCACACAAGGAAGTGTAGCCATTGTAATGCTGTTGAAACAATGGTTATAAGTAACCTAAACCTACACTTTTTAACCAAATTTAGTCCAGTTTTAAATGTGTAGACTTTTTTTAGCCTGTAAATCACTAAATGGGTTCATTGGGTTTACTCAGTCTAAACAGGTTGTTGGTCTCACAGTACAGTACATGTTTCCTTTCACTGCAGTTTTGCAGCTTCCGTTCCACAATCTCCGGTCTGTGAGTTACCTCCTCTGGTTACTATGCTGTGTCGATGTCATCGTAGTCATCGTCAGATGAAGAGTTTTGGTCGGGGCTCACAGGAGAGTAGAGGGGGCCGTCATCTTCATCACCTAATGATCGGACAATAATAAAGATCAGCAAATGTGATGATGATGATCACATTTTTTCCACAAGTGTCACACTAATGAAATTTACCTGAATTCTGCAGGTTGGTTTCTTGTCCGGGGTAAAGTTGATCTTTGCTGTAGGTGAACCTCGAAGGGTCAAAAGCATCGTTGGCAACAGATGACTGGCCTGCTCCTGGCTCTGTAATTTGTGAGAGCACAAGTGACAACACTACACTACTGTATCTATCGTGTGGAAACCTTTTTGAGACAGTTTCAGGTTGTCTTTCATATCCTCCTTCCTCTAAGTCATGAGTGTGTTTTTCTTGACTCTAAGCTGTAAATACCCACAGATTTAGTTTAGGGACCATACAAAAAATATTGCTGAATCTTATATTTAAAAAGCTAAACACTGCCCAGTGTTATCATTTTCTTTAGAGAGAAAAGAGCTGCAACACCCTCACCCACTATTAACTGAAATAGGAAGGAGTTTATTATGGTGGAGCCTAATTTCAAATCTTAAAGGAATAAATTAGTTTAGCTAATTCCCTTTCTTGCCAAGAGTTACAAGAGAAGACTGATACCAACAGCCAGTTAGCTCATTTCATTTCCGTACAATTCATTTGTGTACAGTCCCTTAGTTCATTTTTACGGCAACATTACAACAAGGTACTGGCTGAAGGGAAGCAGGTGAATGACTCCGACTGACCGGGAGTGACCTTGACATAGCCGTTGTTTGTGTTTTCGTAGCATTCCCCGGAGGAGGTACTGGAGGTATCAAATGAGTCCACTGTGATCCTTGACACTCTGGCATATTGAGCCTCTGCGGGGTCGCCATTAAAGACTCCCATCACTTCCTCTGTGGGTTCAGGGGCTGCAAAATGAAAATTAGAATGTAATATTAAAGACACAAGAATAATTAAAAAAATACAAATTAAATGAATTATCTCTTGTGAAAGGGATCATGTAGGTCTATAGTTTAAACTAAAACGGAAAAAAAGTTTTAATGTTTATTGCGAGAAAATGTAATATGTCATGGTTAATTCTCTCAATGTTTGTGCCATCCTCTGCCTCACAGACGATTACATATTATTGTGTGTATTTGAGATCTGTGTAACATCTTTGTTTCTGTGGCATCCAACAGTGACTCACCTTCCTCGAAGAGGCTGTCGAGACCTGAGGGCCTCATCAAAGGGTTCACGTCTGCTCTGTACCTCTGAGAATCTGGATACAAAACGATGCACAGGAGGCATTGTTTTAATCACAAACCATCCTGCAAGCATTCGGTGCAAACAGCATTGATCTGCAAAGACCGCACACACACACATGCATGGCAGAGCAGCTTCAACCGCAACATGCAGCAGCACAGGGAGAGAAGATCTTAAGAGGCAAAGACTGAGAAGCACACAGGAATGAATACAAAAGGAAATAAAAGAACATAGCTCACTCCGAAAGGTTGATAAAGGGACAGACGGGTCATTGTTTGGCTCATACTGCTCATAGTCTGTATCTACTGACGTGCTGTCAACACTACTAAGCTGGGTCCAAAGATACCTGGGATTGGAGGGGACTTTTAGAGACAAACACAAAGAAAATGACTTCATGAGACGACTATTTCCGGTGTAAACGCTGGACAATTCTGCAACTTGTGCATGTATATAAATACATATATGGTGTAAAGAAAGAAAAGAGTAAGTTGTGTTAGTATCCAATGTATTACATTCTGCTCACACATTCAGTCTTTTTATTTATCATATTGTTGGAAATGTTCAGTCCCTGACCTTCTGTCTGCAGTGGGTTGGAAGTGACCTTGACGAGGTCGACAGTGTCTTGGTAGCTGTTGTGATGATGTTCAGAGGGAGGTCGTGGGTTGGTGCGAGTCTGCTGGAGCAAGTACGCTGCGGACACAATTACCAAGATATAGAGAATTATTATCTTATTTAATTCATGCTTTGTGTTTAACTGTCTGGAATGTCTACTGTCTGACAGAAGGATTTTTTATCTTAAAAATGAGAGTTGGAGATATCAATAGACTGAAGAGTTGGGATTAAATTAGATACAGTATGCTGTGTTTTGAAAAACTGGAATACTGTTGGAATATTTTCAGGACAAATGAGATGGAGACTTTGTTGATATGTAGTCTGTTGTTGAGATTACAGATCCTCTCAGACATGTTTTAAGACATTTGAATAATAATTTGTCTGATGTGTTTTTTTTTCCTCCGAAAAGTTGTACCTTGTACCTTGTATTCTTAAAACACATCTAATGCTTCATTGAAAAATCCAGACTCTTTGAATATGTTAATATTGTTCTTAAAGTTGCATTAATATACAAATATATGCAAATATTTAAGTCTGTTTTTTTTAAATATAAAGAAATTCTGAATTGATTTTTTTTTTTTTTAAAGAATAAGCTCCTCTACCACTCTGATGAAGGAAATTAAGGCAAAACTGTTTGCAGAATGAACATTATCAGAAGTATATCGAAGAACGCACACTGTTTTTCATTTACTTTAATCTGATGAAGAGCACAAGGCATCTGTAACTGAAGCTTCATAATAATCAAAAACAGAATGTGATGATTTCATTGATTCTGTTCACAGCTCCTGGTGGCAAAAGCAAACCTTAGTTTCTAGAACTGATGGTAAATCGGGTGCAGAGGTACTGAAATCATGAGAGCAGTGAGACTGTAGCACAGACTTGAGGTGAGGAGAACCAACCGTGTCTTCTCCTGTAATGGCAGCAGAGCATCGAGTTTGTAATGAGAACCACGAGGAGGAGAAGAGCCAGAGCGATGATGCTGAGAAGCAGTGTAGAATCTAACGAGAATCCTTTAGCACAACCGTCTGAGGTTACACCTTTTGGGATGGACAGAAAGAAAAAATACACATCATTCTCATACTTTCTGGTAGTTTATTAAAGAATCACATGGTTGGTTATAATTCTCAGTGTTTGTTCATGTGACTTTTAAAACATACTGAGCCATATTTTGTTGTCCTACTTAGAATATTGAAAGTATCATTTATAAACATAATGTGATATACAGTATGTCTGTTTTAAGTAAGATAAAAAGCTAATATATTTACCGGTCGTCCAGTCGGTCATTACGGTTACATTAGGTATGGTGGTGGTGGTGGCTGAAGGAAACCCCAGGGAACCTGCAGGACAAAAGTATCATAATTTTAAGCAAAATTTAAATTTAAATAATTATTTAGGACACAAATGCAAATTATTTTACACCATAACTATGGCCTTCGTTATTACTTAATGGAAAGGGAAAAAAATATCACCTGAAAGTGCAAACATTTGTATGTTAGTTTAAATTTTCAGTTGATAAAAATTGAGTGCAGAATTCTGGTCCGGTCTTACAAATAGCTAAAATCTTGAAGATTTACAGAGGGGTTTATCCATCTCGTTATATAGCTATGATCAAAACATAATTTAAAAGACATCTGTAAGTCACCAGCTATTTATTGATTTATTGACAAAAAAGTCAAATAATGAAATGAGAATATATTTTTATACTCAAAAATAGCTGGAAACAAATGAAAATTATCTGTATTAAAATAATAAAAAACATGTTGCTGCTTTTGATTCATGTTTTGTTCATTTTGTATAAGTATAAAAAGATGAATATTTCTGCCAAACCATTTTCATGTGCTGTTCCCCCTATTTTACTGTGTCAAAGCCAAGACATCAGGTCTTGTTGCCTAATACGAAGCCAACTCTAGACCTATACCTATGTTGTTGTTACTTCATTAACAAACACAGACACTGTGTCACTCACCATTACAGATGACGCCGGATGCTTTAGCGGACATGCACAGATGTGGTTTGTTGACGAACTCCATGCACTGCCACAGATTCTGCATATTTGAACTGCATTGGTAAAACCACTGTGTCCCGTTGTTGAGGGCGAGAGGAGGAAGAAACTGAGAGAATTTCAGCGGTTCACCACACTGCAGCATGGAGCACACCATGGAGGCCATGTCTTTATTCCAGCAGTTATCACACACCGCACCCCAGCTGCCATTACGGTGGACCTCCACTTTACCAGAGCAACGGTCCAGACCTCCAGTCAGTCTGACTGCTTTCATCTCTGCAGAGGAAGAGGAGGAGAATTAGAGGAAGATAAATACAGTATTCTCTGAAGTAGATTAATGTTGTGTGAATAATTCCCTTTATGATATCACCATTGAAGACACTGAAGTCATGTACTTGTTATTTTTTCTTTGGGGATTTTATGAACCTGAGGGTAGTTTACATTTAAAGTTATAACCTACATAAGGTGGGTATTTAATGGGCAAATTTACACTCAATTTGACTACATGGCAATGTTGGTCTGTCTGTCCACCACTTTGTTAGATTAGAAGAATTAGATAGAATTAGATAGTTTGCCATGAAACTTTGTACAGACATTCATGTTCCCCAGAGGATGAATCCCCCTGACTTTGGTGATCCCTTAACGTTTCCTCTAGCGCCACCATGAGGTTCACATTTGTGGTTTTGAGTGAAATGTCTCAACAACTATTGGAAGGATTGCCAGAAGATTATACATTATTATTAATACACACCATTTTATATCTAATTGTAATTATATAATACAATTAAAAAAAATACTTTAGTTTATAACAAAATACCTGCAAAACTAATTCCCATCAGCCTCACCTGTAGGCCAGTTTCTGTTCAATCAGTGCTAATTATTAGCAAATGTTAGCATGCTAACTAGCTACACTAAGATGTTTGCATTTAGCTCGAAGCACCTCATCCGGGTCGGTTTCCCATGCGCACTCGCGTGTGTCTACGCTGTTCAGACTCAGACTCCAACACAAACTACATGGAAGCACCAAAACCTCTTGGTTGTATCTAGTGAAGCCCGTCTGTTAAACAGTGTTGGCCGCGGTCGGAGGACGCGGGGGAGACCGTAGCTTTGGTCTCCAGGGCCGGAGTCTCTGCTGTACTCAGCTCCTCTGCCTGCCTGCTTGCCTTCACTCAGCTCGCTCCACTCTCACGTGCATGCGCGCACACTACACACTGCAGAAGACTTCGTAGCTCTGAGAATATCTAGTGAACGTTTGTGCAGAAATAACTGCTGCAGCTCCTCCAGAACAGAGGTTTCCCGTGTCTTGTGAAGCGACGGGGCTCCATAGAGAGAAACGTTATCGTCTCCAACCAAAACTCCGGTGTCTCCCCCGTTCCATCCGGTCGCGGTCAGGAGGCTGAAGCAGGAAAAGCCAACACTAGGATCAGCAGTGATTCATGGAGAGACCTTCGTCTGGTCAGCTAACATTACTGCCAAGCAGCTGAAATATAGAGTTATATTGTGGTTTTAGCTGACGTGTGTCACCTCACTGTTTTGAGCGATGCTCGTTCATGTCCATGTAGAGCAAGAGTGAGCCCGAGCAACAGGACGCTGACTTGCGTTGACTTAACGGCCACAGGTGATGCTGTTAACAAGCATTTCTGATACTCACTGGCGTGTTCAGGGAGTGGCCTTGGGTGGCACAGGCCACCCCTGAAATCTGATTGGCCACCCCAAGTGCCACCCCAATATTTTAAAATATGATTGGCTATATGCCCAGTCAGAGGCGGGCCACGGCACTGAATGTAAACTGCACTCTTGTTTAGAGTTGCAGTTCCTTCTCAAACCTGAGAGGCAGAGATGCGCTAAAGTAGTATGTAGCCTGCAAAAATAAAGGCGCGAAGAAGAAGAAGTTTGAGCCGGTGAACCTACAGGTGAAACAAACTTTTTTTCTACAGTCAGTCTATCGAAGCAACACGTCTCTGGAGCGTCGTCGTGAAAGATGTGAGTAGCCTACATTTTACTACACTTACTGTGCCTGTAGTTAAAAGCTGTAACGGTAATAAGCTAAACATTTACCCTGTCTTGTTTTATTTCTTTTTATTGTAATTGGCACAAGGCTGTCATCATCTCATCTCATTAGCAAACACTGTTTTGACTGTCAACGATGCTAAAGCTAACATTTAGCTATTCTGTACTGCGTAACATTGTTATGTTAGACCCGTGTAACATCAATTACATTTCGTTTTCATTCGTGTGTATGCACAATTATCTATTGTACAACATATAAGAATGTCGTGCATTATGGGACTATTACAGTATGAAAAGAAATCAGAATATAAAGGATTTCTTCAAAAGAAAGAAATCCAAAATAGAGCCAGAGCAGAGGCAGAGCAGTCAGTCAGAGGATGAGAGCCAGCTTGTCCTGAAACAGCCTTCAGCTTCAGCTGTACACATAGGTATGTGAAATCCTGATAGTTCAAGTTTGTTCTCATGTTTGAACTTACTCATTTGGTTTGACTGTAACATACCACTTAGTTTACTTAGGAAAGGCTGATTGTATTATCATTCTAATCACAGCTTATGTATTATTATAGAGTCACATGTGGATGGTAAAGATGAAAGACCCTCAACATCACATACACATCAGGGTATGTATGAATTTACCTTCTTTAAAACATTATGTGCATTGATTCGAACTGGGATATTTCACTTATACTATAGTGGCATATACTGTCATTAAGCGTGTAGACAATTTTTTTAACAATACTGGTGTGAAAAGCCTAAATGTGACAATTTGACATATAAATGAACTGATACAATCTCTGTATTGCTTCAGGTGTGTCCAGTGCTGACAATCCAGAGGTTCCTGCAGGCCATGCACAGGGGGATAGTGGTGTGGCAGCCCCATTTGGCGGGCACGGACCTATTGGTATGTCTTAACAATTCATTTTTCATATGAAGTATAATATGCTTAATATTTTAGGCACATTTTATTATCATTCTAATGACAACCTATGTGTTATTGCAGAGTCAAATGAAGATTCCTGTGATGAATGATGTCTTATTTATTTTAATTTTGTTGGCACTTTATAAAGTGACTGTTTTAGAATAAGGATTTTCTTTTGTATGTAACCTACTTTGGGAATTTACAAATTATTTTGGCATTATTTAACAGTTCACTTTACAATGTTAAAACAAGCTTTGCTGGTATGTGAGGAGGGATGTGACTTTTGTTTATACCTGGGAGTTCAGGTTTCTCTGTTGCTGAGAATACTACGGTAACTTACTACATTGTGGCACATGTGACAAGTTTTGTCAAGTAAATGTTTTGCCCAAACAGGCTTATTTATTGTAATTTTGTTGGCACTTTATACAGTGCACTTTATACAGAAAGTGCATTCTCTTTTTTTTATGTACTGTATAACATACCTTGGAAGGTTGTTTTGAGGTTAGAATAAAGTATGGTATTTTTCAATCACATTTGTATGTTGCCTTTTCCTGAATGTTGTGACTAGTAGGTCTATTCTTGCTTGCAGTGTTAGTAAGTGAAGTAGATATGGGTTGTGGAGACACAAATGGTAAATTAATGCTGTGCCGACATCTGGGTGTGGGTGTGTATTTTCTTGTGTGTGTGTGTGTGTGTGTGTGCGTGCATACGTGAGTGTATATGTCTGCGCAGGCGCTCCTGCTCACACTTCATGCCACCCCTGCATAAGTCAGTGCCCCACTGGTGCCACCCCTATCAAAAATGTCTGGACACGCCCCTGCTGATACTTACAAACAGTCCCTTTAACTTTCTCATTTAATGTTTTAAATTTCTATTCATGCTACCAAACAGTTATTTTTATGTTGTTGTTTTTTGCAGTAGGCCTTTGTATGAATAGGTTTTCTAAACTGGACCTGAGCACACGACTCCAGCGTCCTCTTTGTGTCCGCAGTCAGGCTCGTCCTGAGCGGCCGGACAGGCCCACAGGTTCTCCTCTCTGCCAGTACAGTTCAGCTCGTCCAGGTGGACGGGTCCTGCTCTGCCCGGGGGGTAGGAGCCACCCTGTCCCGTCACCCTGAGGGCGTAACCGCAGCCGAGCTGGGCGCACACCACGTCGGCGTCCCGCAGGTCCCACCGGTCGTCACACACGGTGCCCCACCTCCCATCTCTCCACAGCTCCACCCGTCCAGCACAGCGGTCTGAGCTGGCTGCCAGCCGCACAGCCTGGTGGCCTGAGGAGGACATGATCACTGGATCACTTATGATGAGGGGCAGAGATAGTCTGGGAAATAGTTTAACGGCACTCTATTCGATCAGATTTACACTACTTGAACAATGGAGACTTCATTTCAGTCCTTGCAAGTTAGTAAATATCTTTTATCAGTGCATAGTCATTCATAATTAATGCAGGAATCAATAAAAAAAATCTAAATTATTGTTCACCACTTGCATTAGAATAGCATATCTGACTGGGCAGATAACCTAGAAAGGCTGATATGGACTATTTATTTATATATATATTTATGTAGACTATTTATTGTTATTTGTTGTGGTGTATAGAGACATAAGCATAAGCATTAGTAAAAGTAGAAATAGGCAACTACAGTGTAAAAAATGCTGTAGTAATACAAGTAAAAGTCATGTATTCAAAACCTTACTTAAGTAAAAGTACACATACTTAAAGTAGCCTACCAAAAGTAAAATACTTATTATGCAGAATGGCCCATTTCAGTATAGTCCATCCAGTAGAGTCCATCCAGTTGCTATGTATACATAATGATTGTATACACTCTAAATTGTGTATAAATGATACACTGTAAATTTGTATTGTTAATTTTATTATTTATTGTTACATTTTTATCTATTTTAACTCTGCCTTGTAAGGTGACCTTGAGAGTTTCGAAAGGCACCCATAAATAAAATGTAATATTATTATTATGATCATTGTTGTTATTATTATTATTATTATTAATAATAATAATATATTATATAAAGTATTAAGTTACATATTGATTATAATTAGTGATGCATTACTTCATGTGTAAGCACCACTAAAGTTGCAGCTGGTAAAGGTGGGGCTAATTTTTATATTTCTTAATATACTGCAGGTTAGTTTAATACATAATAATATCTCAAGGTTCAAGGTTCTTTATTTGTCATTTGTCAATTCCAGCAAAGCAGTCATTGGCAATGAAAATATTTGGTCTCCGGTTCCTTCAACAATGATAAAATAAAATATGTATATATAAAAGGAGAAATCGCACAAGTAAATGTAAAAGTAAAATGATAATCTAAGGCATAAAATAGTGCAGTTTAAATATAGGGTTTAAATATAAACATAAGTAAATATTAAATAGTGATGTAAATTTGTAATTTTGTATTTCCTATGGGAAAACAATGAAAACAGGATGTAGTATGTATATGCATGATGAGAAGTAATATATGTACACAGAAGTGTAGACAGGAATGTAGTATGTAATAATGAGAAGTACTAAAACTATATATACATAGTGTAGTAGTAGAAGTAGTATGTATGTGTATATGTATATTTACAGTATATATACAGATATACATATATATATATACTGTATATATATGGTATAGTTGATTTATATTCTGAAACTGTAATTTATGTTTATGTTAAATACATCTAATGGGGTAAAGTAGAATATTGACTTCCAAAAAATGTAGCGGAGTAGAAGTATAAAAGTGAAGTAAAGTAATATATAACAGGTGGCTATGTTTGCCAAAAAAGCCAAACATATAAATAAAATATACATTAATAGAAATACAGTGGACTAGAACACTTTTTAAAAGATATGCCTATGAATTCACAAGTAAATATAACAATTCAGTTTTTGAAATGGAAAATAAAAGGATAATTTCTTTTAATCCCAATCCTATAATCAGCATATCGGATATAATAATAAATCAAAAATATTTTTAAAAAGAATTTACCACAAACAGCTTCAGCGATCACAGTGCAGTTGCCTCCCACACTCTGTGAACAGTTCTGCAAACGACCGTCTCGGTACAAACAGTCGTGGTAGCAGGTGGCACTGGTAGGTGAGCTACTTTTATTCACATGATAGACGCTTCCACAGTCGAGATCCCGACACATCTGTTCAGCCAACGTATCTATAGAGTCTGCTGGTAATGCCACCACATCACTGCTCCTGTTTTCACGCATCCTGAGCGTGAAGCTGCATTTACCAGTGAGTTTGTGAACGTAAGGGTCACCTGAGGACACACAGAAGCAGAAACTCAGAATGATTTATGTGGTGATAATTCCTGTAAAACTCAAAAGTATCAATTCTTGTTCTCTTATTTTGGTCAGTTTCTCAATACTTTCTGACTTCCCTCCCGTCTGAGTTCTACTGAAGTACATTTTTAAAAATGTCTCACAAATATACAGTATAGTTTCACATTTGAAAAAGCTCAGTCATTTCCCAAAACAGCTGGGCACTGTAATTTTTAGCAAACTTGACTCAAACAGGAGGATATAGAGCATTTGTTGGGGACTATTTTCAACTGTGGATTAATACACATTTGGTGCTACGGTGAGTATTTACAGCACCAGGACGGTGTTTTTGAGATTGGTCGTGTAGTTACTTTCACTGGTATTGACAGTGTGAGCATCATGTCTTTATAGGCTACCAAACACACCGCATCAAACACATTTAACCACATGTACTGACTGAGTAGTTACTCGTTTGAAGAGTCAAATTTGTGTGTTAGCACGTGGGTCAGAGCAGTGTGGGTGAAAGGAGACCATGTCATCAGTGAATTATCTGTCATGTGTAATGTTCCACGTTTAACAATTCTGCCAAAGATATAAATTTGCCTCCGACTACTTTTAAAACCGACTTTGTTCTTTCCCGCGGCTAAAACTGAAATAATTGACAAATCTCCCTTTCAGGTACATTTTGATAAAGATAAAAAATGTGCAATTAATTTGCCATTAATCGCGATTAACTATGGACAATCATACGATTAATCACGATCAAATATTGTAATCGACTGACAGCCATATAGTATTAAAGGACACATATCATGCTCATTTTCAGGTTTATATTTGTATTTTGGGTTTCTATTAGAACACATTTACATACTTTAATGTTTAAAAAAAACTTATTTTCCTCATGCTATCTGCTTGAATATACCTGTATTCACTCTCTGTCTGAAACGCTCCGTTTTAGTACATTTCAGTGGAATTGTGTTGCTAGGCAACAGCTTGGGTCCATGTTTACATCCTGTCAGCTGATGTCATTCACATACACTGCAAAAGGAAATAAACTGGGACACATTTAGAATGTTTACGTTTAAAACTTTGAAATGGTCTAAATATTGTAGATTTGTGACATCACAAATGGACAGAAATCCTGACGGCTTGTTTCAAAAGCTCAGTTTCTGAATACGGGCTTTGTGTATTTCTCTGAGGATTAAGCGTTTCGATACTTTCACAGTATTTATATAGAACTTAAACCTGCATTATAATATAAAAGCCATGAAAATGTCACTTTTTATAATATGGGACCTTTAATATAGCAACAATTTGTGCGTGAAATTTTCAAAATGTGATTTTCAATTGCAATACATTTACAACCTTTTCTAATATTTAAGGGTGTCATAGGTTAACATATAACAGCAACATCCCTGGTTTATTTATATTTATATCAACCCTATTTCTTCCTTTTCATGGTAAAGCTTACCTTCATATTTACTGTATTCTTTAAATTTTTCTGCTCTGTTCTACTGTGTAAATTCCAGTAGAAATGTAGCTTATTACTATTTATATCATTGCCATTATTACTTTGGCAAATAAGATTTCAATGACTCTGAATGTACATGCATTGGACTGAGATGTCTCTGGTTACAAAACTGTGTTGCTGAGGGTGCAGTTTAGCACAAAGCCGCACAGAAACCAAAAGGTCGCTTGCAGAGCAAACCATGAGTTTGCGTGGGAGAATGCTTTGCTATCTCACAGTTTGATTTGCACCTGCAGATGTGTTTCACAAGCAGGTCGCCCCACATCCTGTGACAATAAGAGCAAGAATATTCCAACGTACTGCGCATAAAGTGTTCTTCTGTTTCAAAAGTAGTATAAAACAAAATTCTGGTATACAGTAACTGTGTTTGTGTGTTAGAGAGAGAGAAAGAGAAAGATTATCTTCCTGAATAATATATTTATACTGCAGAAAATGGAACTTACTATTGAATTCCTCTTGTATTATCCCTCTTGTATTATTTCCCTCTGCTGTCACTTGGACATCAGTTGGGTCCGTTTGAGTGGATGGGTTTTGTAAAGCTGAAATGGAGATAGGAAAAGACTCATTAATTTCACTGTCAGTGACAGTGGGAGCTTCAAGCCTGCACACACCACACGTGTCTGCCACAGGACTTTCGAAGGGTAACAACTTGACCAAGTGTCTGACTTTTATGTCTCAGCAAGCGGATGGAGTGCAGGGTAGGTAAAACATGATAAGAGGTCAAAGACCAACAATAAATGAACTGCCATGTGTAATCTTCCACATTATTCACTATACCACATTTTTTCTTTTTCTAACATCAAAACTAACTTTATGTTTTCCACTCCATATGACTGAATCATAAGCACCCAGACCAAAGGATTCAAAGGATTCAAAGGCGAACCTGTTATGTATCCATCACTTTAGAGGACATTATATTGACTTTCATTCATTTCCTGGAGACTTACCCTAACCCTAACCACAACTGCTACATGCCTAATCCACCTTAACCTTAACGTAAACCTAACCTTAACCTAATCCTAACCTTACCCTAACCTTAAACCAAGTCTTCACCCTAAAATGTAATGATTTACATTATGAGGATGTGCATTTTGTCCCCAAGGAAGGGGAGTCCCCACACTGTGACTATGAAAACAGATTGATGTCCCCACAAAATGAGTAATACACGCCCACACACACACACACACACACACACACACACACACACACACACACACATAAGTAATACAGTTTTTTGCATTTGCCAAGACAAGAAAACTGGTACTTGTATGCATAATTAAGGATACCACTAACTCATGTCGCCTATCTATTGACCAGGTCGGCTAAAACATCAGAACATTGTCTGCTTTACACTAAGTTTGAAATTCTAAAACACACTTGTGCAAATAACTACTCACAGTTATCTACATTAGACACATCATTCAAAACTAACCTGTGTGTTGCTTGCTAAACATGAAATACCTAAAGTCAATTATCATTCACTTGTACCCAGAATGCACCTGTGAAAACACCTGTAACCAATCAGTTCACTTAGTAATCAGAGTTCAAACACTATAAATAGGATTCAGGCTTGCTCTTTTGTGTGCACAACAATGGAGGCCAAGAATATGGATAAACGGAGAATATTTATTTTTATTTATAAATAAATGTATCATTTATAATAATAATGTATATTTATAAATGGATAATGTGTTTAATAATTCAAATGAGAATAAACACATTTGTTTGTTTCCCCATTGCATTTGGGTTCATAGTCCATAATTACAGCATGCTACAAATGAAAATGCCAAAGACTAGATGATAGTGTTTTATACTTGATATAAAGTAGATATAGTTTTGAATGAAGTGTTTGCTTTTTCAAGAGATGTAAGATATTTTGTATTTCGTGTATATGTTTTCATTCTCTTATTCTGGTCAGTTTCTCAATACTCACCTCCCTCCCGTCTGAGTTCTACTGAAGTAAATCTTTAAAAATGTGTCACAAATATATAGTTTCACTTTTTTTTTTAAAAACTCAGTTATTTCCCAAAAGAGCTGGGCACTGTAGTTTTTAGCAAACTTGACTCAAACAGGAGGAAATAGTGCATTTGTTGAGGACTATTTTCAACTGCGGATTACAGTTTTTTTACGATTGCTTAAAGCACGACATTTAAAACGGGGCTCATTTTGTCAAAACACTGCACACATTCCAAACACCCACACCCACAACTAGCAGAACACCTCAGATGTTTTGCAAAATGAAACACTTCATTCAAAACTATACAATAATTTATAAAAACACAATTTTGTCACCATGTGGCACACACATGGTTCATAAGATCTGATTCTGTTGGAACCAGTTAAACACTGCTGTGCTCAATCTTAAACACTTTTTTCTACTTTTCTAATGATATAGTCTAGGTTGGAATTTTTCAGAGATATTGTTAGAGTAAAGTGCATGAATATATTGGCTTTACACAACACAGAGTATGTTGTACTGCCTCAGTACATCCATACACTTCCACTAACAAACAAGTGACTTTATGTCAGATTCATGCGTCTTATGTAGAGAATAGAGTGCAGTGTGTTGCAAAATGTTGAGTTGCAAATTGGGTGCAAAGCAGAAAACATGTTTAGAGTTTTGGAGACTTGGGCTGAGGTTTTGCTCTCTGCATGTCAGTTTCAATAATTATGGTTTATGAGTCATTTTAGTATGTTTGCAATTGAAAAAAAACCTGTAAGCAATCGTAAAAAAAACAACTGTATTACAGTAGAGTTTTGACAAATGGTAAATGGTCTTGCATTAATATAGCGCTTTTCTAGTCTTCCGACCACTCAAAGCGCTTTACACTACATGTCAGCATTCACCCATTCACACACACATTCATACACTGATGGTAGAGGCTGCTAAGGTTCCAACTTTGCCCATCAGGATCTGATATAAATACTCATTCACACACCGATGGCTATGCCTTCGGGAGCAATTTGTGGTTAAGTGTCTTGCTCAAGGACACATCGACATGTGACCCGGAGCAACCGGGGATCAAACCACCTTCCGATTGGTGGACGACCTGCTCTCCCCTCTGAGCCACAGGCGGCTGTGGCTCAGGACAAAGAGGGCCCTAGTTTCAGAAATAATTTTAGCATTTGCAAAAAACTGAATGTGTAGTGAAATACAATGCTCCTAAAGAATGTGCTAAAAGATTAGTGTTTATTCAAATTCATACATCAATGTAAAAATATTCAAAATTAACACAAATGTACATGATCCACTTCCTGTCCAGAACTCCATTTCTCTATGTTTTCACCTTGTTGATTACTTTTAACCTCCACACCATCTCTAAATTTTCTTCAAGGCATTTTATAAATTTCAAACCTACAAAAAATAAATAAGAGCAAATATATTTGGACCAAAAATACGAAAACAAACTACTATATTTCTTCTGAAATACACTGAATACGGTATAGCCAACTTCGCAATCTTTGCCACTGTAGTTTGTGCATGTTAAATCTATAGTGTTACTTCCTTTTTCCTATGATGAACAGCAGCAAAAAAAGCTAAAAAAAGAAGACAATACCAGCTTCTACGATTTCCCGTCATTGACAACAATAATTTAACATCAAGTTATTCAGTTGTTTATGATTTTCATTTACAGTAAATTGTAATAATGTACTTTATGTGCTGCTAGTGTTAACTGACAGTTTGTGAATATTTTTTACATATCAAATTTATAAATAAAATTAAAAAATAAATAAATAACAAAATAAAACTGTATACATTACCTTGACAAAGACAGCTCAGTTGGACAATTAAAATGCATTTCACCAGCTTCATGTTGTAGACAGAAAGGGGGAAACAGCTTCTCTGTAATGTAGAACAACATCTACTGAGCCTGTTGGCACTGTGTGGCTTCCTCTCTTGTTCCCTCTGTATATTTGATTGAGAGAACTTCCCATTCGCTGCAGTGCATCATGACAGGAAGTGAAGCCTGTGGCTTTATCACTGATACTTGACTGTAGTATCAATAGTCAATCCACATTCATGATGCTGAAACTTACAGAAGCAATTTGTAGTAATAATTTACCCTGTTCTGTCTTTGATTTGGACATTACATTTAGACTTAATGTTGTGCCATCATGGACACTTAAGCAACGTACTGAATTAACAATATGTAGTAGCTGAAGGTCATATGGTATCTTAATGTATGCTGCCGATCATTATAATGCCGTTCAATTGCTGCTGTTGTATTGAGATCAGAGTGCAGTATTTATAGTGATAATTACATTAAAAGTACTTATAGTGCACACATGTTTTTCTAACGTATGAATCATATTGCATACAAATAATTATATTTTGGATTTATTGCACCTTATTGCAACTGCTCCACATCAATTTCCCTTATCTTACCCTGGTGACTTAAAACTACATTTAACCAGAGGGGGCGACATTACTTCAAGTCTGTGGTGGTGCACGTTTCAGCCAAAATGTTCAGGCTGTTAACAGATTGGTTTATATTTGTCGTTGAATTCAAATGACAAAACATAACAGACTGTAAATATTTTGGGATATTCACCAAGTAGGTAAAGCAATGAGATGGACACTTTTAAGACTACTCTGGGGCAATTTAATTTCCTTTAAAATGATGACACTTTAACCATTAAGTACAATAAAACACAAAAATACTGAGGTCCTGCATGTCCACGATATTTTTTTATGGAAAAGTATTTTATATATTTTTTTATATTCTTTATATTTCATAGGCTGATTCAAGAATTGTATTTAAATTGGACTAACTTTGCGCCAAAGAAAGAAAGAAAGAAAGAAAAATGATCTATAGTGTTATTAATAGCAGTGTGGAGAAGGCTTTGAAACAGCATTTAGAGATTTATCTTGGGAAATATATTTCTACAGACAGAATTGGACAGTTGAATAAATAAAATATGGAAAATCCAAATTGTAAAAAAAAAGAAAGATCTGACCTTCTTAGTGGTGTTATTGGGACCTGGTCCGATGACCTCAGTATTAAGACATTATTATCTTAATAATGGAGATTAAAGAGGTCATTTGCTATCAGTGGTAATGACACAATGAACACCATTCATCCATGGCCATTTTATTCATTCCACCTTTATTTATGCAGAGGGGAGCTGTAAGGAACATATAGGTTGTTTTATAACTTTTGTCATTAAGCATGATTCCGTTTTCAAAGCTGCGTAACAGAGGAGAGCAGCTGTGTAACAGAGGAGAGCAGCTCTGCTGGACCTCTGACAGCTCTTTATACAGCCACGTGACAGCTGCCTGCTTTGTTTACATCCTGGTCCAGGAGCACGCGCTCAACTCAACTCGCCCTCCTATTGGCTGTTCTGTTCTGTAGCTCCGCCCACCACCGGCAGACCGGAAGATACAACTGACAGAAACAAACAGAAGAGGACGAAGTTAATGTAACCTTTACCTTATTTATATACCTTTTCTATAACAATAAAGACAATAGTCATACTTCAACCAAACACCTGATTTAAGTAAAGAGCATTCGGCTTAATAAACCCGACGGTTTCTCTATTTAGGCTCTGGTTTAGTGGCTGGTTTAGTTTAGTCGCTGGTTTATTTAACGTTACGGTTAAAGAACAAACTCCTCGCGCTGCGTTCAGGCGGTTGAAACTAAAGCAAAGATAATGATGACAAAATAAGGTAAACATCCTTCCAGCTCCTCGCCTATAAGGGAGCTAAATGTTAACCTGGTTTCACCTTTAACCTCGGGTTAAGTGCTTTAGGGTTGGGACTATTTCTACACATGCGCAGTGTGCCGCAGACGCTCATCTGTTGGCGCCAGCGCCAACTGGAGATCAGTTTGATTCTCGCTCTGAACCGAGACAGAGGAGGTAAGCTACACTCATTAGAGGTCCTGTAGAGTCAGCTATAGTCTCTCTCTAGCTCAGTAGTTTGATCTGAACAGTTCCGGATCAGTTCTTGGTAGTCTGCGTGTCCTCCGATGCTTCAATCAAAGCAGCAGGTAGTGTGTTATGTTGCTGATTTGATCGTAAACTCGGTCGTTGTCGAGCTTCTTGTCCAAGTGTTTGTGTTAGAGAGCTAGCTAACCCTATCCTGGTTGTCAGTGGAGGCTGTTTTAGAAACGTGTTCTTGTGTTGAGTTTGCAGAGTCTGTTGCATCTTCTGAGCTTTAGTAAACTAAAAGGCTTCTAGTCCCTGCAGTCTGTTCCTGGTTCGGTTGTGGCGGTAAAGTTGGATGATAACTCATCTGAATCGTGATTAAAGTGTCCACAGCACGGACATGATACAAGAAACCATAACCAATGGATGGTTTAATGATCGATGATCGTGTGGTCGTCGTTTAGTGTTGGATTCAGAGCTGTTTATCATCAGTGGTTCTTGGCACAAAATGTCTTCCCTGGGCCTTTGTGTTGCTGCAGCGTTCACTGCATGTCTCTTTGTGCTGTTCACGGTCGTTTTGGCTCAAGAAGCAACTGCAGGATCTTTAGGCCAGAGATCTCCTCTAGAGGTGATCTAAAGTCTAAAGAGTCTTAGATTGCAGGTTTTATCAGCAGCGTGTAGTTTGTCGGCTGCTGGCTGCAGAGCAGAGCTGCTTTTACGCGCTCATTCATCCTGTTGGCGCGTTATGATGATGAGGTCTAATTCCTGAAACTATGTCGGGTTATGTGGTTTCATCGGACTTGGTTTTGAATGGAAGGATGTTTTATGCTGTGATAACTGCAGCTGGTTGTTAGTCTTTCCATCTGAGGGACAACTTCCTGGTTTTAATGTTAACAAACTAACTTCTGAATTGTTCCTTTCTTACAGACAGAAGCAGCCACCACCATGTCTAGACGAAGGTAAGGACCTCTTCTGTTGCTATGTGAATTCTTCTTCTTCTTCTTGTATCTTTGATTTGGTCTGTTGTCAGATCTCCTGCTCCATGTTGACTTCAGTTTAATGTCTTTGCAGTGTTCGCCTGCAGAAAAGATGTGGAAATGCTCCAGAGCAGAGATGCAAGGTAACCAGCATCCATTTAACACTATACACTACAGTTTGAATTAGTTATTATATAGACATCATGTTCCAGATGGTCTGACTAACAACTTAGTACAACTTCTCTTTTCAGCAAAGCAACAGAAACAAGAATCCGCCCCTGTCAACGCTGCAGTGTGAGAAGGTATGTCCCTTTGTGAAATTATATGAATTAGATTTAATTCAACATTATTGTCATTGTACTGAGACAATGAAATGCAGTTTAGCATCCAACCAGAAGTTCAGGGAGCAGTGTACAGTATGAACATAGTAAGCAGTGCAGCTATAAGTATAAAATATATACAGTGCATACTAAGGGTAGACTATTATACATAATGAACAGCTGCAGGTTTAATATGAATACGGTGTATACACTATAGATCCGATATGTAAGATAAGATAGTGGTATAAATATGAATACTCTATAGGACAGGATATACAGTGTAGATAGTATTATTATGTATGGACATTTTGAGAGTGCAATTGGGTGTATAAACCTGTGCACTGTTTTCTTTAAGTAAAATGAGGTACCATCAGAAATGACAAACAGTCAGAACAACGTCACACAAAGAGACCCTTACCCCCCAAAAACCCAACTCAAGTCATCCCTCTGACCAGTGCGACCAGAGGCCTGTACTACGAAGCAGGATTTGGGGTTATCGAGGTAACTTCAGGGTTAACCCACCGCCCGCTGACCAATCAAAGCTCGGTGCGCGGATTGTATGATAATATTACACAAAGACGAAGAAGTTAAAGTCATAATCCAGGCTATAAGCAACACAGTTTAAAATGTCAAGTGCAGGAAGGACAGCTGGCTGTATGTTGTTGGTACTTATCGCTTTGAATTAGGTTTTTATACTTATTTTGTTACTTCCGTTTCACACCGCCAGAGAGCTGAAAGAAGGCTGAAATAGTCATATATGCTACAGTGTTGTCAAAGGGTATAATGATATGAAATGTAGCTTAATCTATTCATTCAGTCTATTTTGAAAGCAATTGATATATCACTGCCCCATCTAGTCTACTATGTCTGACTATTGGGTGTTCCGTTAAATCAATAAGACTGATAATATATGCATTCACACATCAGTATTTTTTTTCTTTCACCAGCCGTCCTTCCTGCATTTGGCAGCTTCAGCTGTGTTACTTTTAGCCTGGATTATGTGTTTCACTTCTTTGTATTTGTCTAATATTAGAGTTGGATCTTGGTTTGTTGAATGTGCCGCTCTGCTGACAGTAGACTTGTCCATGTCTGTGATTGGTCAGATGCTGCAAACACCTCCCCGTTCATTTGAACGCGCTCGTAGCCAGACTGAGAAACTCTGGGTTGATTTACCGAGTTGATAACCAGCGTCGTAGGGCCGCTTAACGTGATCTCGGTTGTTAGGGTTAGTTAAGCCAGGTAACGAGAAGATACCCTGGGGATGTTGAACTGGCTTCGTAGTACCGGCCTCAGTTCAAGGGGAAAGCAAAACAAACCTATGTCCCTGTCTTCAAGATCCGAATCAACACAACAGAAATATCCTGTGCCGTGTCCGTAGCTCTTTGTTTATAAACCCATGTGTTGCATTCAGTTTCCTCATTTTCATTTCAGAACCAGCTGGTGCTTGAAGGTGTCGCCGCCAAGCCTTGTATTCTCATCGAGACCTCTGAGAAGGGAGTCTGGGTCGACAGTGACACACTTCTCACTTCCGCAAATTCCTTGGTTCGGCCGTCGCCTCTGCCTCATCTTGGGTGACTTATTATTTATTATTCAGCCATGGTTTCACTCGCAATTATCTCTTTTATATCTGATGCTGATATCCTCTGTCGGACAGACTTTAATATAGTCATCCAGAAACAAACAAACATATTCAATTTACTGTAATGTAAGACCAAAAAATCCCCAGGATTCTCACATTTAAGAAACTGGAACAATCAAATGTTTGATTATTTTTACTTTAAAAATGATCAAAATAGTTGCTACAGTATATGATTGATTATTGACTAATGGTTGTCTGCATGTTACAGGTGGGGATCTCCTGAAGATGTGTGGGTGAAGATGGTCGGCAGGGAGCAGAATTACAGACACAGCAAGGGCTTTGTGCAGAAACACCCCACAATACTACCCCGAATGAGATCAGTGCTCCTCGACTGGTTGATTGAGGTGCGTCTTCAACCGCAGCTCAGATTCCAACAATATTTGTTGGAGTTAAACATTCATCTTTGCTTTTCAGTTTAACATTCATGTCTTATATTAGGGCTGCACAATTAATTTTTATAAATGTTATCAAAATCGCAAAATGGCCTACTGCAATTTTCAAATCGCAGGATGAGGAGGAAATCACAATATTAAAGGCCACATGTGTGTCAAAATACCATTTAAAATTAAATATTGTGGTGTTGCAGAGGCCTACGCATCATATCCTACAGACTTAAGAAAATGTCTTTGGTACAGATAATTGCAATTGGATCTTTTTTCAAAATCATGCAGCCCTATTATATTTACGTGTGAAATAGTGGCAGTTTAAAATCCTTTTAGGGTCGCAATATTGTAAATACATAAATGGCTATGTACAAAACTAACCATGTGAGCTATTTCCAGTTTGACCTATATTCATCCACCATGTTTTAGGTATTTGGCACAAGCCTTGTTTATTATCTTAATACTAAATTCACTTTAAACATCAGGCCACTAAAACATGGCTGTACTGCTTTCTCAGTTTTTTCAGTTCAACACAAAATAGAAAAAAACTGACGGAAATATTAACATGAAATAATGTAATCACTTAAATTTAAATCCTTCATCAAAATGTTTTCCAACATGTTTTTTTCATCATTGGTTTCACCAGGTGAGCGAGGCCTATAGTCTCCACCGGCAGACGTTCTACCTGGCACAGGACTACTTTGACCGGTTCATGTTGACGCAGAACAACATTCAAAAGGACACGCTGCAGCTCGTTGGGATCACCTGTCTTTTTATAGCGTCAAAGATGGAGGTGAGAAACAACAGGGAGGAATCAGGTCTCATCTTCACAAATCATTCAAATTAAGATGTGCTGCACTGTGAGAAGAACCCAAATTCAACTTGCACTTAAAGGGGAACTATGCCTATTTTCTAAATTCATTCATGTTATTCCTATGGTCTAAGACAGTCCAAAAAATATGATTAAATATGACCAACCCTCTTCCAAAACCAAAAACTAGAGCGCTAAAACTCAAACTTGTGATGTCATAGGGTATGAAGTGTGGAACTGCTCCATAGACAAAGAACTGTGAGAGATGTCTGATACTGAGAGCACCCGGGTGAATGTTCTGAGTATATGGGAACATTATGGCTTCGTCTGAAATGGCACACTATGCACTTCATACTCAACGGGTATACTCTCGTTCAAATGTACTTTTGTGTGAATAAACAGCAGTATGGATCTTTTCGGACGCACTGAGCAGTAATCTACGTCGTCACAACCTCAAGTTACCAAAATGACAGTTTGTAAACGTCAAAGTTGGACTTAATTTAAGATATATTTTACATCTAGCAAAAGGGAAATCTTATATTTGCAGTTAAATTGAAGCGTTATTGACGTCTCAGAGCTGTCCGTTATGAACGTTGTCGTCACTACTGCATTGCATTGTGGGATATTTATGCCGCCGTAGTGTCCAGCGTTGCGTACTGTAATATTTTATCGGAAATAGTATGCAATTCACGTCCTATTGGTTTCGGACATACTAAAAAAATCTCACATACTGTTTTAGTGTAGTAAATAGCATGTTAGTGTGGAGTTTCACAACTGACAACACTACAGTAGAATAAAGCTCATTTTGGGTATAAAAAAGAAAACAAATATTTTGTGCGTCCATTCATCGTCTATGGAACAGCTCCAGACTTTATACTGGATGACATCACCAGTTTGAGACTTCCTTCTCTGGTTTCTGGCTTTGAGAGAGAGGAGCTCGTGTTCACTAATATTGACTGATCTTTATACTAGGCCACGGAAACAACATATTGGAATTCTTATTTTAGGTGGCGTTCCCTTTTAAACAACACGTCTCAATATATATTTCAAGACATTTCGTTTGTTTGGTGCAAAACACCCAGCAGACAATTTAGAAACCTTTTTATATGAAGGTGTTTAACAGGCTCATTGATCCTGAGGTATTTAATCTGCTTGATGGCAGCAGTGCACACAGACACACTTCTAATGGATATGACTGGGCTATGGACTACGGGGCTGGGCGATATGGAGAAAATCAAATATTCTGATATATATTTGACCAAGTGCTTCTATCGACAGTGTAGGGTTGGGCTGTTGGTGCTTTCACAATATTTCCACAATGAAATTTTTGATAAATAATCATTAGTAATGTAGATATAATGACCAAGTGGGTAAATAATAGAACAGAACAGTCTGGTAAGTTCAGACAATTACAACGCTTTACTGTAATGCAGCGTTAAAAACCAGGAAAAGACAACAGCCATAATACAATATACAAAACTGCTCTTTGTTTTTGAGTTATGGAGCTATTTTCTTTCCTTGTAGGAAAACTGTCCTCCGAAGCTCTCCCAGATGGCCTATATTACTGCAGACACCTACTACGAAGAAGAGATCCTTCAGATGGAGTTAATCGTTTTGAAGGTAATACTGTTAAAAGTGTGGCCACGTTGTGACTCTACTCTTCATTAATAGTCAATAAGGTGGCTTTGATTTTTTTGCATAATTCTACGTTCTGCATGTTCTACAGGCGTTGAGGTGGAACCTTTGTCCTGAAACAGCCGTCTCTTGGTTGAAGCTTTACTTCCAGATGGCATCGATGGAAGCCGACTCCGACCTGCTGGAGCCGCAGTTTCCACAGGATGCTTACGTACAAATGACACGTGTAGGTGTTTTGGAATTGGATTCATGGTGTTCAAGCACAAATACCGACACAAACCTCGGTCTCAGAGTTTATTTAAAAACCCTCTGACACAGTCAACACAAAGATGTAACCTTTCACAAACACTCTTTTGTGTCTGGGCTGTTATCGGATTCATTCTGTTGTAAGACTATAGGAGCATGACATCAATGGTTTCCTATCAGAGCTTTCTCTCGTCTTTCTATAGCCACACTGTTACCGATGTAGACAAATGTGTCAGTATTTCTGGTTATATCTCCCAACTTAAGCAGCAAATGAAATGAACTAAAGCTTGTATATTTTATATGCTGTATTAATTTCTTCAGGCTAAGTCTGGCTTATGACAAATTATGTCTCTTCTGTCTTTTTGACTCTTCCAGCTTTTAGATCTGTGTGTCCTCAACATAAACTCGCTGGACTTTGAGTATCGAGTGTTGGCAGCCTCCGTCCTGAGCCATTTCATTCAACAGGAAACGGCTCAGAAAGTTTCAGGTAAAGTTTGGGATTATTACTAGGGCTGTCAAAGTTAACGGGATAACAATGTGTTACTGCAAATTCGTCTTAACGCCACTAATTTCATCATCTGAAACTAGAAAACCTAAGAATCCATTGGTGCCAACCATGTCATATTAGTTTGTGGTGAAGGAGGCTAAATAACGCTCCAAACTTAAGCTACATTTTGGCGAGGAAAAACTAGCATGGCCATTTTCAAAGGGGTCCCTTGACCTCTGACCTCCAGATATGTGAATGTAAATGGGTTCTATGGGTACCCACAAGTCTCCCCTTTACAGACATGCCCACTTTATGATAATCACATGCAGTTTGGGGCAAGTCATAGTCAAGTCAGCACACTGACACACTGACAGCTGTTGTTGCCTGTTGGGCTGCAGTTTACCATGTTATGATTTGAGCATATTTTGTATGCTAAATGCAGTACCTGTGAGGGTTTCTGGACAATATCTGTCATTGTTTGTGTCGTTAATTGATTTCCAATAATAAATATATACATATATTTGCATAAAGCAGCATATTTGCGCACTCCCATGTTGATAAGAGTATTAAATACTTGAAGAATCTCCCTTTTAAGGTGAATAGATAAAAAAAATGTGCGTTTAATCAAGATTAATAATCATGCAATTAATCACGATTAAATATTTGAATCAATTGACAGCCCTAATTATTACCTTTTTTATAGAATGTAGATATAAATGGGAAAGTTTTGAGTGTCACATCACAGTAACATATTTTAGTATTTAATTTTTTCTGTGTGTAAAACGAATACAGCATACTGTCAGAGCTGTTATTAAAAAACCTCCTGATCTGAACCACAGTGTGACCCCACAGCGAGGTTACTCACTGCATGTAAACACATCTGTGCTCAGGTCTGTCGACAGACGCCATCCAGCTGTGTGCTAACTGGATGGCCCCCTTCGTGGAGACGGTGGGCTGCTCCAGCAGAGTGGCTCTGAGGGATTTTGCCGGAATCAAGCAAGAGGACAGACACAACATCCAGACGCACACGCACTACATGACCATGCTGGTTAGTATTCTCTTGGGATGCGTTGCATTACATTCATTTAGCTTGTTCATGTGACGTACACCAATTCAACCCCCTTAGGAACAAGAGCTAAATGTTCTCAAAGTGGAAGTTCATCCCTCCCAAACAAACCACTAAGAGTGTGATTGAGTTTTAAGGAAAGTTGAAGGTAATATGGATGAGTTTTAAAGCATAGCTTTTTAGAAAGGCTTGGGAAAAAAATCAGGGAGGAACGAGTTAATAAAATGTTCTCCTAGGAGTCTAGGGGGTCTCCATAGTCTCAAAAGTGTCATGGAGAAAAAAAATTAGTAATCCTTGTTGTTGATTGAATAATTCATCAGGAACCATAATAATTACATTATTAATCTATAATCAACAATGGTTGCTGGGAAGAGAGTGGAGGACGGAACCTTCCAAAATAAATAAATGACTCAATAAATAAATGTAGCAAAAATAAATTTAGCCATTAATTGATAAAAAGTAACAAATTAATATTTGTTTCAGTTTGCTTATTTATTTATCTTCCCTTATTTATTTAGTCTTTAATTTTCCCATTTATTTATTTTTATTAATTCAAAAGGAATTAAATGTATTTTTTATATTTATTTTTAAATTTAGGTATTTAGTAAAGCTGAAACTATTAGTCGACTCATTTTTCAAGCAAATTCCCAAAAACTATAATTTTAAGTTACTCGGATACAATGATTTTCTGTTTTATATGATAGTAAATTCAATACTTTTGTTCACCAGTCTGTGTAAAACGGATTATAACTGCTGCACTATTTAAGGTGTAAAACAGGCTGTAGCATTTGTCGACCTTTCCCAAAATAAAGAATTTTGTGAGGCACTCTGCTGACATCGTGCAGTTTTACATGTAATGAATTATTAAACATAAACACTCCTAACACGAGGATGAAGGGGAAAAAAACTGCTTCAACTGATATTGCTTTTATTGAGCGACCATTTAACATCAAAGCTCAATAAGTAATACTTTAACTATTCATGATGCTACTGGATCACTGGTTTCTGACTCTCAACCTGTTTTATTTTTTAGGACCACAGTCAGAAGGATGTGACCAGCCAGTTCCTCACTCCTCCCAACAGCACAGAGAAAACCAGCACACACTGAACCACAAGAGGAAGACTCTGAAGGGACTGTGAGCAAAGAGGACGCGGGGTTAATGTCCCACTAAGAGGACGCAGGGTTAATGTCCCACTAAGAGGGGCTCTTTTTACAGGAAACAACTCCTACTACTTTTAACTGGAGTCTGGATGGGAGTTTTTTTTCACGCCTGCTGATGTGAAATTGCCACTGAATGCATCATCCAGGATAATATTTTAAAGACTTTTCTTTCTTCTCGGCCAAAGCTTTTTTTTGCTTGATGTTTAGCTGTTTTTAGCGACAGGGTGCTATAATTCAGAAAAGGAGAAAATGTTTTTAAAAAAGTGTCAAGTGTCATTTCTAGGAAATGATCTATTACTGAAAGTGATGTGCAATTGTTTACTTTTGTAGCATATTAAATATGTTCATAGTCAACAGATGATACTGCTTCAGGGTCAGTTGAAATATGAAATTGTTTTTTAAAACAGATGATGTTGAAAAGCAGCTACCGTCAGCTAATCTGTAAACTAAGTGTGAAAAACAGGGAACCACTGATATACAGTACGAATATGCACCGTCATGAACCCAGATGAAAGCCATGCGACTGAAAGGGCAGGCTGAATAAATGGCATACTCAGTGTTTTTCAGTGATATTTCCCATGCTATTGTAAAGCCATTGTTTGTGTAACTCAGGGCTATGGATAGTCAGTGATCTATTTTCAAATGATTGCAAGTGTACAAATGAGCAACTGTATTTATTAGAAGTTTATTTTCTACCACAAAATAAAATATACATTCCCAAACCCTCCCAGAAGTCTGCCAGTGGTTCACACGTCTCCTAGAAATACAGTTTGGCCATCGCCTGCAGGAATCTCTTCTTCCTCTTCTGTGCAGCCAGCTGCAGCACCTCCTCCGGGTTACTGGTGTTCAGCTCCGTCTGTCCGATCGCTTTTATCTGAGGAGAAGCAACCAGTTGGGAAATGAATGCAGCTCTCTGGAGCGTATCGGGAAGCGCAGACTTGGACATATGCAGGTTGTAATTTGATTTGGTCGAGTTGTCTTTCAACAGCATTTTGAAACCCTCAGTTTGAAGCAGAATTATGGTTAAAAAATAAAAAAACTGCAGTTGAACTGAGGTTTATATACAAGACAGATGTCTAAAACTCACTTTCCAACCCAGATGTGTTTACAACCTGCAGTAGGCAGAATGTTTTTTGGCATCAATGGGCAAAAAAATCCATAACTTTTCAGCATATTGTAATTCAAGTGTTCTGAGAGATGACTAGACTTCTGCTCCTCCTCATGGCTCTGTTTTCAGGATTTAAAAAACTAGCCCGTGATGGGAGACTTTGGCCAATCACAGGTCATTTCAGAGAGAGAGAGAGAGAATGTTCCTATTGGCTGTTCAACAGAGGCAGCTGTCAATCACTTGTGAACTTAGGTCAAACTAGTCAGCGCTGATCAAATATGAATCAATATTCTGTTACTATAATGCGTATTTATTGCCTCAAATGTTTTCAGAAATATCTTGTAGTGTACTGTTTAGCTGTAAAATGAGAAAGTTTGCTCCGGCTGGTGGGCGGTGTTTGGCATTTCCTCAACTGATCTCAACATGGCTTTACAGCTAAACAGTACACTACAAGATGTTTCTGAAAACATTTTATGCGAGAAATAGGCATTACAGTAACATAATTGATCACAGATTGATTCATATTTGATCAGCGCTGCCTAGTTTGATCGGAGTTCACGAGTGATTGACAGCTGCTCAGAGACAGCGAGGCTCCAGCTCGGCTCCGATTGGTTGTTTTCCTCCAGTCTGTGAAATCTTGCAGATGCCGTTAGGAGCACCGGAGGACACAGAGGAACATGATTTGTTTCAGATTACCTGTCTCATACACTACGGTCAGGATATAGTGACCGTTTAAAAAAAAAATATATATATATTTTTTAAATCATATTTGCTCCGACCTGCCTCCTCCAGCTTTAACTGGGTTTTGAACTGCTTACCGCTATTTGTCTCTTCTCAGTCTCGCCCCTTTTATGGTGAATATCTGAACGCACAGTTAGGAAAGTTAACAGTTGACATTGTAGTTAACAGCAGGTTATGATAGAAGGTCTGTAGGTTCTCAATGAATCAATACAGTCATTAACAGGAAGGATACGTGTGAGGTATTCCAGGATGGTGACGTCCCAGATGTAGTCGTAGAACGAGTCCATGGCGTCGTGACTGTGGTGACGAGAGAAAGATGTAAGAGATGTTCAGAAGAGTGCTGGTGGGCGTGTATGTGTCATGTCATACCTGTTCTGTTCTTGAAGAGCTTTAAATGCCGTCATGTAGTCCACCTCTCTGAGAAACTGACAGAGAACAGCAACCTGATGAAGACGGGACACAACAGGCATTTAGCTGAAAATAAACATTTAACACTGAAAGTGATGAAACCTGACAGGTATTTCTTCGGTGTCTGACATTTTCAGAAACATTGCTTCAGGAAACTTTTAACTAATTCAACTATTTTACCATAAGGACATGAAGACAGCCTGGTGATAGCAGCTGACATTAATCTTTAAAAAGAAGGAAACTGGTTTGACCTCTGACCTGTGTGTGGCAGTTCATCATTGAACAGCACTTGATCATCCTCTTCAGGACCTGCAAACAACAGTCAGTGTTATTATAGGATGGATTCTTTTCTTTTTTTAAATCATGCTTTTTATTGTTTCCTTAAGAGTAAAAGATTACAACAACCTAAATCACCAACAAATAAAATAATATGTACATAAAGTATATCAGATAGTAATTGTAAATTGAAAAACAAGCTATTCAAAAATAAAGAGAAAAAAAGGTAATAATAATAAAATTAAAAATATAAATACATTTAAAAAAAAAAATTCTAAAATTAAAAATATAAAAAAAATTTTTTAAATAAAAATAAATAAATAGTAATGATAATAAATAAATAAAAATAATAAATTCACACACCACATTCCCAGCACCTACTTATATCCCCGTACAAAGTACATACTGTGCGTTTAAGGCACATTTACAACAGAGTAAATAAAACAGAATATGAAAATAATTAAACAATATGAATATAACTCAATAAAATATTGAAACAAAATGAATTAAATCGAGGTTTCATTTTAATGTCAAAACAGTGGACTGAAACTACAATTCAGACTAAAGTATGTTCATTTTCTATCTTTTTATTGTAATTCGCTCTTTGTTTGTATTTCTTGTTGCCAACAACTGCTGAAAAGCTGTTCACTGTGAACGTATGTGTACTGTTTGCTGTGTGATCTACCTGGTCATTGTAGACGTCAGGGGGAACAGCTTTGGTGAAGAAGTCAGAGCACACGGCTCCGGCCTGGAGGTAAAGGTTCAGTGCAGCAGAGTATTGATTGGTCACTACAGAACAGAGAGAGACCAACAGAAGGCTTCAGTCAAACGGAGACATCTGGGTAACACTGTTTATACTTTCCCTTCATTGTTGTAGCCATATGTTTGGTGTTTGCAGGGGTGTAATGCAAGTGAATATATTTACATAAGTACCGTACTTAAAGGGTAACTTTGGTATTTTTCAACCTGGACCCTATTTTCATATGTGTTTGTGTCTAAAGGTTTACTAACCATTTAACCGTAGTTTGCCTAAATCCATTGGTGAGCATTTTAGGAACTGGAACTTCAACTAAATTCACTGATAAAATATTTTCCGGCTGCAGATGTCCTTAAAGAAAAACAAAAGGCTGCCGGTGCGTTTCTCACCAAAGTAGATGTCTGCCTGTGTGATGAGCCACGACTGGTTATTAGGATTCAGGGTGAGGGCGTAGGACACCAGCTCTTTGACTGTCACAGCCACAGCTTCCACGTCTACTGCCTGTATGCTGATCCACACAAACACACACACACACCCAAAAACATCACCGTCACATTTAGAAGGCTTTGTTTGAGAAATCTTAATAATTCATTAAGAAAGACAATTTTCTTACCTCGGAAGAGTAGATGGCCAGATGGTGAGGTGTTCTGCTGTCACTTCATTTACAATATCATCCTAAAGAGAGAGAGAACAGTTGGTTACCTCGGAGAGAATGAGATGAGCTGATGGTGATAAGCAGTGCTTTAAGTGTCCAGACTGAAACTGCTGCAAAACCTACCATCACACCATGGTATTTATACATTTACTGCAACATTAAAGCACTTTGATCCATTGTAGCCAGCTGTTTATTAGAGGCCGGGCAGCAGCTCTGCTCTTGTTTTTGTCAATATTCTTCTCCTTCTTCCCTAGAAAATCTGCCTTCCCATGCATGAAAATAAACCAAACTTTGCACATAGATCCAGTCCTATGCTAAACTTCCTCAACTAGTTTTGTGGGCTAATAATACGCTTAAAACTCATAACAAATCAGCCGTACGTGCTAGCAATTTGCAACTTTCAACAGAATGTAGCCCCAAGTGAGAAGAAATGTTCAGATGCTTCAACCTGGCAGGAATTATAAAGTCCATGACTAAAACGTATTAAACTCCAGCATTTGTTTCTCACCTGACACCAAACTTCAGACTGTCCTCCACAAACCATCCACCAGATTTTTGAATTATTAAAAATCCAGTGCATCAAAACGTTTTAGTGTGTTACTGTACACAGCTACTGCAAATTCTCGCTAAATAAAGCTCCAATGTTCATGAAAATAAATGAGAATTTTGAGGTCATGGTAGGGTGTACAATTATCTCAAAAACTGCATTTTTCACAGTATTTTGAATTCTATCCTCATGTGAACCATCACAGTCAATGAAAATCAATCAATCAGTTTGTCACTTAAGGAGCAATCAATCATTATTCAAATAAATTACAGACATCTCTGTGTTGTATATATGAAGTATACAAATTCTCAGAATTCTGTCTTGAAAACTGAATTTTTGACACTAGTTTGAAATCTGCCTTTACATGCAGCCCCGGTGATCGCCTAGTTGTAGTGTGAAGTCATAGTGTGTGAAGCGGTAAGTTCACCTAGATCAGGGGTGCACACACTTTTTCAGCATGCGAGCTACTTATAAAATGACCAAGTCAAAATGATCTACCTACTATAAAAATGCAAAACATATATTTATTTATAAATATATTGAGTATTCTTTATATGTACAATATATGTTGGTGTACCTTGCATAACTGCATGAACCCATATTGTACAATATAACTCTGTACATTTTTTGTCATTACCTTACTCTGATGACTTGCACTGAATGGAATCAGCCAGGGATGCATAGTCCGGACAGTAGCTGCTGATAGCCAGCCTCAAGCACACTTCCAAATGATCATCAGTCAAGGTGGAATGGTATTTGGACTTAATAATCTTCATGTGGGAAAAGGCTGACTCGCATAAATAAGTGGAGCCGAATAATGCAGTCAAGGAGGTAGCACATTTCCTCATGTTGAGGTACTTTTCCTCTGTGAGTAAGTTCCAGAACTGTCCATGAGCCCTGGACTTAAACTGAATGTCAGCTTGTAGTGTCAAAATCTCATCCTCCACTCCAGATGAGTTCAGGTGAAACAGTGTTGCAATTTTTGATGCAAGTGAATCAGCCTCAGCATCTTCCCGAAAAGGGTAGCACATGAATGTAGCGACTGGCTCCAGTAAAACAACGTCTTGAAAGCGTCTGTCAAACTCTGACAGACAGTTCTCAATCTGCTCTGATAGGCTGACGTCTATTTTTTAATTTTTACCCACACTACCTTTGCGATCGACCAGTAGATCGCGATCGACGTATTGGGCACCCCTGACCTAGATAGTGACTTGCCCTTGGTGTTTGAGGTTGTGAGTTGGAGACCCGATTGAGGCAGACCTAACATGCTAATGCCTTCCAGGTTCGATGATGGACTGTCCTGTATTTCTCATCGGTCTTCCTCCTCTTCCTTTTTTCATCTTCCTCCTCTTCTTCTTCATCCTCCTCTAAATGCCCGGCCCCTTGTTTCGCTGTGAGATATTCCTACTACCACACAGCCTATGTGAGACTCTACAGCGTGCTATCAGTGTGGAAAATTCAACAATCTAACAGCTCAAATTAGAGACATACCCGCACGATGCTGTGGAGCCTCACAAACAGTGAGATGAGGGTTGTCAGCACCAAAGGCTCCTGTGAGACATAAGAGGACACTCGTTACCTTTTGCATCAATAGCATCCATTGTTAATGTGACATATCCAAAGTGGGATTAAGTTTAGTTTATTAAATACTCACTCTGAGTTTCTTGATGAAAGTGATGAATTTGCTCCTAAATGCGTTAAAAAAATGAAAATAGATCAGAATGAGCCTGTGTGTGCTTCTCTACAGCGTATCATTGCGTTGTAATGCTTCGTTCAATGCAGGGGGTGTGTTTGCAGCGTACCGGTACAGGATGCCCATGGAGGACTCCCGATGTTTAATGAGGCCCACTCTGCCGTCGCTGTTCCTCTTGTGTTGGATGGACACGCTGCAGATCTGCACCACCACGTCCCACAGCTCCTTGGCTGTGCGCCGACACTCTTTAGGACCCGGGAGCTCTTTGCACGTCGAAGCCAGGAGCTGACCGATCTATCAGAAGGAAACAGAGGGAGGTTAATTCAAACAAGCCAAAACCACAACGGTCTCCGCCGTGTCAATCATCTCAGAGCCAGAGGAGGGTCCATCATCACAAAGTCTTGGTTCAAACCAACACAGCTTTGTTTTGAACTCTCATGGAGATCCCAGTGTTTCCAAAAGGTACCAAATATGTATTGTTGTGGGAACGTGTATAAACTGATGCACAATACTTCAAGAATAGTTGTTGTTATATTATAGAATATTACTGCCGTGGCATTGAATGGCACATTGAGTTTGTCGCAATATACGAATCACATGGCTTAAACCTGCAATAATGGATTTCTTTTAGCCACTTGGGGGCAGTGCAAGAAGCTGTATGCACATCATTGACATGTTATCACCTTATAAAGTTGTCATGAACGTAAACAGTAGGGATGGGCGGATGGTGAATACTGTTGTATTGATTCTTTGATAGCCACAAGCTACTCATTTGGTATCAATAACTATCGCTAATAAAATTATATAATTACAAAAGTGGGTGGCTGCATCACTGCTGAATGTTTTCACTACTTTTGCATAATGTTTGTGCCAAAACAGCCCCGACATATTTAGCTGCCCCGTGTCACATGACTGTGGAAACCATGTGACATCAGAACATAGTCGCACACTTCCACATCAAACGTGAGAGAATGGCAGAAAGGAAAGTAGTCTGGCCGCTTAAAATAAAAGTTAAAAAGATACAAATACAGCAAGATGCACTATTTGTGAAAGTAGTCCCTCTTCAAACATTTCAAAACAACACACCCTGAAAGTTATAAGGAAGCTTATTATTTAATCATAGTATTTCTGTAAAATGCTGGACTAGTTTTTACATGTAGTAGCACAAACCTTTTTATTTAATTGTATTTATATTTGCTTTTGTAATAAATTTGTTATTAATGGCTGGTATGTGTCATGTGACTTACCTTTGAGTGTAACGATCTTTTTTTCTTTCTAAAAATGCCCATGATTTTGAAAAATCACAGGAAATTATCAGTTTCGGTATTGTTAAAATTGTAACAAAAAGTATCTGTATCAGATTAAAAAATGTTGGTATCTCCCATGCCTTGTAAACAGTTGCCTATTTACACATCGAGCACACATGACGCAATGATATTATTTTGTTTCTGTCCACCTGACAAATGCCAGTCCAATATTTACTCTGTTTTGGTCTCCACCAACTCATGAGGGCAATATCTGTCTTTTTACCTGATAAACTGTGTCTGTAATTTGGTGCTGGACAGGTCACATACACATATTCATTTTGTTGTTAATCTAGAAATACTGATCGGAGCAACAAGCAGATAAAGGATGTCATGCTGTGTCAGCATGGCCAACATGTTTCTGTATTGAAAGGTAAGGAGAAATTAAAGGGACTGTTTGTAACTTCCTACTTGTATAAATCATTGCGGGTCAGTGTCCCATGCGCACTCGCGTGTGGCTGTGCTGTTCAGACTCAGACTCCAACACAAACTACACGGAAGCACCAAAACCACAAAGTTCTATCTATTGAAGCCCGTCTGTTAAACAGTGTTGGCCGAGGTCGGAGGACGCGGGGGAGACCGTAGCTTTGGTCTCCAGGACCGGAGTCTCTGCTGTACTCTGCTGTACTCTGCTGTACTCTGCTCCTCTGCTCCTCTGCTCCTCTGCCTGCCTTCACTCACACACTGCGCTCGTTCTCACTCTTTCGCTCCACTCTCACGTGCATCCGCGCACACTACACACTGCAGAAGAGTTAGTTTAGCTCTGAGAATATCTAGTGAATGTTCAGTGGACGTCTGTGCAGAAATAACTGCTGCAGCTTCTCCAGACCAACAGAGGTTTCCCGTGTCTTGTGAAGTGACGGGGCTCCGCAGAGAGAAACGTTATCGTCTCCGACCAAAACTTCGGTTTCTCCCTGCTCTCTCCACCCGCAGCCGGAGAGAGCAGGAAGACACCAGCACCCGGTCGGTAACAAGATGATAACGTGTCTCTCTGCAGAGCTCCGTCACTTCACAAGACACGGGAAACCTCTGTTGGTCTGGAGAAGCTGCAGCATTTATTTCTGCCCAAACATCCACTGTACATTTACTAGATACTAGAGCGAGCTGAGCGAGAAGGCGCGCGCTGTCTGAGTGAAGGCGAGCAAGCAGAGGAGGAGAGGCAACAGCTACACGCGAACGCCCATCTGCGAGCGCGCATGTGTCCCGACCCGGTACATTTATACGCTTAAACAGTTACAAACAGTCCCTTTAAGAGTGAAAATCAGAGTTCAAGATTTTAACTGTAAACAATTCTATCTGCCTGCATGTACAAATTCATGATAGTTTTGATATTGTGTTGGCCATTATTGAATCTGAACAGTGACATTTGTTGAAAATCTTAGTTCAGCAACCGTACCTTTACAGAGCATACAAAGCTGAAGTTTAAGTCAACATTAACATGATAGAAATAAAATAGCAGAAGGCATTTTTAACTGTTTCATAACCTACAGAAATGTTATGGACTTCTTGGAATAATGTAAGGGAAAATAATATCATCTATGTAACTGGTACAATGAAGCAGTGATGGACCTGAAAGTGGTGTAAACACAGTTGTTTTTTTTTACCTTGATGTATGGGTTGTTCATGACCAGAGATGGTGGCACCTGCAGAGTCAGGTAATCGTTCTCCCTCCAGTTCAACATGAAGGCGACACACTCCTCTCCAACCACCTGACGCAGAGGCAGATCTGGAGACAAAGATAAGGACATCCCCTGATTTATTAGTGCGTCTAAAAATGATCCCTTATTCCACTGCAGGATTAATCCACAGTGAGCGAGCTACGATGCTGTTCATATGCAGTAGATAGGGTCAAATCTTAATATTAGAGTGCATCCAGAAGTGTCGTAAATATTTGTTTTGCCAAATAACTTTTAAACTTGCAGAACCAGAGTGACGGAGTTTACCACACAGCCCGACATCAGACTATTTAAAACAAATTACAGCTGGGTAAAGACCAGGTAACAACTCCACGGTGTTTCCACTCACTCACCGTGAATCCTCATCTCCAGGTATCCTCTGACCCTGCTGACAAGGTCGGGCGGCGGTCGCTCCTTGCTGCCCTCGGCCGCCATCGTCTCGTGCGCGCGAACCTCCAGCAGCAGCATCTCGTTCAGCATCACCTGCCTCAGCTTCGGGGAGAACTCTGTAACAAGCTCCAGGCAGGCTGAGAAAAGCTGCCGCGCGTGGGCAAAGTCCTGAGACGACAGGAAACAAGTATTAACGGATTCTCACTGCTCGGAACTGTTATTGTAATAAAGCTGATGGACCACTTGTTGATGTCCTTTTTGTCAGTAAGGGTTTAAATAATTGTGGCAAGCCATTTGGTATTCTTTACAGTTAAGAAAGTTCAACAAGCTCATTCCATGTTTTGGATCCTGTGGAACAAAGTAGTCAGTCTACAGAGCCTCAAGTCCGAGAGTTAAAACATTCTTCACACAGCGTTTACTTTTTCCATTTTGATGCATAATTGTGAGCCTGAAACTAGAAAAAGGTTATATTTCTGAGCCCTTATCAAGTAAGCACACCTTTATTGATATGCAGTGGAGTCCTTTGGCCATGAGGATGTAAACAAGGTCCTTTGTCAGGTTGTCTTTAATGCCGAGGATCACGTTGATGTAGTCCGGAGGAACTTCCCACTGTACACACAAACAGAAGGGGGAATTTTTTGTATTATTTCAGTTTAGATTTCATTATATCTGACAATGAATATTACTAGGGCTGTCAATCAATTAAAATAGTTAATCGCAAATTAATCACACATTTTTTTATCTGTTCAAAATGTACCTTAAAAGGAAGATTTGTCAAGTATTTAATACTCTTGTCAACATGGGAGTGGGCAAATATGCTGCCAGAATATATATATATATATTCATTATTGGAAATCAATTAACACAAAAATATGCTCAATTGGCAACATGGCAAACTGCAGCCCAACAGACAACAACAGCTGTCAGTGTGTCAGTGTGCTGACTTGACTATGACTTGCCCCAAACTACATGTGATTATCATAAAGTGGGCATGTCTGTAAAGGGGAGACTCGTGGGTACCCATAAAACCCATTTACATTCACATATCTGGAGGTCAGAGGTCAAGGGACCCCTTTGAAAATGGCCATGAAAGTTTTTCCTCGCCAAAATTCAGCGCCAAGTTTGGAGCGTTATTTATCCTCCTTCTCGAAAAGCTAGTATGACATACAGCCTAAGAATCACACGTTGCATTAATGCGTTAAAGAAACAAACAAAAAACAAATTTGTGAATAATTTAAAACATCAACATGAATGGGAAGAATCTTGGGGCCCCTTTGCGCAACATTTGGACTCCGTTTGACAGCATTTGTATTCATATATTGATAGTTTTCTTTTTTCAAATACTCCTATTATGATGATGATACAGTATGTTATGATATTTATGCTTTTTCTTTTGTCCTTGACACGCAGTTTGGATAATTTTCTCTTAGTTATTTGTACCACTCCTGCCCGGTAAATGTGTGTGTGAGTGTGCGAGTGCAGGAGTGTGAATTTTTAGGTTGGGTTATGGTTTTGATTTTTGTTTGGCTTATATGTTGTCATCAACATTTGTCAATAAAAATAATACACAAAAAAAAAACACATTTGCGTTATTATCGCGTTAACAGCCCTAGTTATTATTACTCTTAACAGGAGCATTATTATAGATATCTAATATATAAATGTCTTTGATATCAGCACTTTCTCTTCCGGTATCACTCTGTTGACCTCTGACCTTACTGTTGACCCTCCAGAAGGGTCGTTCGGCCATGCCGTGGAGTTCGATGAGGATCTGTCGGATCCTGCGCGGCTCCAGTAAGAGGATGAGCTGCTGCTCCAGCTGCCCAATGTTCACACTCGCTGAAGCTGTGGAGCGATGAAGACACAAGCTTTAAGAGACTGAAACACACCACTGAGAGCTTTCCTGACAACAAACCCATAATCTGGATGTCACCGAATAGTAAGCATAAGAACAATTCTCAGTGCTGTACCTGGAATGTCGTAGAAAGAAGGTAGAGGCTTGGCGCTGAGGTTGATTGTGGCCGATCTCTTCCTCAGCTGCTCCACCAGAACCTTCCTCTCCTCCTCCTTCAGCAGCTCCATGAAGAGCTTATGAGAGGACACCACGAACAGCAGAGGCAGCTCCTCCAAGGTTTCACACAGAGTCCTGCAAGATGACAACGGTCTCATTTTAAAAAGATGATCAGGGTACGTTAACAGAGGCTACCAGCTGTAGGTTCTGCTATTTCTTTACTAATAAAGGTTTTATTGTCACTTTAGCTGGTATGTCAGTGGGTGTGGCTCTGACGCTCACTCACTTCATGAAAGCGGCCATGTTTCTTCTGCATGTCTCAGACGGACGCTCCTTTTCCAGCGAAAGTGTGCACACCTGCAGGACGAAGAATGTCTCATTCAAATGTGCAGCAGCTTCCAATTTGATTTTTTAATCATGAGAAATATTCAGGTCAGTCCCAGATACACAAACTCCTCAAACCTCAGCACAGCTCAAGAAAATTATTTTTTAGCTTTTATTGATAGAGACAGAGAGTACTGAAAGGGGGGGAGAGAGAGAGGACTCAGCCTTGGAACAGGGGGGGCCTGCTCTACCAGGTGAATTACAGCGGCGCTCCTAGCTTCAATATTTTAACCTGCAAATTTAACTCCCAAAAACCTCTTTCCTTAAAGGGGGACTACGCTCATTTTAAAAATGTATACATGTTATTCCGATGGTCTAAGACCAAAAATATTAGTAAACATGAACAACTCTCTCCCAAATCCAAAAGCTAGAGTGTTAAAACTCAAACTTGTGTGTCTGGAACTGCTCCATAGACAATGAATTGGGAGAGATGTTCTAGATGACACTGAGAGCAGAGTTCCAGTTGAGTTTTAGCCCTCTAGTTTTGGGATTTGAGAGAGAGATGTTCATGTTTACTAATATTTTTGGACTGTCTGCAAAGCAATATACCGCTGTGGACGGGGGCAGCAGCAAAATTACATTCATCTATGCTCTCTTCAAAGCCACCAGTCTCCTTTGACAAAAACAGCAATTTCAGTCCATCGGTTAGTTTGTGTGTGTTATTGTGGGATTTTGGTGTTTCAAAGTGTTAGTTCGGATACACCAAAGGTCAGACAATAACGAGGGCTGTCAGAGTTAACACGTAATAACGAGTTAACACAAATTAGTTTGAACGAATTTCTAATTTCTTTAACGCATTAATGCGACTTGTGATCTTTAGGTTGTCATATTGGCTCGTTGTAAAGGAGGTTCTATGGGTACCAACGAGTCTCCCCTTTACAGACATGCCCACTTTATGATCATCACATGCAGTTTGGGGCAAGTCATAGTCAAGTCAGCACACTGACACACACTGACAACTGTTGTTGCCTGTTGGGCTGCAGTTTGCCATGTTAGGATTTGGGCATATTTTTTATGCTAAATGCAGTACCTGTGAGGGTTTCTGGACAATATCTGTCATTGTTTTGTGTTGTTAATTTATTTCTAATAATAAATATATACATACATTTGCATAAAGCAGCATATTTGCCCACTCCCATGTTGATAAGAGTATTAAATACTTGACAAATCTCCCTTTAAGGAACATTTTGTGAACAGATAAAAAAAATGTTTTAATTAATCGCGATGAAATATTTTAATCGATTGACAGCCTTAACAATAACACAGACAAACCAGCTACAGACCAGTAACTTCCGTGTTCTGCGAGGTAAAGTTGCTGTTTTTGTCAATGGAGTCTGGTGGCTTTGAAGAGAGCATAGATTACGGCTTCGGTCCTCCGTCAGACAGGGCTGTCTGACGGCAAGATAAAGTTGGGAAAATATTCAAAATATAGTGTACACTTAAGCCGATATTGATTGTTTAGTTGTCTAAAAGCCGTTTTGCTGCTGCCCCCCCCGTACACAGCAGTACATTGCTTTGCTCCCGCGCTGGTACTCCTGTCTGCTTCTCACACTTACTTGGGACACAAGAAGTTTGAGAAAGTACCTCTAAAATGAAGTCCACCATCCTTTTACTGGGCTTGAGGAGGAGCTGCTGGAAACGCACACTGAGCATTTCTCCTTCCAGAGCATCTCGGACGGCGTTGCAAACACACACCTTGTAGCAAACCTCATCCAGACTCGATTCCCTGCAGAGTGTTAGAAATGGCTTGTTTGTTGGATTGTTTGTGGACATGCAGTTGGACTGTCTGTCACTATAAACTAAATTAAAAAAAAAAATACAATGCAAGCAGTACCTCATGTTTCAATGCGTAACATATATATATATATATAGGCTTTGTCACACTGCAAACGGCTGTGTTTGAATTAGTTTGGATTTTGGATTGAAAATCTCACCCTTGCTGGACTTTGTACAGGAACTCCCTGAGAACAGATCGTCTGAAGTTGTTTGGCAAACTGCGGCACACGTTGTCTTTGATGAAGGCTTCAATGACAGCCTGTCAGAGAGAAGAATACATATTATAAAGTACTACAGTGCTGAATATCTCACTGGAACCTCCCTTTTGCCTTCAGTTTACAATTGGAGCCTTACTACTGTGCATGTCACATTGCTCATTACGTAGTCCTGGGTGCATTAAAGTCTTTGGCTTTAAGCTCACTGCAGCGTCTGCTCTGACCTGGTAGTTGCGCGCCCTGATCAGGCTGTTGATCTGATTGTAGGGCGTGTTCTGGGAGTCTGAGGGGTCGCAGTCTTCAGTCAAAGCTTTGCAGGCGTTCCAGTAGCCAGCCAGACGTTTCCCGTCCAGGTGAACATGGATAGTCGAGTCAAGCTGAAAAATAAAGTTTTAAAGGAATGACTGCTGGTGGCAAACTGCAGTCATTACAGGACTAAAACAAGACAAATCAGGACATGGTTAAGTAATATACAAGTAAATCTACCTTTGTTAACAGTTCCTTTGTCTGTCTGAAGTGATCCCGGGCTTTCTCATAGGCAGTTTGGTCTGTGCAGCCTTGCTGGAAGAAAATACCTCCCAGATCATAATGCACCTGAAACACCAAAATACAATAATTGCGATTAATTGCCCATTGTTTATCTGTTCAAAATGTACCTCAAAGGGAGATTTGTCAAGTATTTAATACTCTTATCAACATGGGAGGGGAGAAATATGCTGCTTTATGCAAATGTATCCATATATTTATCATTAGAAATCAATTAACTTAATTGGAGGAATCAATAAAGTTCATCTAATTGTATGTAATCTGGATGAATTGTACTCAGAGTGATCTAAACCCAAAGATTGAATCCCAGCAGCGAGACACCACTGAGTTGTCCACCAACCTGACAGTGCAGCTCATCGGCGCTGATGCGAAGCCCTGCGGTCGAGGACTCCGTCTCTCCGTTGGCGGCGGCGTCAGCAGCCAGCAGATCCAGAGTCCTCAGGGTGTGAACGTAGAAGTCTTTCTTCAGCTGTAGGGCTCCCTCCAGGACACTGATGGAGTCGGTCGCCTGCTCTTTCAGCTGAGGGCATGAAGTTACATGATGGGAAAGTCATTTGACCTACTAGATATTTTTTTAGACAGAGGACAGGGACAAAACAGGGATTACCGGAAAAGGGGCTATAATGACATGTTGTTCATCCAAACCTTTACAAAATCAAAAGTTTGTGGATAAAATGTGGATACCGTGTTTATTTATATCAGATATAGTCCGAAAAAGTATATTTCATGACGACGTTTAAGGATTTCTATTTCGTACTCACCACAGTAAGGATGTTTTCAGTCATCTCCTTCTCCTGCTGCACGATACTTAACCTACAAGAAGCCACAAGACATGAACTCACTATCGTCTTGATGCCATTCAAACTGAGCAATTAAATAGCTATATTTCTATTTTTTAACCCTCTGAGACCCACATAGACCCGTTTTAGTCTTTCTTAGGGAGGTCCAGGGGGTCTTTAGGGGGAGATAACAGGTCAGCAGTAGATGTCACATAGAAGTGGTGTACATCATCTGAAATCTGGGAACCTGGAGATTAATTTGAGATGCAGCTCAGCACTGTGTGTCAAGTTGCTCTAGTCATAAATCAGAAATAAACGTGAATTAGTTAATTAAAATAAATTTTTAAAAAAGTATAAGGGTTTAGAACATTATGACAGAAGTATATGATGGTCATCCCCATGCTCTATTATGTCTCATAAATTGTTGCAGCAATCGTTGGGTTGATACATTTTGTTACACAGATTTGGAGCAAAATTTAACCATTTTTTTACCACTTGAGAATTGATAAAAAATTATCAATAATCCCTCCAAAATACCACATTAAGACACCAAGACCCTGAGGAACCCCATAGAAAGAGCCATGCTGTAATCTTGGATCAAAAACTTTTGACATTTGGAGATTTCTGCAAGAATTGCATTTTTCGGCGATTGGATGGCGAGCACTTCTGTTGTGTAAACTGCTCAGAAACCCCCTTATTTTCAATCTAGCTAGGAAAGCCATCCATCCTCTGAATGCTCTAGGTCTCTAGTTTGATCCATCCATCCTCTGAATGCTCTAGGTCTTTAGTTTGTGGCTGTAAAGTTTCATGAGGCTGTGATTATCCTAGAGGTCACCACAGGTCATTTTATACAGTGAAGTTAAAAATTTTTTTAAATGGTCTCACTACAATGAAATGTCTCCTATGGGGACTAACATCATCACACATGAATACAGTCAGGCTCATTGGATCAACAAGAGTCTCAGCTTGACAGTGATACTCAATTTATGTAATTCAAGACTGTTTAGGGACCCCAGTATGCAGACATTTTCAAACACATCATTTTAGTATAGGCGAAAATAACAAATTTTTACTACATTCAAACAACCATGTTTTTTGCCCCAAAACTGACTTAGTGTAAGTTTGGAGCGTTATTTAGCCTCCTTCGCTACAAGCTACTATGACATGATTGGTACCAATGGATTCCTTAGGTTTGATATCAGTATCTTTACTCTAAAGTGAACCTGCTACAGCCTCTGAAAGACGGTAAAGTCAGTCGGGATCGCCCCCCCGATCACGCAGGTCTCAGAGGGTTAAACTCTATGTGCAACTAGGCCTGGATGTTTCAGATGAGCACGAGTGAGTGTATTTGTTCTGTAAAACAACTTTATCTTGACCCAAACCAGAGGAAGTGACAGGAAGGGAGGAGCAGTATTTACATGTTCATCTGGTGAGGTCCCGGTTTTGTCTGTTTCTCTGGAAAGCTGCTCAGCACGATGGCTCTGATGGCCCTTTGAAAGACACAAGAAGACATGGACATGAAGATGGTTCAGACTCTTTGTTCTTTTTTCCATTTCAGCTGTTTCTTCCTTTCATCAACATTTATTCTTCGGGACTAATGCAATCACTAGAGGGTTAGAGACTCTCTCTCAGTACTTCGGTGAGTTTTGCGTGCTTTCCCCGTGGATCTCACTCACCAGCGGTTGTATATGATGACAGCCATGGCCGTGGTAGGAGGCAGAGTGGACAGGTCCAGGTCCACGTGTTTAACCCCCGGTGGCACTTTGCTCACACAGAGGAGCTCGTTCAGTAACATGTTTAATACTGGAATGGTCAAGCTGGCAGGGAAGAAGGATCAATTATTACATAATGCTGTATGATTTGATATAACACACAATAATTATTAGAGACACGTATAGGGCTGCAGCATTTTGAAAAATATCTAATTGTGATACTGATACTGCAAATGCGATATGATTTACGATATTAGAGGGAATGATCATTTTTACATCAATATTCTCATTTTGAAAAAAATTATTATGGTTTGATTTTTGCGGGCATCTGTCTGTACCATACAAATATGTTTTCTTAAGTCTGTAGAATATGATGTGTAGACCAGGACATCTCCCACAGAGCCCAATCACAGACTTAAATCAACAAAATTAAAAATACCTGCTCCCACAAAGCAACACTAATTCCACCACCAGAAAAGAAAACAAGGTTTACTTTATAACACACATTCATAGTTAAATAGAACATCCATTATCTGTCAGGGTACACCCTGGACAGGTCTCCAGACTATCACAGGGCTGACACATAGAGACAGACAACCATTTACACCTACGGGACATTTAGAGTCAAGTTAGCCTGCATGTCTTTGGACTGTGGGAGAACCCGGAGAAAACCCACGCTGACACGGGGAGAACATGCAAACTCCACACAGAAGGGCCCCAAGCCGGGTTTGAACCTGCGACCCTCTTGCTGTGAGGCGGCAGTGCTAACCACTGCACCACCGTGCAGCTCTTAACTAGAACATTCCTTCTGTATTTTTTTAATATATATATTTTTAGTAGTTACAAAAAAAAAAGTAGCTCAATTTAATTTGGACCGCTATAAACCATAGATGTATTAAGAGAACTGGATACAGCGTTGGAGGCGGGGCCCCGTTCATTCCTATGAGAGTTGCTCAGTGACGCATGAAGCCAAAATGGCTCGACTTCTGTCTGGAAAAGTACCCGGATCTTGGGCACATGGAACATGCGCAGTAGCGTTTGCTCGGTCGCATGACTCGGTCACGTGGTCCCAACGTCACGCTGTCATCACGGCTTGCGCTCCAGCCTCAGTCTGGGTCTCATTCACAAGGAACGGAGGAAGGGAAATAACTCTGTATTTGGCTATTAGTTAATTTTACAACTTAGAAAACTTAATTTTTTAAATAAGGGCTGTTTAGGTGTTCGTACTGGGAAGTTGATTCACCTAAAAAAAAATTATCCGCTGAGTTACAGACGTCTCTTTCCCAATGTGGGAAAAAGTATTTTTGGGCCCAGTGGCATCACGTGACGGACACGGAAGTTGCAGTACCGCCGTTTGGCCACTACAAAAGTTGGGATCGACGACCGGCGCTCTTCCTGGGGACTTGCTACAAATGCATCGACAAGCTTGAAAATTCCCACTGACGGCCTCCGCATTATAAGTCTAAAGAGCCTTTCACACACACACTTACCCTTTCTCAAGAGCATCCAGGTCCCACTTCATGTGGGCGGCTACTTTCAGGGCCAGCAGCTTCAGGGTGCGGTTCCTGCGGTTGTCTGCTGGAGGCTGCACTTGATTCTGCTCGTTCACGGAGGGCTTGGACGCCTGCTCCAGGAACTGGATGATCAGCTGCACCGCTATCGGGTCTGTGGAAAAACATACATATGATTATGTTTTAATGAGCATTAATGGGCACACAGTAGATTAATTCAAAGTGTCCACTCAAGACGCTGACTTTACAAATATATCCAACCTTGAATGCTTTTTAGGCTGTTCCATTTAATAAATCTATTATATGTTGTAATTCATTTTTATAGTGGACCCCCTTTTCATTAAATTGCTCATCATCAGCATCCCTCTTCAGGAGATAATTCATTACATTTCCAAGAAATACTTCTGGAGGAGACGGAGTACTTTGCTCTGTGATTCTGACAAAAAAGGCACCAACACCTAAAGTATATCGTTATGATATCTCATTCAGATGCACTGCAAATATCACAATATGGTGTCTCGTTGTTCATGTTTGGCCCCACAGCAGGGAGAAGAATTCACCTTAAAACAATAAAATTAAAATGTACTCTTTAAAGGGTATTTTTCAACATTGCCCCTATTTTCCCAAGTTTTTGTGTCTAACTGACAAATAGCGACTATTAGGACTGGGCAATATGGCCACAGTCTTCTACCCCGATATAGGTAATTTCATATTTCGATAACAATATATATCACAATATAGCATGTTTTCTGGTAATTCAATAAATAAATTGTCTATATGAAATAACCACATGGTAAAGCCTATTTTTGTATACTCCTGTCCTGTGTGAATCAAATACTTGACAAATGAAAAGCTAGGAGTATTGTATGAGTATGTATCGCAGCTCATTTCGCAGCTGTCTGTTACAGTGTTATCCCTCAATACTGCACCAGTTTTAAAAAATGTTGTTCCCATTAGTCACTTTAGACACAAAAACATGAGAAAATAGGATCCAGGTTGAAAAAAAAAACAATGTTACCCTTTAATGGATGATTATTATGCAAAACATGAGGGTAACTATTTCTATGAATTCCATAATAAATCAGAATTAAAGTACTTACACTTTGCAGCTAATGAATGCACTTTACTCAAAGGACATGATACAACAAAAAGTATTTATGCCATAACAAAAGGCATGAAATATAGATATTTTCATGAAAAAATATTTGCAACATCATGAGTACATATATTTTTAGCCTTGTTCAACTCACTGACATAAAGTTGTATCACAGTTGATAGAGTCCAGATGTTTATTCAAGGAGGAGAATCAGTATTAATTGAGCTATCACTGAAATGTTGTCCACTCTTGTTATTAACTGAGTTTATCTGATTAAGAGACCAGTACAATCTACAACAAGACATTATATAATAACTGTTAGTCATAAGTAACGCTGAGCTGACCTGGGTTGGACTTCTGCAGGTGATGCTCCAGCAGGCTGCCGTCCAGGAGGAACTCAAACCATGACGTCTGAAGAGGCGTGCTGGGCCGACTGCTGGTCACAGCGGCTACCCGGTCCACCGTCTCCACACTCATCCTCCCCTGGTGAACAGTGAAAAAGATTTGAACATTTGTTTTTAAGGCATCACAGTGACCTACAGTAAGGGTTATAAGGGATTGTGTGAACAGATTAGAGTTCTATGTCAGCAAAAATGAAAGTGACATTGAAGTACCTGGTTCAAAATGAATGCTATATCATATTAACACTTTAACGCAAATTAATTTAACGCCACTAATTTCTTTAACGCATTAACGCAACTTGCGATTTTTAAGTTGTATCGGGCTCTGTTTTAAAAAGGTACAATGTCATAATAGCTTCTCACGAAGGACTTTAAACAACGCTCCAGACGTACGCTAAATTTTGGCAAGGAAAAATTGTCATGGCCATTTTCAAAGGGGTCCCTTTACCTCTGACCTCCAAATATGTGAATGAAAATGGGTTCTATGGGTACCCAGGAGTCTCCCCTTTACAGACATGCCCACTTAATGATAATCACATGCAGTTTGGGGGCAAGTCATAGTCAAGTCAGCACACTTACACACTGACAGCTGTTGTTGCCTGCTGGGCTCGAGTTCACCATGTTATAATATGAGCATATTTTTTATGCTAAATGTAGTACCTGTGAGGGTTTCTGGACAATGTTTGTCATTGTTTTGTGTTGTTAATTGATTTCCAATAATAAATATATACATACATTTGCATAAAGCAAAAATATTTGCCCACTGCCATGTTGATAAGAGTATTAAATAGTTTTATCAACTGACAGCCCCAATTATCACACAGGATCAGTTTACTCATCAGTGGGAGTACTACCAAGTCTCTAAAAACAGATGACTGTATTGTCAAAAGTCATGTTTTCTGTGGCTTTGTCAAGTCTGAGAAAATGCCACTGAAGATGTATTTTACATATTTCTTTTAATGTGAATTACTGTTTTATATTTACGATTCTTAACTTGAAGTACTTGTTTCTCTTTTTCTACTATATATTTATTATGACCGTTGTGCACTAAAATACCATGGTTAATTCATCTTCATGTACCTCACACATGCAGAGAGATGATCTTTACTGTTTTGTTTATGTGTACTCTATATCTTTCCTACTTTGTACTACAGCTACTGCACAACACTTTCCCTCAGAATAGTTTTATTTTATCTTGTGTATGTGGAAACCTAACGTTACCTGGCAATAAACCTTTTGATTCTGATCAGGGTTACTTTTCATCATTAAAAAAAACAAAAACTTACATTTTGCTGCCAATATAATGCCTTGTAATTTATGGAATGGATATTTACACTAAGGTAGTAGTTTTATTTGTAAAACAAATATATATATACACTTTGCCCACTTATGACAACATCATTTGTCTCTTACATGTCCTTGCTGAAAATAGATGGCCATATTCAGTTTATTTTCTGTACATGTATCTATTATTTGTATTAAAAGTGAAGCACATGAAGTAAACAACCCCCACGTACACTAAAGCTATGCTCTCCAGCTAGATAGCGAGCTACTTATGATAGGATGGAGAGAGCAGCTAGGTAGCTAGCTACTAGCTAATCAATGAAAGTTTAATGTTTTGTATTGACCAGGGAAGTTTAATCTGAGTAACGTGTAGTCCCGTGTGGGCGCAGTTCCACTTGTCCACTTGACTGACTGGGGACTTGACTGGCTCGGGGCTGACAGTACACCAAAACCAAGCGCATCCCTTCCACCCATTCTCTGTTGTGTCCGGAGCAAACGTCGTTTTGAGTTCATATTCAGCTAAATATCAACCTGTACAGCCCGGCACGGCTCGGCCCGGACTCAGAGGGACGGGTTAGCTTACCTTAACAGGCCAAAACGAACAAGTAGTAGATATCTGAGATAAATAAACACTAAAAAAGCTCCTAATTAAAAGCTGGAACAGCTACACGGACTGTTTGAGTCTCACATAATTCATTCTGCGCTTCGACATCTCTCCGCCGTGTTTCCGGTTCCGCTTCGTTGCCAGGGAGACACACAGTGCGCCATATTTGCGCATATTTATGCTCCGAGCGTGATGAATGTTAGTTATCATCGGTGCCTCGAGGCTGGGTTAAACTTAAGTGTATATTGCTGTTCATAAATTTATATCTTTATATTCTGTTTTCATGTGTTCACTGTTTGACTGTACATTGAAAATAGGCCCAGTACAGTATTATTTAGAAAGAAATGTTATTTATTTTATAATAATTGGATGGTTTTGGTACTTAGTATATTAAAGTAAATACACGCTATAAAATATTTATTTACTCTGCTGTTTACTTGTCCCTTTTATTTATGAATTTTTATTTATGAATTAATTATTTTTCGGCATTTTTTAATTTTCTTTCCATTTATGTTTTTATTCATTTTATATCTAAATATGTGTATTTATTTATTTTGTTATTTATATATGTATGCATGATTTCCACTTTGCATTTCAGCCTTTATTTATTTCCCCAAATGTATTTATTTCTGTATTCTTTTCTTTATGTATTTCTGCCTCATTATACAAATTAGGGGCAACCACATATTTGACTACTATACTATACTATACTATACTATACTATACTTATAGCCTGATTTTTTTCCCCCCAACATTAACAAATTATGATAATGATAATGTTTGTTATTAAGCATCACATGAAAGCAGCATTAATTGAATATATATATATATATATATATATATAGCTCAGAGTGGAACTGATGCTTTATCATATTAAACTGCTTCTTTTTTTTTTTTTTTACTTTTTTATTTAGTGAAGCATGACAAAACAGTGGAAATTTGACAAGACAAACAGAAACAAACAAAAGAGAAAAATAAATAAATAAAATACATCGGAAGTCATGACAACATGAACGGGACAAGCCAATTCCAACAAAACGAACAAAATGAGACAAATAATTAAGAGATGTTGGTGGAGGGAGGGAGGGTAGTGTTATTGACAGTGCAGGGCAGTCTGTTGTGTAAGGTTCCAGTGTGTGTGTACAGTTGTGTGTGTTTGTATGTATAAAGTGTGGGGGGTGTAGAGTGTTTGTTTGTTTGTATTTAAAGAGGAGAAAGAAAAGGGCGGGAAAGAGAGAGAGGGGTGGGGTGGGGAGTTGAGTATTTTTCGTGGCAGGGATGGCTTATAATATCCCATGGTCCGAGAATGTTATGTTGTCATATTTTGTCTTTATATATTGGTCTTTATTTGTATTTACATTTATATATATTTTTTTCCCTTTTTCCTTTCTTTTTTTTTGTTTCCTGAGACAGGTTACCCCCTTAAGCTGCCCCCAGACCCTGGGGAGGGGGCTAGCTGTCAGAGGTGTCTACTGTCGCCCTTCTTCCCTTTAAACTGCTTCTAAATGACGACTGTAAAAAAGAAACAAATTTTGTAATAAAGATTTTATATTCGTCCATTATCCATTTTTCTCATCTGGTCCTGTAGTCCTCCATCCTTCTCATCTGGTTGGTGCCTAATACCTGAGTAAAAGAGACTTGGAGACTTGTCTTAATGTTAGTAATTATTACCATAGCTCCGTCTGGTACAGCCACCTACTCCTAACTTAAAAAACAAAAAGATAGAGAGTTAGTAAAATATACAATTTCTCAATTAGTGATAAGTGAGACTTTCAGGAGACTTGTGTTAATGCTGTCATTAAGTGTTGACTTACCTTTGTCTGGTATAGCCATCTCTACTTTATAAAGAAAAATACATAACAGAACAACAACCATTAATTGTTACCTTACCTCTGGTATCAGCATTTAGCATCATCAACTATGTCTCAAAAGGAAATTCATATATAAAAGAGATATAAAAAAAAAAAGCTCTTGTTCAAGCAACCTATATGGCCAACCCCGCCAGATGCATGGGAAGGCTGCCTGGGGCTTTATCAGTCCTGTCAGAGGCAACGGTTGTACAATCCTGCAGCAAACAGCACTCAGTCTGAATCTGAGTCGCTGTTATCAGGTGAGAACTGCCAGTATCTCCTGAAGCCGTACCTGTAGTAGTCCTCTTCCCTGCTCCGGTTAGTGGAGGAGCCGAGGCCTGAAGTGGAGGATGCTGGCTCCTCATGGCTGTCCTCATACTGGCGCTGCCTTTTCACACCTACCTGCTCTGTGCAGTCCTCTTCCCTGCTCCTCTTCGCGGAGCTGCTGAGGCCTGAAGTGGAAGATGTTGGCTCCTCATGGCTGTCCTCACACTGGCTCTGCCTCGTCACACCTAACTGCTCTGTGCAGTCCTCTTCCCTGTTCCTCTTTGTGGAGCTGCTGAGGCCTGAGGTTGAGGGGGCGGACTCTTCTGACCTCTGACAGACTGACGGTTGACCTTCTTCAGGGCGTTCCTCTTGCTGCGCGGGAAGAACACCAAAAGGGCAGCAGAAAGGAGCTCCAGCGGGACGGCCAACAGGAGATGACCCTCGGTGCAATCCCTGCCAAAAGCTCGGAGCTGGGAACAGCTGGTTGAGAGGGAGAGAGGTCTGATGATGACGTTGATATCATCGTCTTCAGAGTCCTCTTCATGCTCGGATTTGGACTCGTAACCAGAATCTTCGCTCGGGTCAGACCAGGCGTCTTCATCCTCCTCCTCCTCCTCCTCAATGTCAGAGAGGGCCATTACATGAGCAATAACTCTGTTGAAGACATGACGCTCACCAACAAAATCAAGCCTGACCTCACCTTCGTCAACAGCAATCTCGACCTCACCTACCTCTTCCTTATCAGAAGAGCCGTAGATAGGAAGATTACCTTCGTCGTCATTGACGATCCCGATGACTTCAGGGAGGCCATCTGGTGCAGGACGCTCGACGATGGAGTTCACACCACCTGAGGGGCAAAAATTCTAAATAACATGAAATCATTTTGAATAAGTTTGCAATAATCGAAAAAGACACACGTAAATTAGAAATACGTCGACTGCACTACACGTGTCCCGAAGCGAACAACACACACGGGGCTCTGCCTTTTAACAGTAATATCAAACACTGTGCAGCTCTGCCTCTGTTAGTTTGAACAGATGAGGGAATGAGAAAAAAAAATCACATAATACACATTTTGACAATATATATCAGGCTATAAGTATAGTATGGTATAGTATAGTATAGTATAGTATAGTATAGTATAGTTTAGTATAGTATAGTATAGTATAATATAGTATAGTATAGTATAATGAGGCAGAAATGCATAAAGAAAAGAATACAGAAATAAATACATTTTGGGATATCAACAAGGGGTGAAATCCAAAGAAATCATGCATAAATACATAAATAACTGAATAAATAAATAAATAAAGAAAGAAACACATTTAAATAGAAAGTAAATAAAAACATAAATGGAAATATAAATGAAAAATTCGGCAAAAAAAAATGCAAAAAAAACAAAACAAATTTATCAAAATAAATATATGAATAAATAAAAGGGAAAATTAAACAGTAGAGTAAATAAATAAGGGAATTAATAGAAAGATTAAAACAGACAAATTATGTCACATTTTATCAATTAATTTATGGCTACATTTATTTTTAATATTATTTTTGCTACATTTAATGACATTTATTAATTTATTTATCGAGTATTTTATATATATTTATTTTTTATTTTGGCAGGTTCCGTCCTCCATAAGGAGGGGCTCACGCTATGCGCTTTTACTTTTCTGATCTGGATTCAGATTCCAGCCGCAAAGCCTTCTTTAGACAAAAATACAAACCCGGGGACACCGGGAGCACCGGGACAACGGGGGAAAATGAGAGCTACATGTTTATTTAGCAGCAGACAGTTGTAAGGACTTCAGTGTTTGTGTGGACTAAATGACCAGTGGTTTGCAATAAACAGCGTGAATGTGTTTAATATGCATTGCGTCATTACGCACAGTGAACCATGGCTTCAGTACATGAATCCAACATGACCAGAGGAACCTCTTTAGTTTATTATTGTCCCAGTTTAGGAGCTGCATATCACAGCGCGTGTGTGTGATCATGGACGCAGCACGTGCACATGTAGTCACATGCAGTTACTGAACAAATCTCTCTCTTGTCCCTCGAAGACAAAACACCACACTAACAAGCAATGCACATTTCTATGTTAAATGTTACCAATAAGTTGATTTAGATGTGATGAACTAAAAGCAGCAGGTGTTTCTACAACAAGTCGAGCTTCAACAATGAAAACAAACCATCTCAGGGTCGCATTTGCACAGAAGCACGTCTCATTACACCTGGACGTCCTGACGTCAGCTCCTACCTGTTACGTCGTTTCCATGGTGAGCAACTAAAATACATGCTGAGCATTTTATGAAATGTGGCCCAGTCGCCATCTTTTTTCAGTATTTTTGATGTCAACTTTGGAAGATTTGATGCCCTCAAACCAAAATAAGAGTGTTTTCAAACCATTACACACATTGTTAACCCGCTCCACAATCATTTTACATACATGGAGAAATCGTCCACTGAGTGTCAGTTTTCATCAAATCTGTGTTTTTTCCAACAGGCCTAATAAGATGGTGTGAACGGTTCACCTCTAAACTCAACAAGTTACACTGATTTCTATACGGAGAACGTTTTTAAGGATTTTAAGGCAATGAATCAATAAATAAAATGATAAAGTAAATATAAAAGTTGTTTAACCTGGCCTGTTGTTGTCCAGCTCAGGGGAGACTCCCATCAGCTGCTCCTCCATCAGTGGTCTGCTGAAGGATATCTTCAGGCTCCTCGGTTTCCCACAATGTAGTTGATTTATCCAAAAGTTTAGTTCTCCAACAAGATCCGCTTTCCAGTAGTTTCTCTCAGTGGTTTCAAACTCAAAGAGTTTTCTTTACAAAAGGTTTTAAACTCTAAAGGGCCAAAGTCCAAATGCTAAGTGAGAAATGATAATGCTCTGCAGCCCTTATATACCTGACCTGACTGCTGTTGCCATGGCATTTACTGACTGATGCACGTGCATGTGTGTGATTGAGACACCAAAGGACACATTTTATTTTTTTTCTCATATTTATCAAATATATTTTCATTTTATTTATACTTCTATTTTTTTTTTTTTATAATTTTTCACTGATTTACTACCTTCTATCTCTCTTTCATTACAGTAGAGCTGTTAGGCTAATGCAAACTGTTGTAAACCTTACTTTATACTTCTACTCCACTTCAATTCAGAGGCAACATCAGTTATTCAGATTAATAATGAAAATATAATCAACAAATAAATTATGATGTATTATTATCGATTAAGATATAACTTTATTGATTTTTAGGGGAAAACTCACAAGCTACCAGCAAATAAAGTATATAAAATAATTAGAATGAGCCAGTTGCAATATTAAAGCGATGTAGGCCTACACATTCCTGATTTGTTTTTGATCTCACAGGGCAGGACTCTTCCTGGAGCCCCTGAGAGTGGACGTCAACCGAACCACACAAAGCCATCAGCATCACACAACCAGTCTGATGTGAGGTAGCTCCAGCACCACAGCAGTCCACTCAATGCACTGAACCGCCTTCAGCACCACACTTTACACACAAATAATAATAATAAAAAAACTCAGACATTTAAAATGATCCTGTGTTATGTCACATACTTTACTCTCACTGATATTGGGTTGACATGAATCTTCCTAAATAGTAATTAAAATGATAAATAATAATGATAATAAAAAATAATTTGGAGAACATCAACAATAATTCCCGTTCCTAAGAAAACCGGAACCAAAGAAATGCAGGATTTTCGACCCATTGCCCTCACACCCATCCTCAGTAAGTGCATGGAGAGTCATCTAACACTGTCACTCTGTGGGGTGGAAGACGCCAGCCTGACACTAATACAAGCAGTGACTGAACACCTGGATAAGCCAAAAGCCTACAGAGATTTTATTTATGGACTTCTCCTTTGCACTTAATACTGTTAAAGGGACTATTTGTAACTTTCAGAAATGCTTGTTAACAGCGACACCTGTGGCCGTTAAGTCAACTTAAGTCAGCGTCGGGCTTGCGCTTGCTCGCTCTAAATATACCTGAACGAGCATCGCTCAAAACAGTGAGGCGACACATGTCAGCTAAAACCACAATATCACTTTATATTTCACCTGCTTGGCAGTAATGTTAGCTGACCAGACGAAGGTCTCTCCATGAATCAATGCTGATCCTAGTGTTGGCTTTTCCTGCTTCAGCGCAGGCTGAGGCAGCGGCCGCAGCCGGAGTGAAAAGGGGAGACACCGGCACCCGGTCGGTAACGAGGCAATAACGTTTCTCGCTGCGGAGCTCCGACACTTCACAAGACACGGGAAACCTCTGTTGGTCTGGAGGAGCTGCAGCAGTTATTTCTGCACAAACGTCCACTGTGCATTCACTAGATATTCTCAGAGCTAAACTAACTCTTCTTCAATGTGGAGAGAGCGCGGGTTCACGTCTAGAGGTGGAGCGAGTACGCGAGAATGCGCGCGGCTTGTCTGAGTGAAGGAGAGCAGGCAGCGAGAGGAGCAAACTTCAGCCACACGCGAGCGAGCATGTGAGCGCGCATGTGTCCCGACCCGGTACATTTATACGCTTAAAAGGTTACAAACAGTCCCTTTAATACAGATATCCTGCTATCACGTCTTTTTGATTTACAGGTTGACTTACAGCTGTTATTTGCTGGATAAAATAATTATTATGTAACCGACCTCAGAGAGTTAAGATAAATGATTTTATGTCTTACAGTCTTGTTTTTAAACACTGGAGTCCCACAGGGTTGCATTCTATCTCCAATTTTATTTTCAATACACACAAATGAAATTATGTGCAATATAGAAAATGTCTCATTAGTTAAGTATGCAGATGACATGGCTTTAGTGGCTCGCCTTACCAATGTAGAGTCATTAAATGTTTACACAAACTATGTTACAGAACTCATGGAGTGGTTTGGTGATAGTCATCTTATCCTGAATGTAACCAAAACAAAAGAAATGTCTAAATGGTTAAAAGAACAACCTGTCAAATCCTCTATTTTAACCAATTAGAGTTAAGGGCCAGGAGGTGGAGCCAGTGAGCTCCTCGGGACTGTGGTAAAGACTCTTCCTGCTGCACAAACTACAGAGTTTTGAGGTCAGCCAATGCTTTTTAACCAGAGTATACCAATCCCTAATTGAAAGTATACTCACTTTTAACATTGTCTCCCTGTTTGAGCACCTAAGTGTCTAAAGCAAGACAAAGCTTTCCAAAGTAGTTAGACTGGGCAGTACAATTACAAGCTGCAAACAGACCCCACTGTCCATTCACCATGGCAGGGCAGTCCAACGCTTCAGTGGCAAAATCTTAGATGACCACAGCCGTCCCTTAAATCACCACTTTCAGCTGCTGACCTCAGGGGAAAGGTACAGAGTCCCCTGTGCAAAGAAAAACATCCATAAAAAAATGTTTGTCCCTGTTGCCATAAGGAATCTTAATATGTAAGGACAGCCACTTTCTGAAGCCAGACTGCTACCTCAGCACACAGCACTTTATATCCATTTATTTAACCTTGATTCAGTCCTCAACATCAAGTACCTGCTGCTCCTTTTAATGTAGCTTCTATTGGTGTATTGTGTTTTTATGTGTCCTGTCTGGATGTGATAAGTTGTGTTTTGATGTACCCTTTTTAATAACATTTTTTGCACATGCAAACCAAAGACAAATTTCAGCCTTTTGTATGCAAAAAGTAGACAGTAAAGTATTTTCTACATCTTGTAAATCAGTTGGTTACATTTGATGTGGAGCCTGTTTCAACAAGCAGCCATATACATATATAAATTTATATATATTTGTTTAATAATACATTTAATTCCTCCTCCAACACGCACGCACACACACAAACACACACACACACACACACACACACACACACACACACACACACACACAAGAAGTACTAGTAGTAGTAGTAGAAGAAGAAATCATACTTATAATTACACAGAAATAAATAAATAAAATAACTAAAAAAAATAATATAAGTAGCTAGTTAATCAAGTTACGTTGATTATCGTTTTTTATTGTTTTCTTGGCTGGTTCGACATTAATAGATATTGAGAGTGTTACGATGAGGAAGTTCATAAACATATTAATAATGTATTTGGAGTCGACATTCCTTTTACATGTGATAGTGTATGGGTGACATCCCATTTGAAGGGTGGAACATCAATGACAAGAAACCGGTTCAAATACTTTAGCAAAAAGGCTGTTACAAGGATGTGGCTAAAATCTGAGCCACCCACCACTGACGAATGGATATAAATAATACATGAAATATATATCATGGAAAGACTGTCTTTTTCCCTCAAAGTCCAGAGAGACATTTTTTTCCGGATTTGGTCCTATAAGTTCAGACCTTAGCTGATTTGATAGAATAATTTAGGGAGAATGTAATGTGGTTTATATTAGACTACTTTATCAGGTTTAACAACCCATACTTTATCCATTTATGTGTATATGTATGAGTATGTGTGTATATATGTACTGTTATGCAAGCTGTGAAATAAAGTATTCCCCCCTTCATCCTTTTTCACTGTAATTGCAGTGCAGTTATAGGGCTATTTTCTCACTTTCAATGGGGAAACACAAAGTAAATATTGGGTAAGCGGACTGCAATATGTAGCTTCATTTCAATATACGCACACCATAAGCTTCTGGATAATAGAGGTAGATATGGTTTCCTTGTGAATGTTTTTCTCTTCTTGAAAAAGGAAGTGATTTTTGTAGGAGCGAAAAATGCTGAAATTCAACATCCAGAGACAGGCTGCTCTGATTTTCAAAGTGTCCACCGGAGAAGCAGCGGCGCCATCTGCTGTTTGTAAAGAGAAGTGCAAAAGCTCACAGCACCTGGTATTCCCAGGCGGTTTCCCATCCAAGTACTGACCAGGCCCGACCCGGCTTAGCTTCCGAGATCAGACGAGATCGGGCGTGTTCAGGGTGGTATGGCCGTAAGCAACAGCACTGGTGACAAAACGGCCCTTTATAGATGTCTATCACTGCCGCCGTGAACGCCTGTGTGCATTTCTGCTCATAGGGACATTAGCATATTTACAGAACTTCTGGGCAAGGAGCTCTGATTACAGTGACACAGTTTCCCCACATGAATGATAAACACTATCTACGACAGAGGTGAGATTGTAACTGAGCTGCTTGAATGCAGGTTTGAGGTGCTTTTTGCAATTTTATGCTACTTTATACTTTATTTTACAGGGATAGATTGGAGTTTTTACTCTACTAAGTTTGTGATTGTTATTGCGACTTTGTACATTTAGATTTGACATTTAAAACGTGATTGTTTCAGAAAATATGGCGCAGTATGATACTTGAAAATGCTGCTTACACAGCAATACTGCAGTGATAATAATCCAATAATATTTTTATAACATAGCCTGTAACAATGTAACAATGACAGAGTTTGTAACAAAGGCCATTTTTGTCATTATAGTGAGAATATCTGTTTGTGTTCCTGACAATCTGCAGCTGCTACCTGTATGGGCAGAATACCAAAACGTTGTGTTACAGCATCTTTAAATCGCCTTTTTGTTGCTGCAAATGTTGCTGCAAATGTTGCTGCAAATGTTGCTTACGGCCATACCACCCTGAACACGCCCGATCTCGTCTGATCTCGGAAGCTAAGCAGGGTTGGGCCTGGTCAGTACTTGGATGGGAGACCGCCTGGGAATACCAGGTGCTGTAAGCTTTTTCACTTCTCTTTTACAAACTGCACAGGGCGCTGCTGCAGCTTCTTCGTTGGACACTGGCAGGCACTGATGAAAATCAATAGAATGGTGTACACACAATGTCAAAACTTTACAAAGATTTTTTAAAGAGCAGATCACGAGTTACAAGTGTATATCATTATATCATAAACTAATTAGAAGCTGATCAATTTCACTCAGAAAAATTTGTAGGAGCGAGGAATGATGAAATTCAACATCCAGAGACAAGCTGCTCTGGTTTTCAAAGTCTCCACCGGAGAAGCAGCGGCGCCCCGTGCTGTTTGGAAAGAGAAGTGAAAAAGCTTACAGCACCTGGTATTCCCAGGCGGTCTCCCATCCAAGTACTGACCAGGCCCGACCCTGCTTAGCTTCCGAGATCAGACGAGATCGGGCGTGTTCTTTTTTTTTAAATCTTTTTATTATAAATTATGACATTTTACAATCAAATGCATTCCCGGTTAACAATTAACCAAGAAAAAAAACACATAACAAATGAGGCATGTAAACTATCAGTTTATACAACAAAACTAAAAAACCATCAACGGTATAACTATGCCACCTTAAAATGAAAACACAAATCCCCTTTTTTACCCATGCTAATCAAAGTGTTATCTCCAACAAAAAAATTCTCTGCCTCTACATCACCATACTTATAAATCAAATTGACATCCCTTTTTACAATCATTTCAAATATGGCTTTAATATTCACCTTTTTCTTTTCAAAATATGCATAGTTTCTTCTTAGAACGACTGCACGCCGAGCGTGGCTCAAAATAAAATTCAATAAAGCCCGATTTGCCCCATTCTTCTTATATGGGAAACCAAACAAAAAAACAGTCCTCCAGTCTTTCAAAATGTTTTTGTCAAGTTTACATCGTTCGGCTAGCAATTGCTTCAAATAAACAAAAAAACCTTGCAACTCCCTACAATCCAAAAAGTAATGCAAAAAAGTCTCATGGCCACAGTTACATACATCACATTCCCCACTTATCTCATTATTTATTTTATGCAAAACCACTTTTGTGTACACTCTGTTGTGTCGCATCATAAAGTCATTATTTTCGCATTCTAAACTATTATATGTTACATTTAGACTAGCCCATATGTTTTTCTTTTCTAACTGGGGGAATACCTCACCCCATACTCCCTCAGCCGCTGGGGCCTTAAACTCCTCCTCTATCGAGATGGCATATATGTTTTTAACAGTCAGCTCTTTCAGTCTCTTCTTCCAGCTCTCTCTCACTACATATAATCCTGGTATTTCATTTGTTTGCTTTTTTACAATTTTTGTGTTTATTATTATCCTCCATCTTTCTGGTATACTCACTTTAATTTTGTTATAAAAACAATTAATTTCTGCCCTGCTTACTTCTTCCTTCACCTCACACACACTGTCATAAATACATTCATTCCTCAAAAAACCTGGTATTACCTCATACATTACATCCTTAACCTGTCGAATACCAGCATCCCAAAACAACTTGTTATACAATACATTATTATCATACCTTATTTTATTGTTAAGAAATATAGGTTGATTTATTATATCTTCCAGATTCTCACATTCATAATTTAGTTTTTTTTTTTTTTTTTAACTTAATTTTTATTGCAGTTACAGCAACTTACACAATCATAATAACATTCTATACCACTGTATTTTCCTTTTTGATAGCTGTCTCATAGTTTTAACACAAAATCTTACAGCTTAAAACAAGGGGGAAAGAGAGAACACAAAAAAGACAATCCAAATAATTAAAATAAAGTAAAGTAAAATAAATAAATTTAAATAATGATAACTGTGGTAAGGGGTCGGAGGTAAGGGAGGGGGAGTGTGTTGTATGGGTGTGTGCTGTATGAATGCGTGCACGTGCCCAGAGGTGACCTGGGTCAGGAAGACAAAGACACAAGCATGATCCAGGATATACAAGAACACTCAGATCACCGCACTAGTACAATCATGGCAGGGCTCCACCTTTTAACAAATGTGTCTTTTTGGAGTCTTAGGGAATAGGTTATTTGTTCCATGTGGTAGATTTCCCATACCTTCTCGATCCATAAATTGTATGTTGGGGGCTCAGGTTTTAACCACGTAATTGTGATACATTTAATTGCTGCTGTAAGCAATATTTGTAAGAGATATTTTTTGGCTCTTCCATTAATGCCTTCTGGTATTTCTCCCAGCAGTGCCATTTTTGGATCTTTGGTGAAATTTTGGTCGAATACATCTTCGAGTGCCCGAAATACCTCTTCCCAAAATGTTTTTAATTTGGGGCATGTCCAAAATATGTGATTATGGTTGCCAATATGTGTACCACAATTTCTCCAACATTTATTCGAGTGTTTAGGGCCCATTTTAGCCACTATTTCTGGTGTACGAAAGAATCTTGAAATTACTTTCCATTTAAATTCCCTCCAGCTATTAGAGTTGGTCACTAGATGTGCTTCGGTGCATATTTCTTCCCATATGTCCTGTGGTATGTCTGTATTCATTTCAATTTCCCATCTACCTTTTATTTGAAGCGTATTGTTCAAATTCATGCCTAAAAATATTTGATAAAAATGGCCTATAATTTTTTTATCCTCATTTCCTGTTTGTAATTTCATCAGGAACTCTTCAATTGGAGTGGGCACCAGAAATGTATCCCATTCCTTGTGTTTCGTTAGGAAGTCCCTTAATTGTAGATATCGGAAAAAATCGGTATTGGGAAGTTTAAATTCCTCTCTCAACTGCTGGAATGACTTAAGTCTGCCATCCTTCAGGAGTTGGTGTAGGTTAACGAGTCCCTGTTCTGACCATTTTCTAAATCCTGTATCTAAACTGGAGGGAACAAAATCCTTTATGAATCCAATATTGGTTAATGCTGAAATTGCTTTGGGCAATCCAAATGCTTGTTTGATTTTTCTCCAGATTGTTAGTGTGACTTTAGTCCATTCGCCCATTTGAGTTTCTCGTAAGGGGACATCTAAGAAAGGCAAGATCTGTAGGGGTCGCGCACAAAGGCTTTTTTCTATGTTAAGCCAACGTGTATGTGTACAATCCTGGGTCCATATTGTCAACGGTTTTAACTGTGCAGCCCAGAAGTAATATCTTAGGTTTGGAAGTTTGAGCCCTCCCTTTGGTTTAGATAGCTGCAATGTTTTTAGTCTGATTCTTGGCCGCTTTCCTTGCCATATGAATTTTGAAATTAACCTGTCCAATTTATCAAATGTGGGTTTAGGAATATCAATAGGCAACATCTGAAATGGATAGAGAAGCTTAGGCAGCACATTCATTCGTACACTCTCAATTCGGCCTAAAAAAGATAGGGGGAGCGTTGCCCATCGGTCCAAATCCTTACCAACATTATCAATCAAACTTTTATAATTTGCATCGAATAAATTTCTTAATGATGGGGGTATTTGGATGCCGAGGTATTTGATGCCATCTTTAGGCCATCTGAAACCACTCTGGAGTTTCACAGATTGTGAAATTCCACCACTTATGTCCATAGCCATTGTTTTATCCACATTAACTTTATAACCCGAAAAGTACCCATATACGGAGATGAGATCCTTTAAGTGTGGGATTGTTGTTGCAGGTTCTGCTAAATATAAAAGCACATCATCTGCGTACAGTGATAATTTATGCTGTTCTCCATTTATCGTCAGTCCTTTTATGTTATCGTTGTCCCTGATAAGCTGTGCCAAAGGTTCAATACTAATATCAAACAGAAGGGGCGAAAGAGGGCAACCCTGTCTGCAGCCGCGCTCTAGGACAAATCGGTCTGATAAAAACCCATTCACTTTAACAGTAGCCTGTGGATTGGAATATATTGTTTGTATCCACTTAATGAAATTGGGGCCAAATTGGAATCGTCTCAATGTTTGAAATAAGTATTGCCAGGACACTCGATCGAATGCCTTCTGGGCGTCGAGGGATAATATCATTGCTTCGTCTTCTTTTACTTTTGGATGTGTCATTAGATTTAGTAACCTTCTAATATTGTCTCCATAATATCTTCCGGTAATGAACCCGGTTTGATCCGGATGGATAATTTTCGTGATAATTTTATTGACACGTTTTGAAAGAATAGCAGTTAATATCCGCAGGTCTGTGTTGAGTAGCGATATGGGCCTATATGATTGGCATTTGGTCGAGTCTTTGCCCTCTTTATGTATAACTACTATTGTTGCGTCCCTCCAAGAGGGGGCCATAGTACCAGATTGTAACGCATGGTGATAAGCTTTTAACAGTAAAGGTGACACTTCCTCTTTAAACATTTTATAAAATTCATTTATGTACCCATCTGGCCCAGGGCTTTTATTGTTTTTCAATGTAGAGATTACCTGCTGTATTTCCCATTCATTGATTGGTTCATCTAGCTCTTTTGCCATAGGCTCAGATAACTCTCTTAATTTAATGTCCCTTAAAAATTGCGCCAATTCTTTGTCGTCTGTGCAGGTGTCCGTGTTTTTGTATAGGGATTTATAAAATTCAGCAAAGGACTGTGAAATTTCATCCGGTTTCGTGAGTGTTGTATTATTAGACACTAACTTCTGTACTATATTGGATGATTGCTGTTTTTTTAGTCTTAATGCCAATAATCTACTTGCTCTGTTACCGTTTTCGTAATATTTTTGATTTGTAAACCTTAAATTGCCCTCGATCTTTTCTGTAATTAGGGTGTTTAGATCTCTACGTGCTTGTTTAAGAGTATTAAGTATGCTGGGGGATGACGATCCTTTATGCTGTTGTTCAAGCTGCCTTATTTTGTATTCTAATTCGCGTTGTGTTGCTTCCCTTCTCTTTTTTTTAGCACTTGCAAACGAGATAATACGACCTCTAATATATGCTTTGGCACAGTCCCATAAAATGAGAGGTGATATTTCAGGTGAAGCATTTGTATCTAGATAAGTACTTAATTCAATTTTGACAAATGGAATGAATTCCTTGTCGTTTAGGAGTGATGCATTTAATCTCCATTGTTTGGCTGATGGTGTGTGACCTATGTCCCAGGACACCACAAGAGGAGAGTGATCAGATATTGTAATCGGTAAGATCTTTATGTCTTCTATCCTGTGTAACTCTACCGTGGGAGTAAAAAAATAATCGATTCTGGAATAGGATGAATGTCTATGTGAAAAGAAGGTAAAATCCCTCCCCTTAGGAAATTTGCTTCTCCAAACATCTGCTAGACCTGACTCTGTTGATAAATGTTTAAGCCTTTTACTCATTTGAGAAGTGGGGGATTTTGAAGGAGGTTGTCTATCCATAAGTTGAGATACAACGCAGTTGAAATCCCCACCCAACAGCAGAATCCCAGAGCTGTGCTGCAGTATAGTGTTAAAGGTTGTATTAATGAAGCCTGGCTCATCTTCATTTGGGGCATATATGTTCATGAGAGAAACTTGTATTCCATCAATACAGCCATTTATCAGAATAAATCTACCCTCAGAGTCTTTGTGAATTTTAGTTGTTGTGAAATTAATCTGTCTATGTATCAGAATACAGACTCCTCTTCTTCTGCCTGAGTGGTGTGATGAGTAAAACACCTTGTCTGCCCAGGATTTTTTTAGCTTTTCATGCTCTAAGTCTGATAGATGGGTCTCCTGCAAAAACGCTATCTGGCAATTGGCTCTCCTCAGCTGATTAAGGATTTTCTTCCTCTTTATGGGACTATGGAGACCTCAGACGTTGTAGCTTATGACCTTAAGTGATCCCATGACTTGGGGTTAGGAAAATTAGGTAGGAAACAAATTTTGCACTGGCATAAAGTGATGGATCGAGAAGGCTGGTACAGCACAGAAGGCTATAAGTGGCACGTTGTATAAAGTATCTATGTGTATGATTGTGTGAATGTGGGTGAGTGGGTATAAGAAGATAAGTATTTGTAATAGGTAGGGGTGGGGAGGATGGGGTAAGGGGGGTATTTAAACCAAAAAAATAACAGAATATACAAAAGTAAAATACATAAGTAAATAGAAGTGTAGACAGGGTTGAAACATTAACATGAGACATTTGTATTGGAATAGAGGGAAAAATCACTTTCCTTGTTGCTTTAAATCTCACAGTGAGATCCCTGGGGAACATTGGGATCAACTCAAACTGAACTGAACATAAAGTTAGATAAACCGTAAATTCGGTCAACACAATGTCCAACACACCTTTGGGACAAGGTCCCAGGCTGCAGGTCAGGACGGCAGCTATGCGAACAATCCTAGAGAGTGCTCGCCTTTGCTTGGGTGGAAAACCAAACAGAACTAAAGAACTAAAGCTATTATTCTCGGTTCAGGCTCCTGCAGAACCCCGAGATAAAATTGGAAAAGATAACAACATTTCAATGTGAGTGTCACAATTTTCTAAAGTAATTCTATATATAAAACTTATGAATTATCAAAACCAAAGGGAATTAGATAAAATGAGTGAAAGTTTCCTGAGAGCTTATGCTCATTCATTACAGCCTGCATGCACACGGGTATTTAGATCACATATCCTTCTACTATACACATCCATACACAAGCACACACCCTCACACTCAAACACACTCCTACCAACATCCACACCCACCCTCACATCCACACACCCACACATCCACATGCACACACCCACCCACAACCACATATCTACACACACACACACAGGCAATCTCAGGGGATATTTATGTTTTGTTTAACCTATGCTAATATCCTAATGATAGACAGCCTCTCAGGTAGTAAGCAATTAAGTAAATAATAACAACAACAAAAAAAACAAAAAACAACAACACTCAAATGGTCCTTCTGGATAAACATTTAGGAAGTCGTCCCAGGCAACAGTTAGAATTGTTTATATGTCACTTCCCATGTGAAATAAGGATACCTTCAGTTAGTCTTCCATCTCAGATCTGGGGATGACTTTTTCCTTTACATAGTCCATGGCTTTGGCAGCATCCAGAAACTCCTTCTCTTCATTGTTGTGGGAAATGCGGAATCTGGCCGGGAAGAGTATTCCATAACGAACTCCTGATCTCCCGCGGAGCATCTTCCTGACGTCCGTGAACGCGGACCTGGCTTTGGCCACGGCGGCCGTGTAGTCGGGGAATATGGCGATCGGGCTGCCGTTGTAGCGGAGCTGACCACCGCGGTCCCGGGCCCTCCTCAGGATATTTTCGGCATCTCCCTCGTTCTGTAGTTTTGCGATGATGGCGCGTGGCTTGTCTCCCGGTCTCCTCTGTGTTAGACCGCGATGTGCGCGCTCCACCCGCACCTCTTTATCCATCTGTAGCACCGCTTTAAGAAGTTTAGAAACCTCCGTAGGTGAGCTTGATCCAGGTTCTTCAGCTACTCCGATGATCCGAATGTTTCCTCTTCTCATCCTCCCCTCCATATCTTCACATTTTACTTTTAATTCTTCCACTTGCTTATTGAGGTCTCTGACATATGTTTGCACTGAAACTACCTCGTCCGACCAAGTGCATAGTCCTGCCTCCATCTCTGTTACGTTAGTTTTAACATGCTCGAGATCTGAGCGGAGCACCGCGGTGTTGTTGGCTATTTCAGTTTTTAATGCTCTCATTTCCGTCTGTAGCGAGTCAAAAAACTCCGCCAGAGAACTCTTCAGCTGTTCACTTATCACAGCGGCTATGTCCTTTCTTATGGAGGAGAGGATATCCGCTTTCACCGAGGCGATGTCCATGGTCAGTTCAGCCGCGGGTGCGGGTGAAGCCTGGTCGGTGTTAGTTGAACTCTTCGCCGAGGATGTGTTGGGCCTTGTGGTGGATGAGCCCTCGTACTTATATTTGCGCAGATTAGACGCCATCCACGTCGATTTTACCGACCTTTAACTACACCTTGATTAGTTGAGGGTAGATTCTAAGCTTTTTGTGTGCTTTTTTAAAATGAAAATGTCGTTTAAATACGAAATTAGTCGGGATTCTGCAGGAGCTCTGAAAAGTACGTCTTACTCCATTTGCGTCTGGCCACGCCCAGTTTCAGTCATAATTTAGGTTTTTGATGAAGTTTCCCCAAGCTTGCAATGCCTCTTTAAACACTTCTGACATCCCCTCAGTCATGGTTCTTTTGCTTTTCATCAAGAAGAAGCTGTTACCCATACCCCCAAACTTTTGCAACTGCTGTCGAAAAACTACCATCCAGCCATATTCAGCTTCCCCATATAGGTATTTAATGACAGTTTTTATCCTCACAGCATTGTGTTTAGCTCCCAGATCCACTAGCTTTAACCCACCTTGTTTTATTTTCCCAATCAGGGTTTTGTACCCGATCCTCACCCCCTTCCCTTCCCACAGGAAATCCACAATGATTTTTTGAATATCTTTTTTAACCCATTCTGGCATATCCAATACTCTTAACACATACACACACACACACACAGACATCACGAGAGAATTTATGACCACTACTTTACCTTTCAACTTCAACCTTCTTTCCCTCCATAACCCACACACACTCCTCATTTTATTCAAAACCCCTGTCCATGTTAAATCCCTTCCGACGGACTCCCTTATACCCAAATACACCCCTAACATCTTCATGCAATCCTCCCTAATCCTAAAATCTAACCCAGACCTCTCTACATCCCCTATATACATAACCTCTGACTTACCTACGTTTACCTTAGCCCCCGCTGCCTTCCCATACACCCCTATTAACTCCATAACCCTCTCTATACTCTCTCTGTCCCTCACTGTGATGGTTGTGTCATCTGCATAACTATTAATCTTAATAGTCTGCCCCTGCTCCAGCTCAATTCCCTTCACCCCCGCCTCATTCCTGATCATACTGGCCATTGGCTCTACCGAAAGAGCATATAGCAGAGGACTCAGCGGGCACCCCTGCCTTACCGACCTCTCTATTCTAAAGCTGTCTGTTAACACCCCATTAACTTTCACACAACTCCTGGCCTCCCCATATATACATCTAATCCACCCAACTATCTTTTCCCCAAAACCAAATCTCTTTAATACCTCAAATAAATAGTCATGTTCCACCCTATCAAATGCCTTACTCAAATCCAAACTAAGCACTATCCCTCCCTTCCCGTCATACTTCATGTATCTGATCACCTCTCTTATGGTACTTATACTATCCGCTATATCCCTCTCCCTGGTATACTGTAGCTTTGTGAAGGCTCTATTATTCCCCCTACCACCTTCTTAATCCTGTTCGCCAAAACCCTAGTCAATATTTTATAATCATTATTCAACACACTAATCGGTCTATAGTTTTCTAAATCTAATTTGCTCCCTTTGTTCTTATATATTAATGTTACCACCCCCAATCCCATAGTCTTTGGCAGTCTCTTACTCCTCTCTACATATTTATATACTTTTAATAATATTGGCCCTAACAAGTCCCTATATACTTTGTAAACCCCCCCCCCCCTAACCCATCACTCCCTGGACTCTTCCCACCTTGCAGTCCCTCTATAGCCGTCTGTATTTCCCTCTCAGTTATGTCCCCCTCGCACATTTCCCTATCATCTCTACCTATCTGCTTATTAATATTACCAAACACCTCATTCATACTACCCTCATCCCTCTCCCCCCTCCTAAACAACTCTGTAAAATATGCTAACACTATCTCTAACACTTCCACATAATCATTAACTGTCTTACCTGCTCTATCCACTACCTCAGATATATATGACCTGCTTTGTTTTCTCTTCTCCTGCCCCAAAAAGAATGCAGTGCATCTCTCTCCCTCCAGTGTGTATCTTGCCTTACTCCTCAAAATTGCTCCCCTACACTTATCCCTCTCAAACTTTGCTAATTGTGCTCTGACCCTCAAAAACTCTTCTATATTGTACCCCGGCTCATCATCTGCTCTACTCAGTTCCCTATTTAGCTTCTCCCTAAGAACCCTCTCTTTCTCCCTCTCTTCCTTATTCCGCTTTCTAGCAAATGTTATACTTATCCTCTTCACCTCTTCTTTTATCCCTTCCCACCATTCCCCCACATCTATGCTATCTTCTAAAATATTGTTTATACGGTCAAGTTTCTCCACTAATAATTGTCTAATCTGCTTGCTGTATTGCTTATCCACCATAATATTAGCATTTAACATCCACTGTCCTCCACCTCTCTCCCCACCCCTACCTCTTATCTTAAACAGTAATGCTGCATGGTCACTAAGAGTGTTGAACTTGTGGCAGCTGCCAATTCTCTGGTGCTTGCTGTTGTTTCCCTTTTCCCTGGTGTTTTTTTTGGTTGAGTTGCTGAGTGATTAGAGGGTTATTCAGTTCACCTGTTGCGCAGGGTGTGGGGACTGGCTCTTAAATGATAGTTGAGAGCAGCTTGGTGCATTCCCCTCTTGGCCAATCAGGGTGTAACGACGCCCTTTCTGTAGGGCTTAAAAGAGGAGGGAAATTGCACACCCAGTGTCATTCTGATCTCTCCTTCACTCAATGCAACATGTATTATCAGCTTCACCAGAAACTCTGGTCTGTTTTGGGCCCTTTTGGGATTCTGTGATCTTTGTGTTTTGTTTGTTGAGAGTGTTGACTCCTAGTTGGGGAAACAAGTTAAGTGCCAACCAATTGGGTTACCTGCACTGGGACGTTTAGGTACTATTTGTGCAGCGATCTGGCTTGCCTTACAATAGCCTAACGCCTGCAGGCTGTATTTTTGTATCCTATTCATTTGTTGATTTTCAATGAAACCCTTTATACCCATTTCTTTTAGTGTATTTTATTTGGGAAAACTTTAAAGGAGGGTAAAGGGAAAACCACAAACCAATATTTCAGTTTCCTTAATTGTTTGTTGATATAGAGGCATTTGTTCATTAGCGAAGAGGCATTTGTTCATTATTATTATTACGAAGGCATTTTATTTTATATTATTATGTGGATGGGAACTGTTTCAGTCTTCTGACTGACAACTAAAGTCTGGGGAACTCAGTACCGCCACATAATTGGCAACCACGAAGGGACACGTAACACAAAGCATAATCTTTCAATAAAGAGATTTAGTTTTGTGTCCCATCTTCTGATATCTATTTAGCAAGTGTATTTGAGTGTATATTTCTGAAATGTGTATTTGGAGTGTAGCTTGACTATTAGTCCAAATAATTACTAGTGACTATCCATCATGTCTTGGGAAGATCCAGACATTACAATGACCGCATTTGAACCGTCGCTTGCGGAATTGGAATCCGAGCTTTCTCTAAATGTTAGCTTGGATATGCCTGTAGTGGGGCAGGAGGTGCACGTGCTGGATGATGATGATGATGAAAAGGGATGGGTAGATGCTCCAGTAGAACCACAATTGTCTGTGGACACTCATCCTCTTTTAGCTTTAGAGGGCTTATTACTTCCGCCTTCATCCCCAGTTCCTGTAGCTCCTCCCACCCAGGAACACTCAGATTCGGATTTAGTCATTTTTGCTAATGCTGTAGAGTCGATGAAACTTGTGTTTAAAAATACAGTGGATTGGCAGCGTGAGTGGCTGTCAAACATTTCAAAGGGCATACCCATCGATAAAGCTCTAAAAATGTGTACTACTCTCATAACAAATGTGGTGGAGAAAGCAAGTAACCATTTGCTCGCAGAAGTAAGGGATTTTGGTTCAAAGTGCATAAATGTCATTCAGTGGAATGCACAACAAACACAGTCTGAGTTCCAAGAGTCCCTGATTACTGACCGTCAAAACTTGATGACTTCCATTACATCCGCGGTCACTGAAAACAAGGATGTACAACTTCTGGTGACCGAGGTGCATACATTGCGACAGCAGATGGGTTCAGTGCAGGCTACCCTTGAGTCTCTTGTGCGTCAACAGTGTGCACTCAATTCTCAGGTCAATTCAATACATAAGCGAGAGCAATTGGTCCTTAAAGAAGCAGTCACACCTGTTGCAGTTTCGTGTCAAGCACACACATATCCTGTTTCTCCAGTTGTTAAAAATGTGGTTTTGTTGCCTACCTCCTGTCCTGTGGGAGTTCCTTCAGATTGCTCAGGAGCTGCTGCTCCTAAGGGTGAAATTTTCCAGGATGATGGTTGTAGAGTGACTGATGGCAAACTTCCAATTAAGATGTTTTTCCCTTGCTATGGCGGGCCTCAGGATGAGAAAGATCCTTTGGTGTATTTGCAAAGATGCAGTGACTTCCTGTCTCTGAAACCACTTACTCATGGTGAGATCCTAGCGACCATGAGAAGTGTATTGCATGGTTCTGCACGTGATTGGTGGGAGACTGTTAGGGAGAAAATCCATTCATGGGAGGAATTTCAGAGAGCTTTCCTATCATCTTTTCTTCCCGAGGACTATGTTGATGTTCTGGAAGAACAGATTCGAACCAGGGTGCAAGGAAGAAATGAGTCACTACGAGACTTTGTTTTCTCCTTTCAAGCACTTATCAAACGTTGGCACTCTTCGGCCACAGATGATGAGATTTTAAAAAGAATATTGAAGGCTATGAATCCCTTTCTGGCATGTCAGCTCCGTGGTCGGGTTACCTCCATAGATGAGATGATCCGCATTGGGAGTCAAATAGAAGTAGATTATGAAAACCAGAAAAGGTACAGGCGAATTCTGAACGAATCTCACAAAGCTAATGGTACAACTGAAAAGAAGGTTATAAAGAGACCTGAAATGGTTTTGTGTTGGCCAGGGTTCTGCCCTCAGTTTCATGTCTTCCCAGGTAGCTCAAAATACAGTAGACAGCAAAAGTCAGAGTCAAAACAGACTTCAGAGTCCAGTAAAAAAGGTTCCATGGCTACTGTTGCTAGTCAGCCTGCAGCCAAGAACCGCCAGAAGCAAAAGTCTACTAGTGTGGTGGGATCTCCATCTCACCCGGCCACTAGTCTAAAACAGTTGGTTGTGCCCATCACGGTACGTCAGCGTCATGGGAAAGCGCTTGTGGACGCAGGTGCTACTTACACTTTATTGCATGTGAGTCTGTGGAATAAGATCAAAGGCCCCAATGAGTCCCTTGTATCATGGCAGGGTGGACCGATGTATCTTGCGAATGGCCAGCAAGCAAATCCTATCGGATGTAAAGTGCTGGAGTTCAGCATGCATGGTAACAGTTGGTTCGTACCTACCGCAGTATTGGATGCAGATGTGTTGGTGTATCCATTAGTTCTTGGTTTAGATTTTATGAGCATGAGTGGGCTCCAGGTCAACGTCCGGGACAAGGTATACTCTTTTGCTGGTGATGACACCACCAGGGTTTTCCCTTTCCAGCCTGTCCTGTGCCCTAGCGATTGTTGGGGTGTTCTGAGTGTGAGCAGTGTTGCTTTGTATACTACCTTACCACCTACATTACCGCTCTTGCCTGCCGTTAGTGATGACTGGTGTAACCTAGCTTGTATTCCTAAAGGTGATGACTTACCCAGTCTGCTCCATACTGCCGTTGCAGACAGTGGTTTAACAGGGAGGGAGGCTGAGAAATTGTACCAACTCTTGCTAAACAACCCGCGGGTCTGCACCACCACTTTAGGCCGTACCTCTGTGCTGAAACATAAAATCAAATTAAACAGTGATGTTGTGGTTACCCAGCGCCCCTATCGATTACCCCTGCAAAAGCGGAAGATGGTTAAGGAGCAGATCGAAGAGATGCTTCAACAGGGTATCATTGTACCTTCCCATTCACCCTGGGCATCCCCGATTGTAGTGGTGCCTAGAAAAGATGGTGGAACACCCCGATTTTGTGTTGATCTCCGCCGTGTTAATGAACGTAGCGAGGGAGATGCCTATCCTCTACCAACGATTTCTGAGATACTTGAATCTCTGGCAGGTTCAGCTGTGTTCACCACCTTAGATCTCAACAGTGGTTATTGGCAGGTAGAAATGGACCCGGAAAGCCAGCACCTCACGGCATTCGTCACATGTTTTGGATTATTCCATTTTCGGGTTATGCCTTTCGGCTTGAAGGGAGCTCCAGCTACCTTCCAAAGGCTGATGACTCAAGTGCTGAGGAGCTGCCTAGGAGAGTGCTGTATGGTGTACTTGGATGACATCATAATCTATTCCAAAGACGTCCAGAATCACTTTCATGACGTCCAGCGAGTGTTTGATTGCCTCCAGCAGGCTGGCCTTACACTCAATATTAAGAAATGCCACTTCTGTTGTTCCGAGCTTAAATTCCTGGGTCATGTGGTGAGCAAGGAGGGAGTGCGAGCAGATCCAGCAAAGACAGAAGCACTTTGTGACTACCCTGTGCCTAGAAACCTCAAGGAAGTTCAAAGGTTTTTAGGTCTGGCTGGATGGTACCACCGTTATGTCCCTAACTTTTCAATGATTGCGGAGCCCCTGAATGCGCTGAAAAAGAAAGGAGTCGTGGTTAAGTGGTCAGAGGAGTGTCAGAAGGCATTTCAATGTCTTAAAGACCATCTGACCTCTCCTCCTGTCCTTGGTCACCCTGATATGTGTAACACATTTGTCGTCTACACCGATGCAAGTTCTACGGGTCTAGGGGCAGTTTTGGCTCAGAGATCGAACACTTCCTCTAGAGAAGAGGTTATCGCTTATGGCAGCCGCTCTCTAACAAGGTCAGAGCAAAATGACTCCACGACAGAACGGGAATGTCTGGCTGTGGTGTGGAGTCTGGAGAAATGGAGACACTATCTGGAAGGGAAACCTTTCGTTGTTGTCACTGGCCACTCTTCGTTGTTGTGGGTCTTTAACACCAATAAAGCTAGCTCCAGGCTTATACGCTGGGCACTGCGTCTGCAGGAATTTTCTTTTACGATTGAATATCGTAAGGGTAAGTTGAACAACGCACCGGATGCTCTGTCGCGGGCTCCTGGTCCGGCCTCCCTTGCATTGTACACTCGTTCCCTGACACGGGATGAGAAGTTTGTACCTTTTCCTCTGACTGATGAGGATGTCTGGAAAGCCCAGAGGAGTGATCCAGACATCCAGAAAATATATCGGGCACTGCTCACTGATGACAAACCTGGCGGTGAAGCAGACTCCGGTTTTGTCATTTTGGAGGATACGGTTTACAGGAAAACCAAACATCTTGACCGTGGTGACCTATACCAGGTATATGTTCCACAGTCACTTCGTCCAGTCGTCTTGCATGCATACCACGATAATCCTTTGAGTGGTCATTTTGGACGACATAAGACCCAGCAAAGGATTCGTGAAGTTGCATACTGGCCGAAAATATGGACAGATGTCGCAGAATATGTAAGATCTTGTACTATTTGTCAGAAATATAAACCTGAGTCCAGGAAGCCTGCTGGCTTGCTCCAGCAGACAAAGGTAACGGAGCCATGGGAAATGCTTGGTTTGGACCTCATGGGCCCTCTGCCTCGTAGTTCCCTGGGAAACACCCAATTACTTGTTGTGGTAGATTATTATAGTCGTTGGGTTGAGTTGTTTCCTTTACGTAATGCTACTGCTTCCACAATCAGCAAATATCTGCGGAAGGACATCTTTACACGTTGGGGTGTCCCAAAACATGTCTTATCAGATCGGGGACCTCAGTTCACATCAGAGGTTTTCAAAGAGTTGTGTGATAGCTGGGGGGTTGTCCATAAACTCACAACTGCCTATCATCCACAGACTAACATGACTGAGCGTATTAACCGCTCACTAAAAAGCATGATAGCTTCGTATGTTGGAGAGAAGCATAAGAGTTGGGATCGTTTCATACCGGAGTTGCGTTTTGCCCTGAACTCCGCAGTCAATGAAGCCACCGGCTTTTCCCCAGCTGAGTTGCTGCTTAGAGGATCTTTGAAGGGACCTTTTGCCAGAGCTTTTGAGCCCTCTTCTCAGGTCCCACGTGCGCTGAAAAATGTCCAAGCTCTGGTAGAGTCCAATCTGGCACAAGCAAAAAGGAAACAGGCTCATACCTACAACAAAAACAGGCGACATGTCACATATGAAATGAAAGATAGGGTCTGGATGAAAGCCCATCCCGTCTCCAAGGCTTCCAAAAATTACACAGCTAAACTGGCCCCACGATGGATTGGTCCGTACCGCATTGTTGAGCAGGTAGGCCCTGTGAATTACAGGATTGTGCGTGAGGACACCGGAAAGGATCTAAGGGTGGTTAATGTGTGTGATTTGAAGGAGTGTCGCCCAACCTCTGTTGAAGTGGAGGCTCAGGAGAGAGAGGCGGTCATGCGCATTTTTCTGGACAGTGACACTAGTGATGAGGATGAATTTATGGGTTTTGTGTGACATTGTATTAAAGGTAAATAACTGTCTAAAGGATGTGTGTAAAACACGTTGGAGGCGGTGTTTATTATATGGGGGAGGGAGTGTGGCAGCTGCCAATTCTCTGGTGCTTGCTGTTGTTTCCCTTTTCCCTGGTGTTTTTTTTGGTTGAGTTGCTGAGTGATTAGAGGGTTATTCAGTTCACCTGTTGCGCAGGGTGTGGGGACTGGCTCTTAAATGATAGTTGAGAGCAGCTTGGTGCATTCCCCTCTTGGCCAATCAGGGTGTAACGACGCCCTTTCTGTAGGGCTTAAAAGAGGAGGGAAATTGCACACCCAGTGTCATTCTGATCTCTCCTTCACTCAATGCAACATGTATTATCAGCTTTACCAGAAACTCTGGTCTGTTTTGGGCCCTTTTGGGATTCTGTGATCTTTGTGTTTTGTTTGTTGAGAGTGTTGACTCCTAGTTGGGGAAACAAGTTAAGTGCCAACCAATTGGGTTACCTGCACTGGGAAGTTTAGGTACTATTTGTGCAGCGATCTGGCTTGCCTTACAATAGCCTAACGCCTGCAGGCTGTATTTTTGTATCCTATTCATTTGTTGATTTTCAATGAAACCCTTTATACCCATTTCTTTTAGTGTATTTTATTTGGGAAAACTTTAAAGGAGGGTAAAGGGAAAACCACAAACCAATATTTCAGTTTCCTTAATTGTTTGTTGATATAGAGGCATTTGTTCATTAGCGAAGAGGCATTTGTTCATTATTATTATTAAGAAGGCATTTTATTTTATATTATTATGTGGATGGGAACTGTTTTTCAGTCTTCTGACTGACAACTAAAGTCTGGGGAACTCAGTACCGCCACAAACTTATACTTTGTATCCTCTATATAACTCAGAGTGTCCTCTTTAACCAACAATAAGTCAATCCTAGACTGCTTCAGTTCCCCCTCCTTTACCTGCCTCCTTGAGTACTCCCTCCTGTCCAAATTATAATATCTCCACACATCTACTAATTTCCCTTCCTCCATCATTTCAACTAATATTTTCCTAGACTTTTCCCACCTAAATACTACATCTTTCCCTACATCTAACCTAGTCAGTTTAATGTTGAAGTCCCCTGCCACTATGCAGTTCAGCACACACAGCGGCTTTAATTCAACCAGAACCCCCCTTTTTTCCCCTTCTATCACCGGCATATATACATTTACCAACCTAAACCTCATATCTATATAATCAAATTCTATACTTAATAACCTCCCTCTACTATCCTTATACACCTGCCTTATATTCTCCACTCTATCCGTTTTCACTAATATTGCCACTCCTCTTGCATTAACTGCCCCATTACTGTAATATATACTCCCCTTCCACCTCTCTCTCACCTTTCCTACAATTCCATCATCCCAGTTAGTTTCCTGGAAACACATAATGTCAGTTTTATGCAACTTTAATATGTTATCTAATTTCGCCATATCCCTCAAACCATTCACATTAAATGACAAGACTGTGACCATGAGATAAAAAAAGAAAGAAAACAAACACAAAATAGCAATCTGCCAGCCTTACTTACACTTTCTTCTTTCCTTCTTCACATTGTTCTCCATTCCTCAGAGTCTCGGCTTTCCTCTTCTCACCCCCCTGTCCTTCCAGCATCATTTCTTCCACTTTGTCCTGCTCAAAACCCCGGTCTACTCGTCCTCTCTCCTCGTCTCCCAGCCTCTGTCCTCCTCCTTTCACCGATCCCTTTGCTCCATGCGCTACTCCAAACACCCGGCCAAGACCGGGCTTTCTGCTGTCCTTCTGCTTCGGCCCTTTTCTCTCCTTCGCAGTGCGCCCGGTGAAGCTCGCTGGCTGGCTCTCCTCGTCTGCGTCCGCCTCAGCCTCCTCCACCTCCACCTCCTCCACCTTCTCCTCCATCTCCTCCGCCACTTTCTCTCTCCCCTCATCTCCTCCTTCGTCCCTCGCCGTCTCTACTCCCGTCTCCTCCGCCTCACCCTCCTCTTCCTCGTCCACACACTCCCGTGCGTAATGCCCCTGTCCTCCGCATCTGAAGCACTTCAGCTCGGGGCACTCGCGGTAAATATGACCCGGTTTTATACACAAACGGCAAACTCTCTCCTGCCGATCATGTATTACTCTGAAGTGTTCCACTCCCTCTATGGTGGGGAAACGTGTGGAATAAGGTAGAGACCTCACCTCGTCCGTAAATCTAACTTTGAGGAAGCGTGTTCCGTCCACCACATCCGTTCCTGGCCACTTTCTCCTCCTGATCTCCGACGCCGCTCCAACTCCCCACTCCTGCAGCCGGCCTTGTATCTGCGCGTCTGTGATGTAGACGGGCAGATGCAGAAACGAGACAACCATCTCGTTACTGTTCATTTCCCGTCCCATTATTCTGGAATTCCTGAATTTTATTCCGTCCATGATTTTCCTCTTCCCCTCCGCCGACTCCATAGTGATCTCCAATTTGCCAGTTCCTCGTGCCCTGCATCCCAGCACTACTCCACAGTCTTCTTTTATGGATCTCAATATTTCCATTGTTGTGACTTCCTCCTCGCTTTCCACCACCACCATCACTGTCAAACTCCTGTTGTATTCCTTAATGCCTCTGCTCCCCTCCTCTGCTTCAGGGTGGTATGGCCGTAAGCAACAGCACTGGTGACAAAACGGCCCTTTATAGATGTCTATCACTGCCGCCGTGAACGCCTGTGTGCATTTCTGCTCATAGGGACATTAGCATATTTACAGAACTTCTGGGCAAGGAGCTCTGATTACAGTGACACAGTTTCCCCACATGAATGATAAACACTATCTACGACAGAGGTGAGATTGTAACTACGCTGCTTGAATGCAGGTTTGAGGTGCTTTTTTCTATTTTATGCTACTTTATACTTTATTTTACAGGGATAGATTGGAGTTTTTACTCCACTACGTTTGTGATTGTTATTGCGACTTTGTACATTTAGATTTGACATTTAAAACGTGATTGTTTCAGAAAATATGGCGCAGTATGATACTTGAAAATGCTGCTTACACAGCAATACAGCAGTGATAATAATCCAATAATAGTTTTAGCCTGTAACAATGTAACACTGACAGAGTTTCTTACAAAGGCCATTTTTGTCATTATAGTGAGAATATCTGTTTGTGTTCCTGACAATCTGCAGCTGCTACCTGTATGGGCAGAATACCAAAACGTTGTGTTACAGCATCTTTAAATGGCCTTTTTGTTGCTGCAAATGTTGCTGCAAATGTTGCTGCAAATGTTGCTTACGGCCATACCACCCTGAACACGCCCGATCTCGTCTGATCTCGGAAGCTAAGCAGGGTCGGGCCTGGTCAGTACTTGGATGGGAGACCGCCTGGGTATACCAGGTGCTGTAAGCTTTTTCACTTCTCTTTTACAAACTGCACAGGGCGCTGCTGCAGCTTCTTCGTTGGACACTGGCAGGCACTGATGAAAATCAATAGAACGGTGTACACACAATGTCAATGCTTTACAAAGATTTTTTAAAGAGCAGATCACGAGTTACAAGTGTATATCATTATATCATAAACTAATTAGAAGCTGATCAATTTCACTCAGAAAAATTTGTAGGAGCGAGGAATGATGAAATTCAACATCCAGAGACAAGCTGCTCTGGTTTTCAAAGTCTCCACCGGAGAAGCAGCGGCGCCCCGTGCTGTTTGGAAAGAGAAGTGAAAAAGCTTACAGCACCTGGTATTCCCAGGCGGTCTCCCATCCAAGTATTGACCAGGCCCGACCCTGCTTAGCTTCCGAGATCAGACGAGATCGGGCGTGTTCTTTTTTTTTTAATCTTTTTATTATAAATTATGACATTTTACAATCAAATGCATTCCCGGTTAACAATTAACCAAGAAAAAAACACATAACAAATGAGGCATGTAAACTATCAGTTCATACAACAAAACTAAAAAACCATCAACGGTATAACTATGCCACCTTAAAATGAAAACACAAATCGAGAGTTACGTATGTAACTACGGTTCTATGAGTTCTGGATGACTGCCAGAGGCAGTGTTTAACACTGGATGTTATCCATCTCGCGCACGCGCAGGTCGAGTATTTAATATCAACAAAGTCACGTGACCTGGGATGACGTAGTTTATATAAGCCCACGTCATCATCAGAGATGTCCCTCCAGAATCTTCTCGCCAAGATTCCGAGTGACAGCCAACTCTGGCAGTCATCCAGAACTCATAGAACCGTAGTTACATACGTAACTCTCGTTCTATTTCGTTCTTCCTGACTGCCAGAGGCAGTGTTTAAGACTGGATGACGACTACCAACGTAGTCACGAGGAAAACCCACCTCACCGGGAACGGCCTGTGGATTCCTGAAAAACCACCGATGCTACTGCATGGGGAGCAGCAACATTGACCCTGTAAAAACGGGCAAAGGTGCATGGAGTAGCCCAGCTGGCCGCAGCGCAGATATCACTTAGGGGGATCCCCCGTAGCGCTGCCCAGGAAGTGGAGACACTCCTGGTGGAGTGGCCTCTAATATTAAGAGGTAAAGGCAGTCCTTTTGACCTGTATGCTTCCTCAATGGCCTGAACAATCCACCTGGAAAGCCTCTGCTTGGACAGGGTGTGCCCTTTCCTATGGCCCCCATAGCAGACAAACAGACTATCAGAGCAGCGAAAGCTCGCAGTCACCTGTATATAATGCCTTAAGGCCCTCACTGGGCAGAGCAGTTCTGCTGACTTAGCATCTACCCCCTGTAGGCATGAAGGGTCATAAGCTGCCAGCTCAATGACCTGATTAGAGTGGGCCGGAGCCAACCTCTTCGGGAAAAATGATGGGTTAGGCCAAAGTGCTACCCCTGTGCCATCTGAGTTCCAGCGAATACACGTTTCACTCACTGACAAGGCGTGAAGTTCACTCACACGTTTTGCTAATGCCATCGCCAAAAGGAAAGCAACCTTTACTGAAGACCACTCCAGCCCCGACTGCTCCAGAGGCTCGAAGGGGGGGAGACAAAGGGCTTCTAGCACCAGAGGCAGTTCCCACGAGGGAACCTTGATAGCCTGCGGGGGGTTCCGCCGCTGGGCTCCTTTAAGAAATCGGGTCACCAGAGTGTGAGACCCCACGGTCTGGTTATCCACTCTGACATGCCCGGCTGAAATAGCAGCTACATAGACCTTCAAGGTAGAAGGAGAGAGTTTCTTCTCCAGCAAAGACTGCAAAAATCTCAGTATTATTGGCACAGAGGCACTCTGAGGTACCTCCTCATGAACTTTACACCACTCTGAGAATATTTTCCACCTGTTGGCATACAGTGCCCTGGTGGAGGGTGCTCTTGAGTCAGAAATGGTTTGAATTACCGCCTGGTCACATACCCTTAGGAGTGGGTCCGGCTCCTCAGGGGCCATACCCAAAGCTGTAGGCGATCCGGGTTCGGATGCCAGATGCGGCCCCCCAGCTGTGAGAGCAAGTCTTGCCTCTTGGGCAGGCACCATGGAACTCTGTCCAGAAGCCTGTGCATCCCCGGAAACCAGGGTCTCCCCGGCCAGTTTGGGGCGACCAACAGGAGTCTGTTGTTGCCGTGCTTAGGCATAGAGGAGGCAATCTGGCCATGGGTGTGCCAGGGCATCCTGTCCCAACGGGCTTGCTGTCTCCGTCAGGGAGAACCAAAGAGGGCAGTGCGTTGAGGCTTCTGAGGCAAACAGGTCCACCTCTGCTGCGCCATATTTGCGCCATATCTCCTCTACCACCTCTGGGTGGAGCCTCCACTCGCCCGCAGGGGGTTTCTGGCGGGAGAGAAAGTCTGCCACCACATTCTGTGGCCCTGGCAGATACATGGCCCTGAGGCTGGAAAAACAAGGGAAAGCCCATACCAGAAGTCTCCGTGCCACCTGTAGCAACCGGGTTGATCTGGTGGCCCCTTGCCGGTTTACATGGTAGACAGCTGACTTGTTGTCGGACCGTACAACAACATGCCTGCCTCTCAAATGTGGCAGGAATTTGCGAAGTGCCAAATATATCATCCAAGATGGCGCTAACTACGGCTGCCTCGGCGAATTGGTGCGCTCTGTTTTTCTTGTTTTTTTGTATTACTTTTGTTTTTTGTGAAAGTTCACGGATTGTTTTCTCTAGAGAAGACATCCTGAACCTCAGGGAATCCACCCCAGCAGATCTTTTTCCCACATTTCTGGCTCCTTCAGCGGATTTAATGCACATTTTGCTGGGAGCTGTGGCCCTCGGCCGAGCGATTAAGCGCAGGAGAGGAAAGCGCTCTGGAGCGCTGAATCGCTTCAGACAGAGAGGACTGAAAACTCCGCTGCCTGCGATATTCCTCTCCAACGTGCGCTCACTGTGCAACAAAGTGGACGAGTTGCTGCTGATGGTGAGAAACAACAGAGACTTTTCCCTCTCTTCAGTCTTGTGTTTTACTGAGTCGTGGTTGTGTGGAACTATACCGGACTCTGCGCTGCAGCTGCCCGGCTTCCAGCTGTTCCGAGCCGACCGCGACCCGGAGCTATCACACAAGTCAAAGGGAGGGGGAATATGTTTCTATGTTAACGACGGCTGGTGCAAGGACGTGACAGTGCTTCTGCGGACATGTTCTCCGGATCTGAAATCCTTTTTTATCAATTGCAAACCATTTTATTCCCCCCGTGAATTCTCCTCCTTCATTCTGGTCGGTGTTTACATCCCGCCTCAGGCTCACGTGGAGCTCGCGCAGCGGCTGCTTGCCGACCAGATACGGGAGGTGGAGAGGAAAAACCCGGACTCTCTTGTTATCGTTCTTGGGGACTTTAACAAGGGGAACTTATCACAGGAACTCCCAAAATACAAACAGTTTATTAAATGTCCGACCAGAGAGGAGAACACGCTGGACAAGTGCTACTGCAACATCAGAGACGCATATCACGCTGTTCCCCGCGCTGCGCTGGGAAACTCCGACCACGTCTTGGTCCACCTCATCCCCTCTTACAGGCAGAGGGTCAAACTGGCTAGACCGGTTGTGAGGACGACCAAGAAGTGGAGCAGCGAGGCGGTGGAGGATCTGCGTGAGTGCCTGGACTGCACGGACTGGGAGATGTTTAGGACCGCCACTGACAGTCTGGACGAGTATGCAGAGGCTGTGACGTCGTATATCAGCTTCTGTGAGGACAGCTGTATACCTACGCGTACCAGGGTTCACTATAACAACGAGAAGCCCTGGTTCACAGCCAAACTCAAACAGCTTCGTTTGGTTAAGGAAGAGGCATTTAGGAGTGGTGACAGGGAGGGCTTTAAAGAGGCTAAATACGCGTTTGGCAAGGCGGTGAGGGAGGCCAAACGGCAGTATTCAGAGAAACTACAAGAGCAGTTCTCAGCCAACGACTCAGCCTCAGTCTGGAAAGGGCTGAGGCAGATCACAAACTATAAGCCCAAACCGTCCCACTCCACGAATGACCTCCGACTGGCAAATGAGCTGAATGAGTTCTACTGCAGATTCGACAGACAAAGTGCCAGTCCTGACTACATCTCCTCTCCCCCCAGCCATCAGCCATCAGCAGTTAACACTGTTAACACCAGCACCCCCCAGCTTTCTCCACAAGCACCGAGCCTGTGCACACCCCTCCCCCCCTTCACACCTCTGTCCATCAAAGAGGGGGAGGTCAACAGGCTCTTCAAAGGACAAAACCCCCGCAAGGCAGCCGGCCCAGACGCTGTCTCACCTGCAACCCTGAAACACTGTGCAGACCAGTTGTCACCAGTGTTTACAGGGATTTTCAACACCTCCCTGGAAAACTGCAGGGTGCCGGCCTGCTTCAAAGCCTCCACCATCATCCCGGTCCCCAAGAAGCCAAGGATCACAGGTCTTCAGGACTACAGACCCGTCGCCCTGACCTCCGTTATAATGAAGACCTTTGAACGCCTTGTGCTCCACCACCTAAAGACTATCACCAACCCCCTGCTGGACCCACTGCAGTTCGCCTACAGAGCCAACAGGTCTGTAGACGACGCAGTAAATTTAGCCCTTCATTACATTCTCCAGCACCTGGACTCCCCTGGCTCCTATGCCAGGATCCTGTTTGTGGACTTCAGCTCCGCATTCAACACCATCAGCCCAGCTCTGCTACAGGACAAGCTTTCCCTGCTGAGCGTGCCTGACTCCACCTGCAGGTGGATCAAAGACTTTCTAACAGACAGGAGTCAGCACGTAAGGCTGGGGAAGCAAGTCTCCGACACCCAGACTATCAGCACCGGTGCCCCCCAAGGCTGCGTTCTCTCCCCACTGCTTTTCTCCCTGTACACCAACGGCTGCACCTCCAGACACCAATCTGTCAGGCTCCTTAAGTTTGCAGACGACACCACCCTCATCGGCCTCATCTCCGAGGGTGACGAGTCTGCCTACAGATGGGAGGTTGACCATCTGGCATCCTGGTGCAGCCAGAACCACATGGAGCTGAACGCTCTGAAGACAGTGGAGATGGCAGTGGACTTCAGGAGGAACTCAGCCCCGCTCCCCCCCCTCATCCTGCGCGGCTCCCCAGTTAACACGGTGGAGTCGTTCCGTTTCCTGGGCACGACCATCGCCCAGGACCTCAAGTGGGAGCTGAACATCAGCTCCCTCATCAGTAAGGCCCAGCGGAGGATGTACTTCCTGAGGCAGTTGAAGAAATTCAACCTGCCGCAGACCATGATGGTGCACTTCTACTCGGCCATCATCGAGTCCATCCTCACCTCCTCCATCACCGTCTGGTTCGCCGCTGCCACCGCCAAGGACAAGGCCAGGCTGCAGCGGGTCATCCGTGCTGCAGAGAGGGCGATCGGCTGCAACCTTCCCTCCCTCCAGGAGCTGTACACCTCCAGGACCTTAAGGAGGGCAGGGAAGATTGTGGCCGACCCCTCCCATCCTGGACACCATCTCTTTCAGACTTTACCATCTGGCAGGAGGTTAAGGTCCATCAGGACCAAAACCTCACGCCACAAAAACAGTTTTTTCCCCATGGCAGTAGGGCTCTGCAACAGCCCCTCCGCCCCCCTGTGACTGTCTCCCCCTCACACACACACTACGCCCCCCCCCCCCCCTACCCCGACACTGACTCTCCCCCTCTCTCATACACTCTCAATACCACCCCCTACAGTATCCCTCTCTCTCCCTCTCTCTCCCTCTGATACCTGATTGTTTTGTTTGCACACCGACAATATTTGCACTATCTGTTTATATCATGTTTATTTTATAGCTTATTTTGTAAATTGTACATTTTTATTCTTATTTTATTCTAACGTTTTATCTATTCTTTGTTATTATACTGTTTGTCTTGCACCAATAAGCCAAAGAAAATTCCTCGTGTATACCCCTTACACCTGGCAATAAACACCTTTCTGATTCTGATTCTGATTCTGATATAGCACGGAGCTCGAGCACATTTATGTGCTCCGCCGCTTCCTGTGCTGTCCAGAGCCCCCTTATCGCTCTGTGCTGCCATACTGCCCCCCAGCCGGAGGGCGAAGCATCGGTCACCACCACCTCGCGACGTGAGGGAATCGAACCCAATGAGATGCCCCTGGCCAGATATGCCCCGGCTCTCCATGGCCGCAATGCAAGGAGGCATCGGCTGGACACCCTGACTCTCTTGGATCTGTGAGACTTTGGATCTAATTGGAGACCATTGATCCAAATTTGGAATGGCCGTAAGTACAGGAGGCCCAGTGGCACTACTGATGTTACTGACGTCAACATACCTAACAGCCTGAGAAACAGGCTGTATCTCAACCTCCTGTTCTTCCGGAACCGGAGGAGGAGCTGGAGTATGGCGTTTACTCGTCTTGGTGTTGGGAAGGCCAGCATATGGCGGGAGTCCAGAGTTAAACCAATGAACACTACCCTTTGGCTGGGTATGAGACAACTCTTGGCATGGTTGACGGTAAGGCCCAACCTCGTCACGTGATGCAGAAGGGACGCAGTGTCCCGCTCTGCCTGTTCCCTGGTCAGAGCACAAATTAGCCAATCGTCCAGGTATGGGAGGATAAGCATACCCCTGGCTTGCATCGGGGCGAGTGCCGCCCTCATGCACCTTGTGAAGACCCGTGGGGCAAGGGAAAGACCAAATGGGAGCACCTTGAATTGGAAGGCCTTGCCTTCGAATGCGAAGCGCAGGTACTGCCTGTGAGGTAGTGCTATTGGGACGTGAAAGTATGCGTCCTTCAAATCGATGGATGTGAACCAACTGTGCCGTGTCACGTTTTGGAGCACATCTGCTGTACTCAGCATGTGGAAGGGCAACACCTTCAGAAATGTGTTCAGCCCTCGTAAGTCCAGCATAGGGCGAAACCCACCCTCTCTCTTTGGAATCAGAAAATAAACTGAGTAAAACCCACCTTGCTGTGTCTCTAGCCCCAGCTCTTCGATGGCACCCTTCCCCAGGAGGGTGGATATTTCTTGTCTGAGTGCCTGGGACTTTGTGGGATCTCTGACCGTGGTCAGTCTGATCCCACTGAAAACTGGGGGCCGGCGTCGGAATTGGAGATTGTACCCTTGGGAAAGCGTAGCCACCACCCAAGGGTCTGAAGTGCTGCTTTCCCAGCAGCTGAGTTGCTGCTGGGAGAAGCGTCCGACTGCCGGCCCTGGGGCATCAGGATCTTCCCCTCTGGCCCTTTGGGTACCTGGGGGGGCGATACCCTGACCCCCGACCCCTTCTCGCTTGAGGCACCGGCTGTGCCGGAGCCTGCGAGGTCCTCGGGTACGTATCAGGACGAGCTGGAAGCCGAGGGCGACTGGTACCACCACCCTGTGGGGGCCGCTGTCGCAATAAAGGCGTAGGTTCCCGGAAGCTAGCAAACTGCTGCCGAGTCTGGTTCGCCTGGATTCCCCGCTCCAAGGCCTGCTGTGCTGCTGGGCCAAACAGCTCCCCCGGAACCACGGGGAGAGTGCGGAGGGCTCTCCGGCCCGGCTCCGAAAGCGGAGATTGGGCCAGCCATACCTGCCGGCGAGTCAGCGTAAGGGTCGACATTAGTCTGCCAAGCTCCCTTGTGATAAGACCGAACGCCTGCAGGGATGCATCACTGAGGCTCTGGACGGAAGCATCCACGCCAGCAGCTTGCAGGGACTGGGACAAGGATAGTATCAGGTGGGAAAGAGAGTTTCCAAGACGGCCCATGCGTGCCGCTGTTTCATAAGCCTTGACTAGAAAGTCGTCTGTGATGCGACACTGGGGCCTGGGACAGCGAGCATCAGGCCTCAAGACCTCATTGGGAGACACAATAAGGGCGGCAATAGATGGCTCCACTGCTGGCATCTTACCCAGTCCGTAAGTGTCAGCGTTCTGCATTGAAGCTAAGGCCCTGCCGTCAGTGGTGTGGTGGGAAAGCGATTTCGGGTCTGGCCAGCATTTGTGGAGCTCCTCAATGTATGGCTGGGAGGGTGGAACAGAGAAACCCGCCAGGGGCGGGGCCCACCTAAAAAATGCACTGGATGAGGTGCCCGCAGTCGGGGCCTCATCCAAGCCTAAGCGTGCCAGAGCCATACGGACCACTGGCTTAACTGTCGCTGGAGCAGACTCTGAGCCTGCCCTGGACCCACTTCCTGACTGCTGGGAACAGGTGTCAGAAGCGTGGGAGGAGGCTACTAGCTCTCCCTGTCCAGGCCGGTCCTCACAGAACTGGCTACAGGAAGCCCTCGTAGACAGGGCATCCTCATCCCATCCCGGTGGGGTAGGTGTCATAGCCTGCGGGCTGTCATTCTGGGTTGCGTTCACCCTGCCTGGCTGAAGGTTAAGGAGCAGCGCTTTAATCTCAGCAAACTCTGATGTTAGCGTGTCGACCTTAGTTGCCAAACAGTCCACTTTCCGTGCCTTTTTTGTAGGTGGGGCCCCCTCAGGTGGGGCGCGTCTCCGCCCACTCCGTGCATTTGAAGGTACACCCGATCGGGGCAACTGGCACTCGAGCTGCTCTTCTAGCTCAGCTAATCGAGCTATCTTCAGCTCCCGTGGCATAAAACTACAATTCATGCACTGACTGTCGGACAGCCCTTCCCTCAGGTGTACAACACCGAGGCATGTGGGGCATTCATCATGGCCATCAGTAGCTAGCAGTGGAGCCATGCAGGCACGGCAAACATGCTCACCTAACATGGTGCTGCTGATATTTATAATAATTCTTAGTATTAATTTTATACTCTTATATTTAATTAAATAATGTATTTATCTTACTTATATAATGTGTTTACTTAGTTATGCAAATCATTGGTTACACTGGAGTGAAAGCACTCTCTAGTAACAGAGAGAAAAAAAATTACATCAATTTGCTCAACAGCAAACTGTCTCAGTAACTAGACACTAGCTTTGAACTAGGACTGTTATTATACAAAAGACAGGGGAGATAATAACTTCCCCTTTAACAGCAGCCACAAACTGAGTTAACCCACAAGCGAAATCACTTACTGGGGAGCGGTCGCTCTATCTATCAACAAAGGAGATGTCTGCTTTAACGAGCGAAATCACTCGCTGCTGAGCAATACACACTGTAAAAGGAAATGAATTAGCCGACAACAGCCCAACGGGCTCGTTGTCCGACGGAGGCTCGCCGATACTGTAGCACAAACACTTAGCTCGGCGGCAATAAACAATAAAGGAGACCGAAAACAGACTCCTATCAACAAACGTAACTTAAACTCTAACGACGCGAGGATATACTCACCTTGTTATCCTAGCTCACCTGTCGTTAGCCTCGCTGAATTGAACCGGCGAAAACACCGGTGTTACAGCGTCTAAAGTGTTAGAGTGTAGCCGTGATTAACTAATCGCAGCCCTTGGAGGACGAAACCGTAGCTCCAACCATGCGGTTGCAGGGCTTCCAGCGAAAAGTCAACGGCTTATCTCTTTAATCAACCTGCATTCGCGGATTACCTGCCGCGAGAAGATTCAAGGGACATCTCTGATGATGACATGGGCTTATATAAACTACGTCATCCCAGGTCACATGTGACTTTGTTGATATTAAATACTCGACCTGCGCGTGCGCGAGATGGATAACATCTGCCTCTGGCAGTCAGGAAGAACGAAATAGAACCCCTGTTTTACCCATGCTAATCAAAGTGTTATCTCCAACAAAAAAATTCTCTGCCTCTACATCACCATACTTATAAATCAAATTGACATCCCTTTTTACAATCATTTCAAATATGGCTTTAATATTCACCTTTTTCTTTTCAAAATATGCATAGTTTCTTCTTAGAACGACTGCACGCCGAGCGTGGCTCAAAATAAAATTCAGTAAAGCCCGAATTTTCTTCTTATATGGGAAACCAAACAAAAAAACAGTCCTCCAGTCTTTCAAAATGTTTTTGTCAAGTTTACATCGTTCGGCTAGCAATTGCTTCAAATAAACAAAAAAACCTTGCAACTCCCTACAATCCAAAAAGTAATGCAAAAAAGTCTCATGGCCACAGTTACATACATCACATTCCCCACTTATCTCATTATTTATTTTATGCAAAACCACTTTTGTGTACACTCTGTTGTGTCGCATCATAAAGTCATTATTTTCGCATTCTAAACTATTATATGTTACATTTAGACTAGCCCATATGTTTTTCTTTTCTAACTGGGGGAATACCTCACCCCATACTCCCTCAGCCGCTGGGGCCTTAAACTCCTCCTCTATCGAGATGGCATATATGTTTTTAACAGTCAGCTCTTTCAGTCTCTTCTTCCAGCTCTCTCTCACTACATATAATCCTGGTATTTCATTTGTTTGCTTTTTTACAATTTTTGTGTTTATTATTATCCTCCATCTTTCTGGTATACTCACTTTAATTTTGTTATAAAAACAATTAATTTCTGCCCTGCTTACTTCTTCCTTCGCCTCACACACACTGTCATAAATACATTCATTCCTCAAAAAACCTGGTATTACCTCATACATTACATCCTTAACCTGTCGAATACCAGCATCCCAAAACAACTTGTTATACAATACATTATTATCATACCTTATTTTATTGTTAAGAAATATAGGTTGATTTATTATATCTTCCAGATTCTCACATTCATAATTTAGGTTTTTGATGAAGTTTCCCCAAGCTTGCAATGCCTCTTTAAACACTTCTGACATCCCCTCAGTCATGGTTCTTTTGCTTTTCATCAAGAAGAAGCTGTTACCCATACCCCCAAACTTTTGCAACTGCTGTCGAAAAACTACCATCCAGCCATATTCAGCTTCCCCATATAGGTATTTAATGACAGTTTTTATCCTCACAGCATTGTGTTTAGCTCCCAGATCCACTAGCTTTAACCCACCTTGTTTTATTTTCCCAATCAGGGTTTTGTACCCGATCCTCACCCCCTTCCCTTCCCACAGGAAATCCACAATGATTTTTTGAATATCTTTTTTAACCCATTCTGGCATATCCAATACTCTTAACACATACACACACACACACAGACATCACGAGAGAATTTATGACCACTACTTTACCTTTCAACTTCAACCTTCTTTCCCTCCATAACCCACACACACTCCTCATTTTATTCAAAACCCCTGTCCATGTTAAATCCCTTCCGACGGACTCCCTTATACCCAAATACACCCCTAACATCTTCATGCAATCCTCCCTAATCCTAAAATCTAACCCAGACCTCTCTACATCCCCTATATACATAACCTCTGACTTACCTACGTTTACCTTAGCCCCTGCTGCCTTCCCATACACCCCTATTAACTCCATAACCCTCTCTATACTCTCTCTGTCCCTCACTGTGATGGTTGTGTCATCTGCATAACTATTAATCTTAATAGTCTGCCCCTGCTCCAGCTCAATTCCCTTCACCCCCGCCTCATTCCTGATCATACTGGCCATTGGCTCTACCGAAAGAGCATATAGCAGAGGACTCAGCGGGCACCCCTGCCTTACCGACCTCTCTATTCTAAAGCTGTCTGTTAACACCCCATTAACTTTCACACAACTCCTGGCCTCCCCATATATACATCTAATCCACCCAACTATCTTTTCCCCAAAACCAAATCTCTTTAATACCTCAAATAAATAGTCATGTTCCACCCTATCAAATGCCTTACTCAAATCCAAACTAAGCACTATCCCTCCCTTCCCGTCATACTTCATGTATCTGATCACCTCTCTTATGGTACTTATACTATCCGCTATATCCCTCCCTGGTATACTGTAGCTTTGTGAAGGCTCTATTATTCCCCCTACCACCTTCTTAATCCTGTTCGCCAAAACCCTAGTCAATATTTTATAATCATTATTCAACACACTAATCGGTCTATAGTTTTCTAAATCTAATTTGCTCCCTTTGTTCTTATATATTAATGTTACCACCCCCAATCCCATAGTCTTTGGCAGTCTCTTACTCCTCTCTACATATTTATATACTTTTAATAATATTGGCCCTAACAAGTCCCTATATACTTTGTAAACCCCCCCCCCCTAACCCATCACTCCCTGGACTCTTCCCACCTTGCAGTCCCTCTATAGCCGTCTGTATTTCCCTCTCAGTTATGTCCCCCTCGCACATTTCCCTATCATCTCTACCTATCTGCTTATTAATATTACCAAACACCTCATTCATACTACCCTCATCCCTCTCCCCCCTCCTAAACAACTCTGTAAAATATGCTAACACTATCTCTAACACTTCCACATAATCATTAACTGTCTTACCTGCTCTATCCACTACCTCAGATATATATGACCTGCTTTGTTTTCTCTTCTCCTGCCCCAAAAAGAATGCAGTGCATCTCTCTCCCTCCAGTGTGTATCTTGCCTTACTCCTCAAAATTGCTCCCCTACACTTATCCCTCTCAAACTTTGCTAATTGTGCTCTGACCCTCAAAAACTCTTCTATATTGTACCCCGGCTCATCATCTGCTCTACTCAGTTCCCTATTTAGCTTCTCCCTAAGAACCCTCTCTTTCTCCCTCTCTTCCTTATTCCGCTTTCTAGCAAATGTTATACTTATCCTCTTCACCTCTTCTTTTATCCCTTCCCACCATTCCCCCACATCTATGCTATCTTCTAAAATATTGTTTATACGGTCAAGTTTCTCCACTAATAATTGTCTAATCTGCTTGCTGTATTGCTTATCCACCATAATATTAGCATTTAACATCCACTGTCCTCCACCTCTCTCCCCACCCCTACCTCTTATCTTAAACAGTAATGCTGCATGGTCACTAAGAGTGTTGAACTTGTGGCAGCTGCCAATTCTCTGGTGCTTGCTGTTGTTTCCCTTTTCCCTGGTGTTTTTTTTGGTTGAGTTGCTGAGTGATTAGAGGGTTATTCAGTTCACCTGTTGCGCAGGGTGTGGGGACTGGCTCTTAAATGATAGTTGAGAGCAGCTTGGTGCATTCCCCTCTTGGCCAATCAGGGTGTAACGACGCCCTTTCTGTAGGGCTTAAAAGAGGAGGGAAATTGCACACCCAGTGTCATTCTGATCTCTCCTTCACTCAATGCAACATGTATTATCAGCTTCACCAGAAACTCTGGTCTGTTTTGGGCCCTTTTGGGATTCTGTGATCTTTGTGTTTTGTTTGTTGAGAGTGTTGACTCCTAGTTGGGGAAACAAGTTAAGTGCCAACCAATTGGGTTACCTGCACTGGGACGTTTAGGTACTATTTGTGCAGCGATCTGGCTTGCCTTACAATAGCCTAACGCCTGCAGGCTGTATTTTTGTATCCTATTCATTTGTTGATTTTCAATGAAACCCTTTATACCCATTTCTTTTAGTGTATTTTATTTGGGAAAACTTTAAAGGAGGGTAAAGGGAAAACCACAAACCAATATTTCAGTTTCCTTAATTGTTTGTTGATATAGAGGCATTTGTTCATTAGCGAAGAGGCATTTGTTCATTATTATTATTACGAAGGCATTTTATTTTATATTATTATGTGGATGGGAACTGTTTCAGTCTTCTGACTGACAACTAAAGTCTGGGGAACTCAGTACCGCCACATAATTGGCAACCACGAAGGGACACGTAACACAAAGCATAATCTTTCAATAAAGAGATTTAGTTTTGTGTCCCATCTTCTGATATCTATTTAGCAAGTGTATTTGAGTGTATATTTCTGAAATGTGTATTTGGAGTGTAGCTTGACTATTAGTCCAAATAATTACTAGTGACTATCCATCATGTCTTGGGAAGATCCAGACATTACAATGACCGCATTTGAACCGTCGCTTGCGGAATTGGAATCCGAGCTTTCTCTAAATGTTAGCTTGGATATGCCTGTAGTGGGGCAGGAGGTGCACGTGCTGGATGATGATGATGATGAAAAGGGATGGGTAGATGCTCCAGTAGAACCACAATTGTCTGTGGACACTCATCCTCTTTTAGCTTTAGAGGGCTTATTACTTCCGCCTTCATCCCCAGTTCCTGTAGCTCCTCCCACCCAGGAACACTCAGATTCGGATTTAGTCATTTTTGCTAATGCTGTAGAGTCGATGAAACTTGTGTTTAAAAATACAGTGGATTGGCAGCGTGAGTGGCTGTCAAACATTTCAAAGGGCATACCCATCGATAAAGCTCTAAAAATGTGTACTACTCTCATAACAAATGTGGTGGAGAAAGCAAGTAACCATTTGCTCGCAGAAGTAAGGGATTTTGGTTCAAAGTGCATAAATGTCATTCAGTGGAATGCACAACAAACACAGTCTGAGTTCCAAGAGTCCCTGATTACTGACCGTCAAAACTTGATGACTTCCATTACATCCGCGGTCACTGAAAACAAGGATGTACAACTTCTGGTGACCGAGGTGCATACATTGCGACAGCAGATGGGTTCAGTGCAGGCTACCCTTGAGTCTCTTGTGCGTCAACAGTGTGCACTCAATTCTCAGGTCAATTCAATACATAAGCGAGAGCAATTGGTCCTTAAAGAAGCAGTCACACCTGTTGCAGTTTCGTGTCAAGCACACACATATCCTGTTTCTCCAGTTGTTAAAAATGTGGTTTTGTTGCCTACCTCCTGTCCTGTGGGAGTTCCTTCAGATTGCTCAGGAGCTGCTGCTCCTAAGGGTGAAATTTTCCAGGATGATGGTTGTAGAGTGACTGATGGCAAACTTCCAATTAAGATGTTTTTCCCTTGCTATGGCGGGCCTCAGGATGAGAAAGATCCTTTGGTGTATTTGCAAAGATGCAGTGACTTCCTGTCTCTGAAACCACTTACTCATGGTGAGATCCTAGCGACCATGAGAAGTGTATTGCATGGTTCTGCACGTGATTGGTGGGAGACTGTTAGGGAGAAAATCCATTCATGGGAGGAATTTCAGAGAGCTTTCCTATCATCTTTTCTTCCCGAGGACTATGTTGATGTTCTGGAAGAACAGATTCGAACCAGGGTGCAAGGAAGAAATGAGTCACTACGAGACTTTGTTTTCTCCTTTCAAGCACTTATCAAACGTTGGCACTCTTCGGCCACAGATGATGAGATTTTAAAAAGAATATTGAAGGCTATGAATCCCTTTCTGGCATGTCAGCTCCGTGGTCGGGTTACCTCCATAGATGAGATGATCCGCATTGGGAGTCAAATAGAAGTAGATTATGAAAACCAGAAAAGGTACAGGCGAATTCTGAACGAATCTCACAAAGCTAATGGTACAACTGAAAAGAAGGTTATAAAGAGACCTGAAATGGTTTTGTGTTGGCCAGGGTTCTGCCCTCAGTTTCATGTCTTCCCAGGTAGCTCAAAATACAGTAGACAGCAAAAGTCAGAGTCAAAACAGACTTCAGAGTCCAGTAAAAAAGGTTCCATGGCTACTGTTGCTAGTCAGCCTGCAGCCAAGAACCGCCAGAAGCAAAAGTCTACTAGTGTGGTGGGATCTCCATCTCACCCGGCCACTAGTCTAAAACAGTTGGTTGTGCCCATCACGGTACGTCAGCGTCATGGGAAAGCGCTTGTGGACGCAGGTGCTACTTACACTTTATTGCATGTGAGTCTGTGGAATAAGATCAAAGGCCCCAATGAGTCCCTTGTATCATGGCAGGGTGGACCGATGTATCTTGCGAATGGCCAGCAAGCAAATCCTATCGGATGTAAAGTGCTGGAGTTCAGCATGCATGGTAACAGTTGGTTCGTACCTACCGCAGTATTGGATGCAGATGTGTTGGTGTATCCATTAGTTCTTGGTTTAGATTTTATGAGCATGAGTGGGCTCCAGGTCAACGTCCGGGACAAGGTATACTCTTTTGCTGGTGATGACACCACCAGGGTTTTCCCTTTCCAGCCTGTCCTGTGCCCTAGCGATTGTTGGGGTGTTCTGAGTGTGAGCAGTGTTGCTTTGTATACTACCTTACCACCTACATTACCGCTCTTGCCTGCCGTTAGTGATGACTGGTGTAACCTAGCTTGTATTCCTAAAGGTGATGACTTACCCAGTCTGCTCCATACTGCCGTTGCAGACAGTGGTTTAACAGGGAGGGAGGCTGAGAAATTGTACCAACTCTTGCTAAACAACCCGCGGGTCTGCACCACCACTTTAGGCCGTACCTCTGTGCTGAAACATAAAATCAAATTAAACAGTGATGTTGTGGTTACCCAGCGCCCCTATCGATTACCCCTGCAAAAGCGGAAGATGGTTAAGGAGCAGATCGAAGAGATGCTTCAACAGGGTATCATTGTACCTTCCCATTCACCCTGGGCATCCCCGATTGTAGTGGTGCCTAGAAAAGATGGTGGAACACCCCGATTTTGTGTTGATCTCCGCCGTGTTAATGAACGTAGCGAGGGAGATGCCTATCCTCTACCAACGATTTCTGAGATACTTGAATCTCTGGCAGGTTCAGCTGTGTTCACCACCTTAGATCTCAACAGTGGTTATTGGCAGGTAGAAATGGACCCGGAAAGCCAGCACCTCACGGCATTCGTCACATGTTTTGGATTATTCCATTTTCGGGTTATGCCTTTCGGCTTGAAGGGAGCTCCAGCTACCTTCCAAAGGCTGATGACTCAAGTGCTGAGGAGCTGCCTAGGAGAGTGCTGTATGGTGTACTTGGATGACATCATAATCTATTCCAAAGACGTCCAGAATCACTTTCATGACGTCCAGCGAGTGTTTGATTGCCTCCAGCAGGCTGGCCTTACACTCAATATTAAGAAATGCCACTTCTGTTGTTCCGAGCTTAAATTCCTGGGTCATGTGGTGAGCAAGGAGGGAGTGCGAGCAGATCCAGCAAAGACAGAAGCACTTTGTGATTACCCTGTGCCTAGAAACCTCAAGGAAGTTCAAAGGTTTTTGGGTCTGGCTGGATGGTACCACCGTTATGTCCCTAACTTTTCAATGATTGCGGAGCCCCTGAATGCGCTGAAAAAGAAAGGAGTCATGGTTAAGTGGTCAGAGGAGTGTCAGAAGGCATTTCAATGTCTTAAAGACCATCTGACCTCTCCTCCTGTCCTTGGTCACCCTGATATGTGTAACACATTTGTCGTCTACACCGATGCAAGTTCTACGGGTCTAGGGGCAGTTTTGGCTCAGAGATCGAACACTTCCTCTAGAGAAGAGGTTATCGCTTATGGCAGCCGCTCTCTAACAAGGTCAGAGCAAAATGACTCCACGACAGAACGGGAATGTCTGGCTGTGGTGTGGAGTCTGGAGAAATGGAGACACTATCTGGAAGGGAAACCTTTCGTTGTTGTCACTGGCCACTCTTCGTTGTTGTGGGTCTTTAACACCAATAAAGCTAGCTCCAGGCTTATACGCTGGGCACTGCGTCTGCAGGAATTTTCTTTTACGATTGAATATCGTAAGGGTAAGTTGAACAACGCACCGGATGCTCTGTCGCGGGCTCCTGGTCCGGCCTCCCTTGCATTGTACACTCGTTCCCTGACACGGGATGAGAAGTTTGTACCTTTTCCTCTGACTGATGAGGATGTCTGGAAAGCCCAGAGGAGTGATCCAGACATCCAGAAAATATATCGGGCACTGCTCACTGATGACAAACCTGGCGGTGAAGCAGACTCCGGTTTTGTCATTTTGGAGGATACGGTTTACAGGAAAACCAAACATCTTGACCGTGGTGACCTATACCAGGTATATGTTCCACAGTCACTTCGTCCAGTTGTCTTGCATGCATACCACGATAATCCTTTGAGTGGTCATTTTGGACGACATAAGACCCAGCAAAGGATTCGTGAAGTTGCATACTGGCCGAAAATATGGACAGATGTCGCAGAATATGTAAGATCTTGTACTATTTGTCAGAAATATAAACCTGAGTCCAGGAAGCCTGCTGGCTTGCTCCAGCAGACAAAGGTAACGGAGCCATGGGAAATGCTTGGTTTGGACCTCATGGGCCCTCTGCCTCGTAGTTCCCTGGGAAACACCCAATTACTTGTTGTGGTAGATTATTATAGTCGTTGGGTTGAGTTGTTTCCTTTACGTAATGCTACTGCTTCCACAATCAGCAAATATCTGCGGAAGGACATCTTTACACGTTGGGGTGTCCCAAAACATGTCTTATCAGATCGGGGACCTCAGTTCACATCAGAGGTTTTCAAAGAGTTGTGTGATAGCTGGGGGGTTGTCCATAAACTCACAACTGCCTATCATCCACAGACTAACATGACTGAGCGTATTAACCGCTCACTAAAAAGCATGATAGCTTCGTATGTTGGAGAGAAGCATAAGAGTTGGGATCGTTTCATACCGGAGTTGCGTTTTGCCCTGAACTCCGCAGTCAATGAAGCCACCGGCTTTTCCCCAGCTGAGTTGCTGCTTAGAGGATCTTTGAAGGGACCTTTTGCCAGAGCTTTTGAGCCCTCTTCTCAGGTCCCACGTGCGCTGAAAAATGTCCAAGCTCTGGTAGAGTCCAATCTGGCACAAGCAAAAAGGAAACAGGCTCATACCTACAACAAAAACAGGCGACATGTCACATATGAAATGAAAGATAGGGTCTGGATGAAAGCCCATCCCGTCTCCAAGGCTTCCAAAAATTACACAGCTAAACTGGCCCCACGATGGATTGGTCCGTACCGCATTGTTGAGCAGGTAGGCCCTGTGAATTACAGGATTGTGCGTGAGGACACCGGAAAGGATCTAAGGGTGGTTAATGTGTGTGATTTGAAGGAGTGTCGCCCAACCTCTGTTGAAGTGGAGGCTCAGGAGAGAGAGGCGGTCATGCGCATTTTTCTGGACAGTGACACTAGTGATGAGGATGAATTTATGGGTTTTGTGTGACATTGTATTAAAGGTAAATAACTGTCTAAAGGATGTGTGTAAAACACGTTGGAGGCGGTGTTTATTATATGGGGGAGGGAGTGTGGCAGCTGCCAATTCTCTGGTGCTTGCTGTTGTTTCCCTTTTCCCTGGTGTTTTTTTTGGTTGAGTTGCTGAGTGATTAGAGGGTTATTCAGTTCACCTGTTGCGCAGGGTGTGGGGACTGGCTCTTAAATGATAGTTGAGAGCAGCTTGGTGCATTCCCCTCTTGGCCAATCAGGGTGTAACGACGCCCTTTCTGTAGGGCTTAAAAGAGGAGGGAAATTGCACACCCAGTGTCATTCTGATCTCTCCTTCACTCAATGCAACATGTATTATCAGCTTTACCAGAAACTCTGGTCTGTTTTGGGCCCTTTTGGGATTCTGTGATCTTTGTGTTTTGTTTGTTGAGAGTGTTGACTCCTAGTTGGGGAAACAAGTTAAGTGCCAACCAATTGGGTTACCTGCACTGGGAAGTTTAGGTACTATTTGTGCAGCGATCTGGCTTGCCTTACAATAGCCTAACGCCTGCAGGCTGTATTTTTGTATCCTATTCATTTGTTGATTTTCAATGAAACCCTTTATACCCATTTCTTTTAGTGTATTTTATTTGGGAAAACTTTAAAGGAGGGTAAAGGGAAAACCACAAACCAATATTTCAGTTTCCTTAATTGTTTGTTGATATAGAGGCATTTGTTCATTAGCGAAGAGGCATTTGTTCATTATTATTATTAAGAAGGCATTTTATTTTATATTATTATGTGGATGGGAACTGTTTTTCAGTCTTCTGACTGACAACTAAAGTCTGGGGAACTCAGTACCGCCACAAACTTATACTTTGTATCCTCTTTAACCAACAATAAGTCAATCCTAGACTGCTTCAGTTCCCCCTCCTTTACCTGCCTCCTTGAGTACTCCCTCCTGTCCAAATTATAATATCTCCACACATCTACTAATTTCCCTTCCTCCATCATTTCAACTAATATTTTCCTAGACTTTTCCCACCTAAATACTACATCTTTCCCTACATCTAACCTAGTCAGTTTAATGTTGAAGTCCCCTGCCACTATGCAGTTCAGCACACACAGCGGCTTTAATTCAACCAGAACCCCCCTTTTTTCCCCTTCTATCACCGGCATATATACATTTACCAACCTAAACCTCATATCTATATAATCAAATTCTATACTTAATAACCTCCCTCTACTATCCTTATACACCTGCCTTATATTCTCCACTCTATCCGTTTTCACTAATATTGCCACTCCTCTTGCATTAACTGCCCCATTACTGTAATATATACTCCCCTTCCACCTCTCTCTCACCTTTCCTACAATTCCATCATCCCAGTTAGTTTCCTGGAAACACATAATGTCAGTTTTATGCAACTTTAATATGTTATCTAATTTCGCCATATCCCTCAAACCATTCACATTAAATGACAAGACTGTGACCATGAGATAAAAAAAAGAAAGAAAACAAACACAAAATAGCAATCTGCCAGCCTTACTTACACTTTCTTCTTTCCTTCTTCACATTGTTCTCCATTCCTCAGAGTCTCGGTTTTCCTCTTCTCACCCCCCTGTCCTTCCAGCATCATTTCTTCCACTTTGTCCTGCTCAAAACCCCGGTCTACTCGTCCTCTCTCCTCGTCTCCCAGCCTCTGTCCTCCTCCTTTCACCGATCCCTTTGCTCCATGCGCTGCTCCAAACACCCGGCCAAGACCGGGCTTTCTGCTGTCCTTCTGCTTCGGCCCTTTTCTCTCCTTCGCAGTGCGCCCGGTGAAGCTCGCTGGCTGGCTCTCCTCGTCTGCGTCCGCCTCAGCCTCCTCCACCTCCACCTCCTCCACCTTCTCCTCCATCTCCTCCGCCACTTTCTCTCTCCCCTCATCTCCTCCTTCGTCCCTCGCCGTCTCTACTCCCGTCTCCTCCGCCTCACCCTCCTCTTCCTCGTCCACACACTCCCGTGCGTAATGCCCCTGTCCTCCGCATCTGAAGCACTTCAGCTCGGGGCACTCGCGGTAAATATGACCCGGTTTTATACACAAACGGCAAACTCTCTCCTGCCGATCATGTATTACTCTGAAGTGTTCCACTCCCTCTATGGTGGGGAAACGTGTGGAATAAGGTAGAGACCTCACCTCGTCCGTAAATCTAACTTTGAGGAAGCGTGTTCCGTCCACCACATCCGTTCCTGGCCACTTTCTCCTCCTGATCTCCGACGCCGCTCCAACTCCCCACTCCTGCAGCCGGCCTTGTATCTGCGCGTCTGTGATGTAGACGGGCAGATGCAGAAACGAGACAACCATCTCGTTACTGTTCATTTCCCGTCCCATTATTCTGGAATTCCTGAATTTTATTCCGTCCATGATTTTCCTCTTCCCCTCCGCCGACTCCATAGTGATCTCCAATTTGCCAGTTCCTCGTGCCCTGCATCCCAGCACTACTCCACAGTCTTCTTTTATGGATCTCAATATTTCCATCGTTGTGACTTCCTCCTCGCTTTCCACCACCACCATCACTGTCAAACTCCTGTTGTATTCCTTAATGCCTCTGCTCCCCTCCTCTGCTTCAGGGTGGTATGGCCGTAAGCAACAGCACTGGTGTTGTAGATGTCTATCACTGCCGCCGTGATGTCTGTGTGCATTTCTGCTCATAGGGACATTAGCATATTTACAGAACTTCTGGGCAAGGAGCTCTGATTTCAGTGACACAGTTTCCCCACATGAATGATAAACACTATCTACGACAGAGGTGAGATTGTAACTACGCTGCTTGAATGCAGGTTTGAGGTGCTTTTTTCTATTTTATGCTACTTTATACTTTATTTTACAGGGATAGATTGGAGTTTTTACTCCACTACGTTTGTGATTGTTATTGCGACTTTGTACATTTAGATTTGACATTTAAAACGTGATTGTTTCAGAAAATATGGCGCAGTATGATACTTGCAAATGCTGCTTACACAGCAATACAGCAGTGATAATAATCCAATAATAGTTTTAGCCTGTAACAATGTAACACTGACAGAGTTTCTTACAAAGGCCATTTTTGTCATTATAGTGAGAATATCTGTTTGTGTTCCTGACAATCTGCAGCTGCTACCTGTATGGGCAGAATACCAAAACGTTGTGTTACAGCATCTTTAAATGGCCTTTTTGTTGCTGCAAATGTTGCTTACGGCCATACCACCCTGAACACGCCCGATCTCGTCTGATCTCGGAAGCTAAACAGGGTCGGGCCTGGTCAGTACTTGGATGGGAGACCGCCTGGGAATACCAGGTGCTGTAAGCTTTTTCACTTCTCTTTTACAAACAGCAGAGGGCGCTGCTGCTTCTTCGATGGACACTGGCAGGCACTGATGAAAATCAATAGAATGGTGTACACACAATGTCAATGCTTTACAAAGATTTTTTAAAGAGCAGATCACGAGTTCCAAGTGTATATCATTATATCATAAACTAATTAGAAGCTGATCAATTTCACTCAGAAAAATTTGTAGGAGCGAGGAATGATGAAATTCAACATCCAGAGACAAGCTGCTCTGGTTTTCAAAGTCTCCACCGGAGAAGCAGCGGCGCCCCGTGCTGTTTGGAAAGAGAATTGAAAAAGCTTACAGCACCTGGTATTCCCAGGCGGTCTCCCATCCAAGTACTGACCAGGCCCGACCCTGCTTAGCTTCCGAGATCAGACGAGATCGGGCGTGTTCAGGGTGGTATGGCCGTAAGCAACAGCACTGGTGACAAAACGGCCCTTTATAGATGTCTATCACTGCCGCCGTGAACGCCTGTGTGCATTTCTGCTCATAGGGACATTAGCATATTTACAGAACTTCTGGGCAAGGAGCTCTGATTACAGTGACACAGTTTCCCCACATGAATAATAAACACTATCTACGACAGAGGTGAGATTGTAACTACGCTGCTTGAATGCAGGTTTGAGGTGCTTTTTTTCTATTTTATGCTACTTTATACTTTATTTTACAGGGATAGATTGGAGTTTTTACTCCACTACGTTTGTGATTGTTATTGCGACTTTGTACATTTAGATTTGACATTTAAAACGTGATTGTTTCAGAAAATATGGCGCAGCATGATACTTGAAAATGCTGCTCACACAGCAATACTGCAGTGATAATAATCCAATAATAGTTTTAGCCTGTAACAATGTAACACTGACAGAGTTTCTTACAAAGGCCATTTTTGTCATTATAGTGAGAATATCTGTTTGTGTTCCTGACAATCTGCAGCTGCTACCTGTATGGGCAGAATACCAAAACGTTGTGTTACAGCATCTTTAAATGGCCTTTTTGTTACTGCAAATGTTGCTGCAAATGTTGCTTACGGCCATACCACCCTGAACACGCCCGATCTCGTCTGATCTCGGAAGCTAAGCAGGGTCGGGCCTGGTCAGTACTTGGATGGGAGACCGCCTGGGAATACCAGGTGCTGTAAGCTTTTTCACTTCTCTTTTACAAACTGCACAGGGCGCTGCTGCAGCTTCTTCGTTGGATACTGGCAGGCACTGATGAAAATCAATAGAATGGTGCACACACAATGTCAATGCTTTACAAAGATTTTTTAAAGAGCAGATCACGAGTTACACGTGTATATCATTATATCATAAACTAATTAGAAGCTGATCAATTTCACTCAGAAAAATTTGTAGGAGCGAGGAATGATGAAATTCAACATCCAGAGACAAGCTGCTCTGGTTTTCAAAGTCTCCACCGGAGAAGCAGCGGCGCCCCGTGCTGTTTGGAAAGAGAATTGAAAAAGCTTACAGCACCTGGTATTCCCAGGCGGTCTCCCATCCAAGTACTGACCAGGCCCGACCCTGCTTAGCTTCCGAGATCAGACGAGATCGGGCGTGTTCAGGGTGGTATGGCCGTAAGCAACAGCACTGGTGACAAAACGGCCCTTTATAGATGTCTATCACTGCCGCCGTGAACGCCTGTGTGCATTTCTGCTCATAGGGACATTAGCATATTTACAGAACTTCTGGGCAAGGAGCTCTGATTACAGTGACACAGTTTCCCCACATGAATAATAAACACTATCTACGACAGAGGTGAGATTGTAACTACGCTGCTTGAATGCAGGTTTGAGGTGCTTTTTTCTATTTTATGCTACTTTATACTTTATTTTACAGGGATAGATTGGAGTTTTTACTCCACTACGTTTGTGATTGTTATTGCGACTTTGTACATTTAGATTTGACATTTAAAACGTGATTGTTTCAGAAAATATGGCGCAGCATGATACTTGAAAATGCTGCTTACACAGCAATACTGCAGTGATAATAATCCAATAATAGTTTTAGCCTGTAACAATGTAACACTGACAGAGTTTCTTACAAAGGCCATTTTTTGTCATTATAGTGAGAATATCTGTTTGTGTTCCTGACAATCTGCAGCTGCTACCTGTATGGGCAGAACACCAAAACGTTGTGTTACAGCATCTTTAAATGGCCTTTTTGTTGCTGCAAATGTTGCTTACGGCCATACCACCCTGAACACGCCCGATCTCGTCTGATCTCGGAAGCTAAGCAGGGTCGGGCCTGGTCAGTACTTGGATGGGAGACCGCCTGGGAATACCAGGTGCTGTAAGCTTTTTCACTTCTCTTTTACAAACTGCACAGGGCGCTGCTGCTTCTTCGATGGACACTGCTTCTTCGATGGACACTGGCAGGCACTGATGAAAATCAATAGAATGGTGTACACACAATGTCAATGCTTTACAAAGATTTTTTAAAGAGCAGATCACGAGTTACAAGTGTATATCATTATATCATAAACTAATTAGAAGCTGATCAATTTCACTCAGAAAAATTTTGTAGGAGCGAGGAATGATGAAATTCAACATCCAGAGACAAGCTGCTCTGGTTTTCAAAGTCTCCACCGGAGAAGCAGCGGCGCCCCGTGCTGTTTGGAAAGAGAAGTGAAAAAGCTTACAGCACCTGGTATTCCCAGGCGGTCTCCCATCCAAGTACTGACCAGGCCCGACCCTGCTTAGCTTCCGAGATCAGACGAGATCGGGCGTGTTCAGGGTGGTATGGCCGTAAGCAACAGCACTGGTGACAAAACGGCCCTTTATAGATGTCTATCACTGCCGCCGTGAACGCCTGTGTGCATTTCTGCTCATAGGGACATTAGCATATTTACAGAACTTCTGGGCAAGGAGCTCTGATTACAGTGACACAGTTTCCCCACATGAATGATAAACACTATCTACGACAGAGGTGAGATTGTAACTACGCTGCTTGAATGCAGGTTAGAGGTGCTTTTTTCTATTTTATGCTACTTTATACTTTATTTTACAGGGATAGATTGGAGTTTTTACTCCACTACGTTTGTGATTGTTATTGCGACTTTGTACATTTAGATTTGACATTTAAAACGTGATTGTTTCAGAAAATATGGCGCAGCATGATACTTGAAAATGCTGCTTACACAGCAATACTGCAGTGATAATAATCCAATAATAGTTTTAGCCTGTAACAATGTAACACTGACAGAGTTTCTTACAAAGGCCATTTTTGTCATTATAGTGAGAATATCTGTTTGTGTTCCTGACAATCTGCAGCTGCTACCTGTATGGGCAGAATACCAAAACGTTGTGTTACAGCATCTTTAAATGGCCTTTTTGTTGCTGCAAAGGTTGCTTACGGCCATACCACCCTGAACACGCCCGATCTCGTCTGATCTCGGAAGCTAAGCAGGGTCGGGCCTGGTCAGTACTTGGATGGGAGACCGCCTGGGAATACCAGGTGCTGTAAGCTTTTTCACTTCTCTTTTACAAACTGCACAGGGCGCTGCTGCTTCTTCGATGGACACTGCTTCTTCGATGGACACTGGCAGGCACTGATGAAAATCAATAGAATGGTGTACACACAATGTCAATGCTTTACAAAGATTTTTTAAAGAGCAGATCACGAGTTACAAGTGTATATCATTATATCATAAACTAATTAGAAGCTGATCAATTTCACTCAGAAAAATTTGTAGGAGCGAGGAATGATGAAATTCAACATCCAGAGACAAGCTGCTCTGGTTTTCAAAGTCTCCACCGGAGAAGCAGCGGCGCCCCGTGCTGTTTGGAAAGAGAAGTGAAAAAGCTTACAGCACCTGGTATTCCCAGGCGGTCTCCCATCCAAGTACTGACCAGGCCCGACCCTGCTTAGCTTCCGAGATCAGACGAGATCGGCCGTGTTCAGGGTGGTATGGCCGTAAGCAACAGCACTGGTGACAAAACGGCCCTTTATAGATGTCTATCACTGCCGCCGTGAACGCCTGTGTGCATTTCTGCTCATAGGGACATTAGCATATTTACAGAACTTCTGGGCAAGGAGCTCTGATTACAGTGACACAGTTTCCCCACATGAATGATAAACACTATCTACGACAGAGGTGAGATTGTAACTACGCTGCTTGAATGCAGGTTTGAGGTGCTTTTTTCTATTTTATGCTACTTTATACTTTATTTTACAGGGATAGATTGGAGTTTTTACTCCACTACGTTTGTGATTGTTATTGCGACTTTGTACATTTAGATTTGACATTTAAAACGTGATTGTTTCAGAAAATATGGCGCAGCATGATACTTGAAAATGCTGCTTACACAGCAATACTGCAGTGATAATAATCCAATAATAGTTTTAGCCTGTAACAATGTAACACTGACAGAGTTTCTTACAAAGGCCATTTTTGTCGTTATAGTGAGAATATCTGTTTGTGTTCCTGACAATCTGCAGCTGCTACCTGTATGGGCAGAATACCAAAACGTTGTGTTACAGCATCTTTAAATGGCCTTTTTGTTGCTGCAAATGTTGCTTACGGCCATACCACCCTGAACACGCCCGATCTCGTCTGATCTCGGAAGCTAAGCAGGGTCGGGCCTGGTCAGTACTTGGATTGGAGACCGCCTGGGAATACCAGGTGCTGTAAGCTTTTTCACTTCTCTTTTACAAACTGCACAGGGCGCTGCTGCTTCTTCGATGGACACTGGCAGGCACTGATGAAAATCAATAGAATGGTGTACACACAATGTCAATGCTTTTCAAAGATTTTTTAAAGAGCAGATCACGAGTTACAAGTGTATATCATTATATCATAAACTAATTAGAAGCTGATCAATTTCACTCAGAAAAATTTGTAGGAGCGAGGAATGATGAAATTCAACATCCAGAGACAAGCTGCTCTGGTTTTCAAAGTCTCCACCGGAGAAGCAGCGGCGCCCCGTGCTGTTTGGAAAGAGAAGTGAAAAAGCTTACAGCACCTGGTATTCCCAGGCGGTCTCCCATCCAAGTACTGACCAGGCCCGACCCTGCTTAGCTTCCGAGATCAGACGAGATCGGACGTGTTCAGGGTGGTATGGCCGTAAGCAACAGCACTGGTGACAAAACGGCCCTTTATAGATGTCTATCACTGCCGCCGTGAACGCCTGTGTGCATTTCTGCTCATAGGGACATTAGCATATTTACAGAACTTCTGGGCAAGGAGCTCTGATTACAGTGACACAGTTTCCCCACATGAATGATAAACACTATCTACGACAGAGGTGAGATTGTAACTACGCTGCTTGAATGCAGGTTTGAGGTGCTTTTTTCTATTTTATGCTACTTTATACTTTATTTTACAGGGATAGATTGGAGTTTTTACTCCACTACGTTTGTGATTGTTATTGCGACTTTGTACATTTAGATTTGACATTTAAAACGTGATTGTTTCAGAAAATATGGCGCAGCATGATACTTGAAAATGCTGCTTACACAGCAATACTGCAGTGATAATAATCCAATAATAGTTTTAGCCTGTAACAATGTAACACTGACAGAGTTTCTTACAAAGGCCATTTTTGTCATTATAGTGAGAATATCTGTTTGTGTTCCTGACAATCTGCAGCTGCTACCTGTATGGGCAGAATACCAAAACGTTGTGTTACAGCATCTTTAAATGGCCTTTTTGTTGCTGCAAATGTTGCTTACGGCCATACCACCCTGAACACGCCCGATCTCGTCTGATCTCGGAAGCTAAGCAGGGTCGGGCCTGGTCAGTACTTGGATGGGAGACCGCCTGGGAATACCAGGTGCTGTAAGCTTTTTCACTTCTCTTTTACAAACAGCAGAGGGCGCTGCTGCTTCTTCGATGGACACTGGCAGGCACTGATGAAAATCAATAGAATGGTGTACACACAATGTCAATGCTTTACAAAGATTTTTTAAAGAGCAGATCACGAGTTACAAGTGTATATCATTATATCATAAACTAATTAGAAGCTGATCAATTTCACTCAGAAAAATTTTGTAGGAGCGAGGAATGATGAAATTCAACATCCAGAGACAAGCTGCTCTGGTTTTCAAAGTCTCCACCGTGCTGTTTGGAAAGAGAAGTGAAAAAGCTTACAGCACCTGGTATTCCTAGGCGGTCTCCCATCCAAGTACTGACCAGGCCCGACCCTGCTTAGCTTCCGAGATCAGACGAGATCGGGCGTGTTCAGGGTGGTATGGCCGTAAGCAACAGCACTGGTGACAAAACGGCCCTTTATAGATGTCTATCACTGCCGCCGTGAACGCCTGTGTGCATTTCTGCTCATAGGGACATTAGCATATTTACAGAACTTCTGGGCAAGGAGCTCTGATTACAGTGACACAGTTTCCCCACATGAATGATAAACACTATCTACGACAGAGGTGAGATTGTAACTACGCTGCTTGAATGCAGGTTTGAGGTCCTTTTTTCTATTTTATGCTACTTTATACTTTATTTTACAGGGATAGATTGGAGTTTTTACTCCACTACGTTTGTGATTGTTATTGCGACTTTGTACATTTAGATTTGACATTTAAAACGTGATTGTTTCAGAAAATATGGCGCAGCATGATACTTGAAAATGCTGCTTACACAGCAATACTGCAGTGATAATAATCCAATAATAGTTTTAGCCTGTTACAATGTAACACTGACAGAGTTTCTTACAAAGGCCATTTTTGTCATTATAGTGAGAATATCTGTTTGTGTTCCTGACAATCTGCAGCTGCTACCTGTATGGGCAGAATACCAAAACGTTGTGTTACAGCATCTTTAAATGGCCTTTTTGTTGCTGCAAATGTTTTCTGCAAATGTTGCTGCAAATGTTGCTTACGGCCATACCACACTGAACACGCCCGATCTCGTCTGATCTCGGAAGCTAAGCAGGGTCGGGCCTGGTCAGTACTTGGATGGGAGACCGCCTGGGAATACCAGGTGCTGTAAGCTTTTTCACTTCTCTTTTACAAACTGCACAGGGCGCTGCTGCAGCTTCTTCGTTGGACACTGGCAGGCACTGATGAAAATCAATAGAATGGTGTACACACAATGTCAATGCTTTACTAAGATTTTTTAAAGAGCAGATCACGAGTTACAAGTGTATATCATTATATCATAAACTAATTAGAAACTGATCAATTTCACTCAGAAAAATTTTGTAGGAGCGAGGAATGATGAAATTCAACATCCAGAGACAAGCTGCTCTGGTTTTCAAAGTCTCCACCGGAGAAGCAGCGGCGCCCCGTGCTGTTTGGAAAGAGAAGTGAAAAAGCTTACAGCACCTGGTATTCCCAGGCGGTCTCCCACCCAAGTACTGACCAGGCCCGACCCTGCTTAGCTTCCGTGATCAGACGAGATCGGGCGTGTTCAGGGTGGTATGGCCGTAAGCAACAGCAC